>NC_142595.1:41093863-41403863 GCF_965207765.1 Zootoca vivipara
GGGTTAATGAGTTCACTGAACTGACGGTTTGTCTAGCCTGGCTGGCAAGACGAAAACAGCGACATTTCTCCGTCCACCTGCGGCAAAGGAGCTAAATAAAGCCCAGGGGCCGGTAATTGAATGGGCAGGCCTGGGCAAGCAAGCTGCAAATGCTCAGCAGATATTACCCACAACTGCGGGCCAGTTGCTTAGCTGCAGAGACTGTGGCGCAAGCAGATGGCATTGTGGGAAACTCCCTCGCCAACTCTGCCACTGCGGTTCTGCCCTCTCCCACCTCTCCGTCCCACAGGATCTGTAATTGGGCTAATGGCAGGGCTGAGGAACAATTGAATTGTTCAGCTGGTGGACAGAGGAGGGGCGGAGAAAGTCTCCCCAGGAAACCATGGCAGTCTCCCACAGCAAAAGCCAATCGCAGCGCAACAGTGACAACACCGCAGCCCCCAGTGCGGTTTGAACACATGGCCCCATGTTTACGAGATTAGCGTGCAAATCCCCTGAGCTGCAGAAAGACATCCTTGCAACAATTTCTAGTTGGTTGCCTTTCAAACAGGATAGCTGACATAAAAAAATAAAAAAATCCTAGGCCTTGCAGCCTGGAAATGTAACCTAGGAAGCTTTCCTTGGCCTGAAATAAAGTGATGCTTAAAGCGTCACCTGGCTAATTTCAGGCTGTTGGTAAGGAGCAGGAACACAGCCAATGGAAATTGGATGCTGCTAGACTACAATTCCCATCATTCCTGGCCATCGGCTCACACTGGTTGGGGCTAATGGGAAGTTCAACAACAGCTGGAGGGCCACAGGCTCCCCATCCCATACCCTCCAACATGTTGAGTCCCAAAACCAGGAGGCATGTCTTCCCAGCTGTGCTCCCGCACGAGTCATGTGACCCGGGTGAGATCACAGAGCCCAAAAGACGCACTTGGGAGGGGGGGCGTGCTCTCGCACATGAGCTCGGCATCTGAAAATGCTTGTTTGGGGGCACCGTGCAAGATCGCGTCACCCCAAAAAGTTTCCTTTCAGGACAAGATCTCTCCGCAAAATCACATGAAATCACAGCGCCCCAAATGGTCGCTGTGCTCTTGCGTGAAAAAACAGTATGTCATTTCATTTATCATTTCATTTCCATTATATACAGAAAGTTGTTCAAAATAACTTTTATTTAAAAAAAAACCTAGAAGCTTTCCTTTTGGAAATTATAGGGACAGAACTACCTAAATTGTATAGAATTTTATTTATATATGCTACCACAGCAGCAAAAATGGTACTTTTTTGGAAAGAAGCAGAAGTCACAGGAAAGGAAGAATGGATACAAAAACCTATGGAATATGCAGAAATGGCGAAACTTACCGGAAGAATAAGAAATCAAGATAGCAAACTCTTTATAAAAGAATGGAAATGGCTTATTGAATATTTGCAGATAAATTGTAGACAGATAAAAACATTAGCAGGATTATTGTAATAACCTGCAGTTTTATAAGAATACTAGCTGACCCGGCCACGCGTTGCTGTGGTTCTTTCCTGTGATCCCCACCCCACCCGTCCCGATCCATGACGTATCCTGCCCCTCCTCCCTCCACCCCGGCTCATCCCTGTGTTTCGGTAGGATACCCTTTCCTCTGTTGTCCCTGGGGAGTGTTGGCCCCTCCCCCATGTATCTCCATACCTTGCCCCCCACCCTTGGAGAAGGAACTGTTAGGTTCTGGGTTTTATTTCCCAGCATGCACTTCTGTCTGAGCCCTCTGTTGTCCCTGGGGAGTGTTGGCCCCTACCCCCGGTGTCTTCCTACATTGGCCCCCACCCTTGGAGAAGGAAATGTCAGTTTCTGGGTTCAATTTCCCAGTATTTACTTTTGTCTGAGCCCTCTGTTGTGCCCTCCCCCCCGTATCTCCATACATTGGCCCCTGCGCATGCATCCTGAACATTTACATATATTTAGATTAAGGATGGGGGGTGATGATGTGCCCTGGGACGCAGAGAACTACTTAAAAAATTCTGAGGGGGGGGGTCAAATAGCGAAGCCCCATAGCCCTGTAACAACAGACAGGCCCAGGCAGAAGGAGGGGGGTCATATGGGCCACTTGGCGCGGGCCTCCGAATCTAGAGGGGGCCTCGGTCTCCATATTCACAATCAGTAAAATGAAAAAAGTAACAAAAGGGTTAAAAACAGGGACACATTATCTTATCTACCTGGGCCGGGCCTCTGTCTGGCCCTGCAAGGGCCTGGCAACAGAAGGCTCGTTCTGAAGCACCCAAGTTGTTCAGTTCCATAAAAAAACCCAGGAAGTGGCCACTGCAAATATATGAGGACTTAAACTGGGGAGAGAAAGTGCATGGTTGTGTTTTTATATATATATAAAAAGACACAGAGGCTTACAATCAGTTGTTTCTCCTAAAATAAGACATACCCATAAAATATAAAATAAGCCATAGCAGGATTTCTAAGCATTTGTGCAATATAAGCCATACCCCGAAAATAATACATAGTGATAGGCGCAGTTCTGGAGGGCCCCAAGGAAGAGGCAAGGCTGGACGCGTAATAAATAAGACATCCCCTGAAAATAAGCCAATGTGGGGGTTTTTAAGGGAAAATAAATATAAGACAGTGTCTTATTTTCAGAGAAACATGGTAAAGCCTAGGTTAAAAGGGGCATGACTGCCCTTACCTAAAATGGCCGCCGGAGCCTCGCATGTGACACAACGCCCACTAAATTATAAAGTGAAAACCCCTCCCTGTGCCCCCAAGTGCGTGTTAGGATAAATGATGGACGACTGCCTAATGCTGCCAGGCGTTTATTAATGCAGCCGCCGGGAGAGGCTTTGGGCTTGGGGTGTAATGGCCTTTTTGGTGGTTGCAAGGCCTCCTGTTTTACAGGATCTCGTGGCGGAGGCGGGGTTTGTGGGTGTGACGCGTTGTTGTGTCTAATCCCTGTGACTGCCCCCACGTGTCCCGATCCATGATCTATTCAGTTTGTTCCCCCCTCCTCCATGACCAGCGTATCTCATGACGTTTTGAAGGATGGTATTTATTTTTGTCTTGTGGGTGTTTTTTTGGGGGGGGGGTAGTGGTGCTAAATTGTAAAGTAAAAACCCCTTGCTGTGCCCCCAAGTGCGTTGCTGTGGGTTATCTACCCCCCGGGCCTAGTGGGGTTTTGCAGCAGGGGCCTACATAAAACAAAGGCCTAGTGGTCTGATAATGGCCGCCTTGGTGGTTTAAGTTGCTTGGTTGATGATGTCATTTGGTTTGTGGGTGTGGCTTAGATTTCACAGGAAGGGAGGGGGTGTACTGTGGGAGGAATTCCACTTGAGGGCGCTGTTTGACTTGGTGGAAAACCAGGTCTACACCTGCCCAGGTGTGTGATTTGAGGTTTTCTTGTCCCCAGCAACCCCCGGGGAGTGGCCTGGATCGTTGTGTCAAAATTTCAGGACGATCGGTCAAGCAGTTACGGAGAAGATAGCGGCCAACAATTTCAAGATATTTACATTTATATATATATAGATGTCATATAGAGGAGGGAGAAAGGTTGTTTTCTGCTGCTCCAGAGAAGCGGACACGGAACAATGGATTCAAACTACAAGAAAGTAGATTCCACCTAAACATTAGGAAGAGCTTCCTGACAGTAAGAGCTGTTTGGCAGTTGAATTTGCTACCAAGGAGTGTGGTGGAGTCTCCTTCTTTGGAGGTCTTTAAGCAGAGGCTTGACAGGCATATGTCAAGAATGCTTTGATGGTGTTTCTTACTTGGCAGGGGGTTGGACTGGATGGCCCTTGTGGTCCCTTCCAACTCTGCAATTCCATGATTCTATCGGGGGGGGGGGAGCCCAAACACCACTGAGCCCCGAGTTAAACCCTCACTCTCACAGTACCACACCTCCAAGAGGATCAACCTTCTCCACTTCCACCACAAAAGCATGTCTGGAGTCAGCTAATAATAATAATAATAATCAGTGTATGAATAGCCCACAGAAAGCTCATTCTTTTAAAAAAAAATATTTAGAAAAGGGTCTGTTCCCCCCACTGCATAACTGATGTGGAGGAAAGGAGAAGCTTGAAGAAGATTAATCATGTATTTGTTGTTACTTTTTCTTTAAAGCCTGATAAATATGGAAAGTCTGAAAATAAGGTTTTTAAGGAAATAAAATAAATGCCCAGTGGTTTGTGTGTGTGTGTGTGTGTGTGTGTGTGTGTGTGTGTGTGTGTGTGTGTGTGTGTGTTTTTAAGAAGATGCATGGTTCTAAATTAATGCCATAATGTATGGGTGCCGATTTTAATAGCACTTTTAAGAAATGGAGGATTGGTTGAGAGTTGCAATATGTGCATAATTCTCCGTTTATTTATTTTTTAAAAGAGGCCATAACTTCCGATCTGCAAACCCTTTCTTTTCATCCTTGATGTGTTTGACAGGGTTGGGTAGGAAAACACTCTGCACATGCTCTGCGGCATTCTTGTTTTATTATTTTTCACACACTTTGGTGCTGTGTTTAAGAACTGAAAAGCAAGTTGGTGGACGGTCAGAATTCAGGTGGGGATTTTTAATAACAGTTGAAGTCAGGAACATTTTATTTTATTTTTATTAATGCTGTTAATATTCATTCATTTGTTCCACCCATGATATTCTGAAAACAGCATTCAAGTGCAGTCCTAGACACATCTATTTAGATGTGCAATGGGACTTGCCACCAGGAAAATGTTACAGAATTACAGTACAGATATTCAGAATACAGACCACGGAATTTTTTTGCCCAGGATCAATCTTTGTTTTTCAAGGAAATTTTTATAGTTCGCAACTTTCTTTTTAGGAGAAAAGAGATAAAACCCGACACTATATGAAAGTTCACTCATCGTTTAGTATTGCAATAAATATAGGGCTCGTCCGGGATTTGAACCCGGGACCTCTCGCACCCTAAGCGAGAATCATACCCCTAGACCAACGAGCCAGCTGTGATGATAGGGCTCGTACAAAGTTTATCTTCTATACCAACTTCTGTCACTGTGTGCCACGTGGAATTGTAGGACATTGAGCATCTTATTGGCTTCTATGACTGATCAGCGCCATCTAGCGGTACAGGACTGTTACTTTCTGCATTCGGAATACAGTACAGTAATTGTTGAATTGTTTTCAAATACGTTGTACTGTATAAAAAGTGTAGACTATAAAGCGAGATGAGTGCCGCAACTCGAGAGTCGTCCGTGACTGGACCTAATGGTCAGGGGTCCCTTTACCTTTATATAGTTCATCTTTATTTCATCTTATTTTCTTAAACTAGGAAAAGACACCAGTATAGCTACATTTGACCAAAGTCTCCACCAACCCCACCTTGTGCCTTTTCAAAAAAGAGTAGCTACCCTTTGCTTGTGAAGGGACTCCCTGGAGAGATCTGTGCAGTAAACTGGCTGAAATCCAACAGGTGGTGTTTCCCCCTAGCATGCTGGTGCAGAGACAGGATTTGCACCAGGATCAGAGATTGAATGCCCTGGAAATCTACAGGTGAAACTCGGAAAATTAGAATATCGTCGAAAAGTGCATTTATTTCAGTAATACAACTTTTAATTTTTCTTTTAATTTTTACAAATGCTTTCTTTTGGAAATTCCACAGTAATAAAACAAATAGTTACAATAATACAAAAATAAACATTGCTATTAAAAGGTAAAGGTAAGGGGACCCCTGACCATTAGGTCCAGTCGTGACCAACTCTGGGGTTTCGGTGCTCATCTCGTGTTATTGGCCCAGGTCATGTGGCCAGCATGACAAAGCAGCTTCTGGCGAACCAGAGCAGCACACGGAAACACTGTTTACCATCCCGCTGTAGCGGCCCCTATTTATCTACTTGCACTTTGACGTGCTTTCAAACTGCTAGGTTGGCAGGAGCTGGGACTGAGCAATGGGAGCTCACCCCGTAGCAGGGATTCGAACCTCCAACCTTCTGATCGGCAGGCCCTAGGCCAGGCATCCCCAAACTTTGGCCCTCAATATGTTTTGGACTACAATTATCATCATCCCTGAGCACTGGTCCTGTTAGCTAATAATCATGGGAGTTGTAGGCCAAAACATCTGGAGGGCCGCAGTTTGGGGATGCCTGCCCTAGGCTCTGTGGCTTAACCCACAACGCCACCAACGTCCCAACATTGCTATTACATTTCATTGATTACATTCCATTCATAATTGACCCGCCTAACGACAAATAATTACGATTACAACAAATAACGGCCTGACATATCTTGCTTTGCATGTCATGCATCTATCTCATATATTGGTTTCACCTTTTAAGTTGCGTTACTGAAATAAATGCACTTTTCGACGACATTCTAATTTTCCGGGTTTCTCCTGTAGCTGCTGGGAATTGCAATTGAGGAGAGCGCTACTGCTCAGGTCTTGCTTTCAGGCTCCCCATGGGCACTTGGTTGGCCACTTTGAGAAACAGCATGCTGGACTGAATGGGCTTTTACCTTTTTTTATTCTTAATATTGTATTTTATTTTATTTCAAGATTCAATGTTACACTTTGTCACTCAACATTTATAATCCTCTATCCCAGGGGTGTCAAACTCAAATTCATCGGGGGCCGCATCAGCAGTTTGGTCACCCTCAAAGGGCCGGTTGTGTCTGTAGGACTATGTGTCCACTCTTTATTATCATAAATTATTGTCACTGCATTCAATTATTACTGTTTTTTGTAATAATGTAAGCTCATTCCCGCCCCCACGCGGATCACATTCCTGCGTCGTGGCGCGTGTGTGGGAGGGGATGTAAACGAGGGAAATTTGAACAAAAGGTGGGGATTGACGGCTTCCGGGGGGGGGGGGGCTCAACTAAACCTTCGGCAGGAAGGAGAAAGCCACTGCTGGGATTAAAAACCTGCAGATGGAAAGAGGGCTTCCCTCTCCCGCCCTGCGCACACCCAAACCCCGCTAGGCAGGATGCCACACGCTGCAACCCACCCCATGCTTTGGAGAGGGGCAGGAACATGTGGTGCAGCGCCAACTCCCTGCTTTGCTTTTGTATCCTCCCTCCTCAGCGCCAGAGTCCCTTCCCCTCGCGCTGAGGGAGGGCAGCGGATTTCCCGAGGAGGAAGGCGGCGGCAGCCCCAGCGGACGTGCATCTTCGCCTCAGAGCTGCTCTTCCCCCCACCCGCGCTGTTGTCATCTTCGCCGCCGCCTCTCCCTACCGGGACTGCAGGCAGAGGAGGCTTGAAAACCTCCCCCCCATAAAAAATTCCCCTTCCACCTACTCAAACCGCGAGGCGACTCCATCTGGAGCCCTACATCACGAGGGGCTGAGAAGAGGCGGCGGCAGAGCGGGAAGTGCAGGAACCCGTTCCGTCGTCGCCGCCTCCCTCCCGGCCGCCCCCCGGGGAGCAGCTCCGCCGGAACTGAGAAGCCAAAGGGCGGCTCGGGGGTGGGGGGCAGAGCAAAAGCCAGGCACCCTCCCGAGTGTCTATGAGGAGAAAACGGGGGAAGAGGAAAGAGAAACCCGGCTCCATCAAGAGAGCGGCTGTTGCGCTTCACCTACTTCCCCCTCAGGCTCACTCCACGTCCCTTTCGCCCGCTTGCTCGCCCACCTCCCGGATGCAGCCGAGGAGAGGAAGGGAAGCGGCGGGCGGCGGCTCCCCAGTGCCGCCTCACTCGCTCTCGGAGACAACAGCAAAGCCCGCCAAAAAAAATTCCAGCGCTGCTCCGTCCCGGCACCAACTTTGCCGGCAGCGCCTGTAGGGCTTTCCTACCTCCTCGGCGGGCTTCCTCCTCCTCCTCCTGCATCTCACTTCCCCGTCTGGCCGCTGTGCCACCGCCTCCCTTAGCCTCATTCAAAATTGAAATTCCCTGGCCAAGGCCGTCAGCGCGGCTCCAGCGCCCCGGCCTCCGCCTGCAGCCCCGCCCCCGGTTTTGACCCTCGGCCAATTGCAGGCTCCAGAACTACTGACAGCTGTAATTGTCGGCGGCGGCTACGCGGGCCACATGACGAGGTCTGGCGGGCCGGATTAGGCCCCCGGGCCTTGTGTTTGACACCAGTGCTCTATCCAATACACTTGTCACCCACAAAACTTAAGAATGTTTTCAATTGCCTACCAGTTGTGCGTCCAATAAAACAGATAAATTTGTTGAGGGCAAAACTGCCATAGTTTCATAGCTGTGAGGTTTGTGGGTGGGGAAGAAATGGAACTTTCAAATTCTGATGTGTTAAGGCTAGAGCATGAGGCTCTTAATCTCAGGGTTGTGGGTTAAAGTCCCATGTGGGGTTGAACTAGATGACCCTCGTGGCCCCTTCCAACTCTATGATCTTTCCCCCCACCTCTCCTGAGCCTCACAGACATGGAGAGGAGGAGATCTCATATTGACCATGAAGCAGAGGGGAATAAATCTAGGGAGAAAACGTAGAAAACTAAGATCTACCAGGATGAGATGATCCGGTGGACCTCCAGCTGAGCCAAGAGGTTCCTGGCACACAGCTACGCATATCCTGGCTGAACTGGGATCCAGCTGGCTGAGCCAAAGCTAGCGGATTTTTAATAATAATAATAATAATAATAATAATAATAATAATAATAATAATATTCCAAATATTATTCCAAATAATATTATTCCAAATCATAGAATCATAGAATCATAGAATCATAGAATGATTAAATAAGAGACATGGGGGAATGATCAACGGTCTTCAATGTCTGTATACTAATGCACAGAGCATGGGAAATAAACAAGATGAACTTGAGCTCTTGGTACAGCAAACTAAATATGACATAATAGGCATCACTGAAACCTGGTGGGATGAGTCTCATGACTGGAATGTAGTAATAGAGGGATACAATCTATTTAAGAGAAATAGACCAAACAGGAAAGGAGGAGGAGTAGCTTTATATGTTAGGGATATGTATACCTGTGAAGAGATCCAGGATTTAAAACTTCAAAGCCAAATTGAGAGTATCTGGGTCAAAATTAAGGGAGAGAAAAACAACAGTGATCTCATTGTGGGAGTTTACTATAGATCCCCAAGCCAAACTGAGGACACAGATGATGCCTTCCTGGAACAGATGGCCAAGCATTCCAAAGGAAGTGAGATAGTAGTAATGGGGGATTTCAACTATCCTGATATTTGTTGGATGTCAAACTCAGCCAAGAGCATAAGGTCGAACAGATTCCTCACTGGCCTTGCAGACAACTTCATTGTCCAGAAAGTGGGAGAAGCAACAAGAGGATCAGCCATTTTAGATCTGGTCCTAACCAATAGTGATGACTTGGTTAGTGGGGTAGAAGTGGCAGGATCATTAGGTGGGAGTGACCATGCTCTTCTGGAGTTTATTATCCAGCGGAAAGGAGCAACCAAGCATACTAAGGTCCAAATTCTAGACTTTAAGAAAGCCGACTTCAGAAAACTTAGGGAAACGCTGGGTGAAATCCCATGGACAGTAATACTAAAAGGGAAGGGAGTTCATGATGGTTGGGAGTTTGTTAAAAGGGAGATATTAAAAGCACAACTTCAGGCAATACCAATGAGACGGAAACATGGAAGGTGCCTAAAGAAGCCAGGCTGGCTATCTAAAGAACTTTTGACTGAGTTAAGATTTAAAAGGGATATGTACAAAAAATGGAAAAGGGGGGAAATCTCCAGAGAGGAATTCAAACATATAGCCAGCACGTGTAGAGACAAAGTCAGAAAAGCTAAAGCACAGAATGAACTCAGGCTCGCCAGAGAGGTTAAAAGCAACAAAAAGGGCTTTTATGGGTATGTCCGTAGCAAAAGGAAAAACAAGGAAACAGTGGGGTCACTCAGAGGAGAAGATGGTGAAATGCAAACAGGGGACAGAGAAAGGGCAGAACTCCTCAATGCCTTCTTTGCCTCAGTCTTCTCCAAGAAAGAAAACAACGCCCGACCTGAAGAATATGGAGCAGATGATTCAGCAGGGGAAACACAGCCCAGAATAAGTAAGGAGGTAGTACAAGAATACTTGGCTAGTTTAGATGTATTCAAGTCTCCAGGGCCAGATGAACTACATCCAAGAGTATTAAAAGAACTGGCAGAGGTGATTTCAGAACCACTGGCAATAATCTTTGAAAATTCCTGGAGAACAGGCGAAGTTCCAGCAGACTGGAGGAGGGCAAATGTTGTCCCTATTTTCAAAAAGGGGAAAAGAGAGGACCCAAACAATTACCGCCCAGTCAGCCTGACATCAATACCAGGAAAGATTCTAGAGCAGATCATTAAGCAAACAGTCTGTGAGCACCTAGAAAGAAACTCTGTGATCACTAAAAGTCAGCATGGGTTCCTGAAAAATAAGTCATGTCAGACTAATCTGATCTCATTTTTTGACAGAATTACAAGCCTGGTAGATGAAGGGAACGCTGTGGATGTAGCCTATCTTGATTTCAGCAAGGCCTTTGACAAGGTGCCCCATGATATTCTTGTAAAGAAGCTGGTAAAATGTGGGCTAGACAATGCTACCATTCAGTGGATTTGTAGCTGGATTACTGACCGAACCCAAAGGGTGCTCATCAATGGCTCCTCCTCATCCTGGAGAGTAGTGACTAGTGGGGTGCCACAGGGTTCTGTCTTGGGCCCAGTCTTGTTCAACATCTTTATCAATGACTTGGATGATGGGCTTGAGGGAATCCTGAGCAAGTTTGCAGATGACACCAAGTTGGGAGGGGTGGCTAACACCCCAGAGGACAGGATCACACTTCAGAATGACCTTAACAGATTAGACAACTGGGCCAAAGCAAACAAGATGAATTTTAACAAGGAGAAATGTAAAGTACTACACTTGGGCAAAAAAAATGAAAGGCACAAATACAGGATGGGAGACACCTGGCTTGAGAGCAGTACATGTGAAAAGGATCTAGGAGTTTTGGTTGACCACAAACTTGACATGAGTCAGCAGTGTGATGCAGCAGCTAAAAAAGCCAATGCAATTCTGGGCTGCATCAATAGGAGTATAGCATCTAGATCAAGGGAAGTAATAGTACCACTGTATTCTGCTCTGGTCAGACCTCACCTGGAGTATTGTGTCCAGTTCTGGGCACCACAGTTCAAGAAGGATACTGATAAGCTGGAACGTGTCCAGAAGAGGGCAACCAAAATGGTCAAAGGCCTGGAAACGATGCCTTATGAGGAACGGCTTAGGGAGCTGGGTATGTTTAGCCTGGAGAAGAGAAGGTTAAGGGGTGATATGATAACCATGTTCAAATATATAAAAGGATGTCATATAGAGGAGGGAGAAAGGTTGTTTTCTGCTGCTCCAGAGAAGCGGACACGGAGCAACGGATTCAAACTACAAGAAAGAAAATTCCACCTAAACATTAGGAAGAACTTCCTGACAGTAAGAGCTGTTCGGCAGTGGAATTTGCTGCCAAGGAGTGTGGTGGAGTCTCCTTCTTTGGAGGTCTTTAAGCAGAGGCTTGACAGCCATCTGTCAGGAATGCTTTGATGGTGTTTCCTGCTTGGCAGGGGGTTGGACTGGATGGCCCTTGTGGTCTCTTCCAACTCTATGATTCTATGATTCTATGATTCTATGATTCTATATTATTTATACCCCGCCCATCTGGCTGGGCTTCACCTGCCACTCTGGGCGGCTTCCAACAAACATTAAAATACATCAAATATCACAGATTAAAAACTTCCCTAAACAGGGCTGCCTTTAGGTATTTTCTAAATGTCAGGTAGTCGTTTATCTCTCTGACCGCTGATGGGAGGGTGTTCCACAGGGCAGGTGCCATTACCGAGAAGGCCCTCTGCCTGGTTCCCTGTAGCTTTGCTTCTCGCAGTGAGGGAACCGCCAGAAGGCCCTCGGAGCTGGACCTCAGTGTCTGGGCTGAATGATGGGGGTGGAGACGCTCCTTCAGGTATACTGGATCGAGGCCATTTAGGGCTTTAAAGGTCAGCACCAACACTTTGAATAGTGCTCAGAAACGTACTGGGAGCCAATGTAGATCTTTCAAGACCGGTGTTATGTGGTCTCGGCAGCCGCTCCCAGTCACAGGTCTAGCTGCCGCATTCTGGCTTAGTTGTAGTTTCCGGGTCACCTTCATATTTTTTTTTTTTGAATAATTTTTATTAATTTTTAGGGAAAAAAAACACATACAAAGTATACAACATAAACTCTGTCCCTTCATTTTCCCTCCACCCACAAGCCCACCTCTGCCACCAGTGAGCCCCATGGGTATTGGGGAACGAAGGGGTCCATTTTAAGCTGGGTTTGACCTCCCCCCTCCTTCCTCCCCCCTCATCCCCCCCCCCTGCCACTGAGAGGACAAAGGCGGAGGATCTCTGGGGATTGGCTTATCCCCCAGCTATTTCTTCACTGTACTGGAAAAAAGAAAAACAAAGAAAAAAGGAGAGAGAGAGAGAAAAAAGCAAAAATATGAAAAGGGGGGAAAAAAGGGAAGGAAAAAAAAAGAAAAAAGGAAAAATATTAATGGCTTCCACGACTCTCCTCCTCCTGGATTTCCCAACCTCTTTACATAGTTATGGCGGGTTTTCTAATCCAATTCAGAATCTTATTCTTATAATATTAACACAATCCTCCTCCTTCTTCATGCTGTCCCCCTCTGAGCCCCCCCCCCTGCCACTGGGGTAGCCCGAGGAGTCCAGCAGTCAAAAGGTTCCATTTTTGTGTCTGGGTTTCCCTCCACCCTTCCCTCTCCCCTCAAGGCACCCCCTGCCACTGGGTACCAAGAGTAAGAAGGGGGAGACAGGCAGTTTTCCACCCAAACACCTGATCACCAAAATTATTCAAAAACAAACTCTAAGCATATTTCCTCAGCCATTCTTTTTACTCCCTCCAGAAAGCTCTTAACCTTAAACTATAAAAATCTCTCCTTCCCCCCCCCCAATGTCCCTCCTCCCAATTGGATCAGCATATCCTTTAACAGGCCAAGATTCCGACACCGTTGTTCATAGACCAAAAACAGTACCTTAAACTAAAATTTTTACCCCACTCCAATTCTTTCCCACATCCACTTCCAGACCTCTGCTCCTCCCTCTTTCTGCCTTTCCCTCCCTTCACTAACACCATTCAACATTTCAGTCTCTCCAGGATTTTCACTTCCATCAATCTTCTCTTCACTTTGCTTCTCCTTGTCGGCCTCATCTCTTTGTTCTGATCTTTGTTTTCCATCATCCAACACATATTTTTTATAGTCTGAATCAGTCTCCAAATTGTCCTCAAATTGTTGCTCCTCACACACAATCTCATAAACAAAATTGTCCTCTAAATCTTGCTCTTGCACCTCATTCTCCTTTTCTGTTGGATTGAAACATTGCCTTTCCTTGTAGATATCTTCCCATGTTTGTAGATAACCCAGCACAGCTTCCTGGAAAGCTCGAGAGAATTTTGTTTTCATAGTTCACTTGACCACAGGCAGACCAGAGATAAGGGCAGAAGGGTACTGGAAAATTCCTCTCTACAACGTTTTCGGCTCCATCTTGGCTGTTCTTATCCTTTGTCTTTAACCTCATCAGATTTCAAATTTACAGTCCGCTTAAATCCTTTTAAAACCTTTTGAATCAATTTTTCCAATTCACAGGAATAAAATCATCTTTCTTAGCCCTTTAACAACTTGACAGCTTTTGACAGCTGTCGAAACGTCCTCCCCCTTGTTGCTGCTGAACCTCAAGGGGCAACGACACCGGGGGGCTGGGGAGGTTTGGAAAAGTGTTTCTTTCTCTCGGGTCCGCAATCTTGAAAGAAGTTTTCCCTTTTCGGCTTGGGAATATTTAATGCGCCTCCCGATTGTCCATTTGGAAGAGATCGGCTTCCGTTACTTTAGAATCTCTTCCTATCTTCAAATTTAAAATTTTTAAGATCCGAAAAGAGATTTAACTTACTTTGAAGAAGTCTTTTATTGCCTTCTTTTATTGCCTTCTTTTATTGCCTTTTATTGCCTTGGAAGAATCCGCCGCTTGCAGGCTGAGGACTCGGAGCTTCACTTCAAGGAGGTAAGATGAAACCCAAAAATGGCTCCTGCGACTCCACTCTGCTGGCTCTCGATTGCTCTACTGAGCTCTCGGGCAGCAGAGGATTCGCGTTCGGAGCAAACAGCTGGGCACTTTGTCACCGGGACTCTCTACTCGGTGTTTTTTCGGGGAGTCCGCTCGCTCTGCGGACTTCCCCCCCCTCCACGAAGCCAGGGACTTCAGAGCACGAAGTCCCTGCGTCCAACTTCACCAGCGCGACGAATCGGAAGCCTCCGGGTCACCTTCAAAGGTAGCCCCACGTAGAGCGCATTGCAGTAGTCCAAGCAGAAGATAACTAGAGCATGCAGTACTCTGGTGAGACAGTCCGCGGGCAGGTAGGGTCTCAACCTGTGTACCAGATGGAGCTGGTAGACAGCCGCCCTGGACACAGAATTAACCTGTGCCTCCATGGACAGCTGTGAGTCCAAAATGACTCCCAGGCTGCACACCTGGTCCTTCAGGGGCACAGTTATCCCATTCAGGACCAGGGAGTCCCCCACACTCACCCGCCCCGTGTCCCCCAAAAACAGTACTTCTGTCTTGTCAGGATTCAACCTCAATCCGTTAGCCGCTATCCATCCTCCAACCGCCTCCAGGCACTCACACATGACATTCACTGCCTTCACTGGTTCTGATTTAAAGGAGAGATAGAGTTGGGTGTCATCCGCATACTGATGAACACCCAGCCCAACCCCCCTGATGATCTCTCCCAGCGGCTTCATATAGATGTTAAAAAGCATGGGGGAGAGGACGGAACCCTGAGGCACCCCACAAGTGAGAGCCCAGGGGTCTGAGCACTCATCCCCCACCCCCACTTTCTGAACACGGCCCAGGAGGAAGGCGCGGAACCACTGTATGACAGTCCCCCCAGCTCCCAACCCCTCTAGACAGTCCAGAAGGATGTTATGGTTGATGGTGTCAAAAGCCGCTGAGAGATCCAGCAGAACTAGGAAACAGCTCTCACCTTTGTCCCTAGCCCGCCAAAGATCATCAACCAGTGCGACCAAGGCCGTTTTAGTCCCATGATGCGGCCTGAATCCCAATTGGAAGGGATCCAAATGGTCCGCATCCTCCCAGGCGTGCTTGGAGTTGTTCAGCAACCACTCGCTCAATCACCTTGCCCAAGAATGGAAGATTTGAGACTCCTTCCATCCGTCTTACTGCAGGGCTGCCCACAGTGAATTGATCCGACAAAAAAAGGCAAAGCCAAGCACGTCAAATCTGTTCATTCCAGCTTTTATTATTTACTCACGTTTTAATAATTAAAACAGGGAGGCCCATTCATTCATTTAAATAAAACAAAGAAAGTGCAGAATGCTCTACAAAAATATATAGATATATTTATATATCATTTCCAATCCTTCAGAGCCGCTGAACGGATATAAATCATTGTGTCCTTCATACCAGAGTTCCTCTTTGCCTCATCAAGCATCAACAGGGTTTAGGGGGGCAGTTATCTGGTCCGTGACTGATATTGCTAATAAAATAAAATAATTAAAAATAGAGAGACGAGGAAGAGGCCTTTCAAGCAGAAACCAGGGAGGAAGTATTGAGCGCAGTCGGCAAAGCAGGACAGCAGCTGTACCTGAGTTCATGTATCGCTTTATGTGGAAATCAAGCCCATCCAGGATTGGAGAGGGCCAGTGAAACCAACATTTAAAGCAGCCCACATGCAGAGATGCAAGATATAAAAAGCTCGTCTGTGCTGACTTCTGCTCTGCAGGACTGTGGGCAACTTTTCATCTGGGCCTTAAAACAGGAATTTGACGTGAGATGGGAGGGTTGGGATCTGGCGTTAGTCCTCCTCAGAGTAGACCCACTGGAAATAATGGACAGGACAAAGTGAGGCCCGGCAAGTCATCCAAACTGGATGAAAGGTTTTAAGCTCCATGCTGCGAAAATTCTGTGGTGTTGGGTAATGCCTACCAAAGCCAGGCATATGGGGAACCTATGGCTCTCCAGATGTTGTCAGTCTCCAGCTCCTCCCCCCCCCCACAGCCCTAGTTGGAATGGTCAGGGATGATGGGAGTTGTAGTCCAAGAGCATCTGAAGGCCCACAGATTCCCCACACCGGGCGTGCAAGTTAACTTTTGCCAACTACAAATCCCATCAGCCTGGGTGCTGGCCGGGGATGATGGGAGTTGTAGTCCAAAACATCTGGAGCACACCAGGCTGGTGCAAGCAACACAGGAAAGCAATTGACGCCTGCTCATAGCTGCCAAGTTTTCCCTTTTCTCGCGAGGAAGCCTATTCAGCATAAGGGGAAATCCCTTTAAAAAAGGGATAACTTGGCAGCTATGCGCCTGCTACGGAAACAACTCTCTCTCAAACCAGAAACAGCAGCTAGGGGGGTTCACTACTGCGCCAAGACAGTAAAGCTATTGCCAAAAGGGCCCTGGGCAAGTCTTGGCAGGGGTGGGGAGAGTAAGTGATTTATTTTGCCCTCAGTGGTGTTAGCACCAAGCCTTTGTTTGTTGGTTCGCTCACACACACCCCTCACAAACCACTCTGAGGCCCTCTAGTCATCCGCTCCAATTTAAAAACTGCTCTGGTGTCACGGAGATGTGAAAAACAGCAGGCCCGAAACGGGAGCACTCCAGCCTGGAACATGAAGGGAGAGATAAAGGGATCGCCTTCTCCAACACCAAGGCGCCGCAAATCTGTGTGGCAAGGCACAAGCAAAGCTCTGAATGCAGCCAAATTCAGACTTGCGATGGGGCTACAGTATACATTCACAAGTACTCGGATTCCTCAGCATGGAGGCTTCCAGCGAACAGGAGGATCCTTGATCCCAGCACCAAAAGAACGTGTGTGTGTGTGTGTCACATTGTCACCCTCTAGAAGCTGGTTTGTCTCAAAGGCCAAGATGTCCAACGTTCGGAGAGTGGCCTCGGAACCCCATCGCTTGCACCAGGGTTGCAATGGTCCAACCGCGTTCTCCACCGCAGAATGATGACTTTTGGGGGAAATATCCATGAGTCAATCCCATGGGTCTTGGCAGGAAATCGATCATCCATTCCCATACTACCACTGGCCACTTCCAGTGGTAATCCAGATGGGAAAGCTTGTTGGGTTTTGGAGGCCCCCCCACCAAAAAAAAAAAGAGTTGACAGAGAAGCAGATATCATGTTGGTTCCTAGAGGGGTGGCAACATAAAACCAACCCCCTTCACTTAATAATATTTTTGTTTAAAAAAGGCTGAAGATGGGCACAGAGACGGCAGGACCTTGGGAGTACTTTGTCACAAAGGGGTAGAGGTGGCAAAGCTGTTTCAGGCTTCCGTCGCTGAATGCAAACTAATAAAAAATATTGTTGCATATAGAAAACTAGCAGGTCAGGATTCTAGGCCAGCTAGCTCCATGATGAGCTAGCTTTCCACATGCAGGGATTGTTTACTCATGGGGGGGGCATTTTGTCATGTCAGCTGCGCATCTGCCATTAAAAACGGATCCAAACAAAAGCTTGCTACCCCAATCTGCTGCTCTTTGTGAGATTGAGGCCTTAGTGGTTTATTGTGCACAGATGTACCCAAGTTCTGAGTAATTCATTGGATATTTAGAGTCCAAATATTAGCCACCTTTGGGGCCGATATGTTGGGGACAAAGCAAGGCTGGTTGCCCCTTAATGTGTTCTGAGTGAACAAAAGTTCCTTACCATCTCCATCCATAAAGCTCTTCCGGAGGAAGCCGAGAAGAAGCGACAGTTATGGAGAGGCATAGAATCTAACAAGATGTCTCAAACAGACGAACAAGGGGACTAAATGAACACACACACACACAAACACAGACATATCCTTGAAGGAGAAATGGCCATTGTTTGATCTGAGGGGAAGCACTGATCTCTGAGGGAGACAAAGACGCCATTTTCTAGCAAACTTAAAGAGCGTAAGAAGAGTCTGCTGGATCAGGCCAAAGGCCCATCGAGTTCAACCAGACATCCTACAAAGGATGCCTCAAGGCAAAGTGAGCTTCCTGACATCCAAGGGACTGAAATCCTGGCCTTCACAATCAAGCGAGCAGCACAGTATTAGCTGGGTTCTACCTGAGGAACCTGCTGGCGAGAGAGCGGCCATTTTGAAAGGCCAAATGGAAGCTTTCAGGGTTTCAGAAGCCCGCTCTCTGTAGTTCGACCTTTAAAAAGCTAAGTGCCATGAAAGAGGTGAATTAGTAAGAGGCCCGTAAGATCTAAGACAACCGGAACTGGCAACCTTATTCCCGCCCTGGCAGGGATTACGAGGAGGGGAACCTAAGAGCTATACACAAAATCCTGAAATACGAGGAGAGAGACAAGAGAAAGACTCGCACGCAAACACACAAAGATGGACCGGCACCGTCTCAGAGGCTAGAGATCAGAAACGCAAACAGGAGGCGCTCGATGGGTAGCCAGAGACGGTCAAGGTACTGCAGCGGAACGACATTTCCAACTACCGTCTTGACAGTAGAGGACTCAGCAGCAGGATTCGACAAAGGAAGAATATTTCAGGGGGGCAGCCTGGTCCGCACACGATTCTCCGTCACAAGACAGCAAGCGGGGTGTGGTCTCCCGCTTGACAAGACGTTGCTGGCGAGAGATTGGCAGGGGCACCCCGCTAGGCCAAGTTGTTGTTGCGCTCGATGCGCTGCACCATCAGGGAGACCAGTTTTTCGAGGGTGCGGGCGCTCTGGCGGCTGGCCTCTAGCACTTCGGCGTGGTTGGCCTTCTCCGTGCTCTCGTAGTCGAGGACGGCCTTGTTCGTGATGAGGGAGAAGCCGAAGACGCGCATGCCGGAATGGCGGGCAACGATCACCTCAGGAACGGTGCTCATGCCTGAGGGGGAAATAAAGCGGGGGGTGGGGTTGAGAAGTTAGAGCAGGGGCGGAAAATAATTTTCAGCAAGAGGGCCGCAATTGCATCTGGGCAGAGTTCTGAGGGCCATATTGAGAGGCCTGAGGGCCAGGCCTGAAGTTCCCCACCCCTGGGTTGGAGTGAAACACTCAGGGGTCTTGCATCAGAGGTGGGCACCCAGTGGCCCTCCGGATCTTATTGGATTCCAGCTCCCATCGGCCCCCTGGCAGGTTGGTCAGGGATGATGGGAACTGTAGTCCAACAACACCTGGGGGGGATTTAAATATGTGGGTGTATTAGGTCATGGCAGCGCACCCCAACTTGTGCTCTGTATAGCCCCGCCCTAGAGAGGGCTTTCCCACACCATTTGCTGCAGCGCCAAGTAAAACGGCACCTGCTTAATTGCTGTCTGTTTCATGAAAATGGTTGCCCAAGGCAAACACAAGTATGGGCTCTGCTACCCCAGGTTAGAGGCAGCCAACAACATGGGGTGGCAGAGAATTCCTACTTTCAAAATGGCACAATATACCTCTTTCCCCCTCCCACAAAAAGCCCCCTTCACTCCACCCCCGACTGACCCACGGCGTCAGCGCCCAGGCGCTGAAGGAAGCGGCATTCAGCGATGGTCTCGTAGTTGGGACCCCCCAAGGCGCAATAGACTCCCTCGCGCACCAATCCGGAGCAGCCCATCTCCGACGCGACCGTGTGGGCCAGTTTCCTCAAGTCTTCGTTGTAGGCGTCCGACATGGCTGGGAAACGTACCCCAAACCTGTGGGTGAGGGGAGGGAGGAGAAGGAACATTAAGAAAATAACTAGAGCCTGCTGGATCAAGCCAATGGCCCATCTAGTCCACCACCTTGTTCTCACAGTGGCCAACCACTGTGCGCAGCAGCCAGGGATTGAGCCTAGGATCCCCTGCACGCAAAGCATGAGCTCTACCCATTGGGTGATGCTGCCTCCCAAACAGCCTGACTTGTTGCGAGTGGGAGCAGCACTGGGTGAGTTAAAAGCCCATCCTCTGGGAGGGAAGCTCAAACAGATGGACTTGGAGAACCACCAGCCCTATGTTCCTATGAAGGCAAGGGTGGGCAACCTGCAAGGCTCCAGATATTGCTGGACTTCAGCTCCCATGATCCCTGGCCATGGGCCATGCTGGTTGGAGGCTGCTGGGAGCTGGAGTCCAGCAGCATTGGGAGGCTCACAGGTTCTCCACAACCACCGTAATAGAGGGAAAGGGAGCCTCTGGGGCCAACCTGTTGCATCTCAGGGAGGAAGGACAACCTTACCTGTCGTCATTAGGCCCCACCAGGGGGTTCTGCCCAGCAAAGCCTGGCATGTTGATGTGGTCACGGATCACCATGATGTCCCCCACTTTGTATTCGGGGTTGAGCCCCCCAGCCGCGTTGGTGACAATGAGGGTCTCCACACCGAGCAGACGGAAGATCCGGACTGGGAAGGTCACCTGGGAGGGAGGGGCAGAAGTGGCACTCAGGAAAGGTAGAAGGGTGCTTTGTGACCAGCCATGGCTGGGGCCCATACAGTAGGTGGAGCTGGAGTCAGTGACAGGTGGGGACCAACAAATTCTAGCAACTTATGCACAGACTGCATATACTGTAGACACAGATTTTCTTTGGAAAAATGTGATATTTGGAACAACTTTACACAGAAGATATTAGGTTATTGATAAAGATATTTGTACTAGGATAATTATACGTATCTGTTTACTAATATATGGAAATGAATTGAGTATTTTTCTTTTATTCCTATTTTCATTCACGCTTTTCTTTTTTATCATTCTTTCTTTTTATAAATAAAATTCTTCTAATAAAGCATTAATACACACACACACACACACACACACACACACACACACACACACACACAAATTCTAGCTGCTTCATCCGCATCCTCCTCTCCGCTGAGTTCCTCAAGCACAATACTGAGATGTCAGGGGAAGACACTGGCAGGCAGCGCCAGCCCTCCTGCATTCAATGCAATTCTCACACAACAGCCCTGCAAGGCGGGCTAGGATGAGGCCATCACTGGCTCAAAGTCAACCAGCAGAATGGAGATTTGAAATTGGACCTTACGCCCAGTCCTAAGCTAAAACTCTTCGCCTTCAGCTCTCAGGTCCCCCTGCACTCTGCACATGCCCAAGGAACCATGAAAGCGGGATTGATGAGGCTAAATTTTGGCTGAATTTCGTGGAACCGTCTTCACCCGTCATCCCATTCCCTGATGTGTTGGGAAAGTGAAGTCAAAGAGGAACTTTGCATAGGCTCAGAGGCACTACCGTATCTTTTTTATCATTCTTCGTTACTACTGACCACCCCACTCCTGAATCAGCTGGACACCTCTCGAGTTTTGAAAGGTTTGCAGCTCTGTGGAGCGACTCACCTTCCAGAGCGGGTACCCTTCGTACATGTGGAAGCGGCCTTGCATCACCACGCTTGGAGTTCCACTGAGGCTCCCAAACACCAACCTTCCGGCATGGCCAACAACTGGAATGAGGGCAAGCAAAGTGTTAAAGGACTCGCTGATGCCCCCTATTGGCCACTGTGCTGTACAGGAGCGCCTCCTCCAGCTGCTGCTTACTAGCACCCCCTAGTGGCTGCCATACAGTACATCCGACCCCACCCGTTCCGTGGTTTTGTGGGTTTTTTTTACCTGTGCTCTCGGGGAAGTTGGGAATTTTGCCGTACTCAAACGCCACCTGGTCCTTCAAGAGGTCAGCCAACCCTCCGAGGCCCGAGCCGCAGATGATGGCGACCCTGGGCCGGAGCTTGGTGTGGGACAGTAGCCAGTCCGCCGTCCGCTTGCAGTCTTCGTAAGTGTACCTGAGAAAAAGATGCACATGTTGGCCAAGCTGGGGTTTGCAGGGCAGACTTCATGCCACTAGGGGGCAGCAAACAAGCACACACACAAAGCGAGGAACAGATTACTGGTAATCCTGAAGCTTTGTCAACTACAAACATCAGCCATGCAGCTCACAGGGTCACCTTGGGCCAGATAATAACTCTCAAGTCTGCCCTACCTAGGCAGGGTTGTTGTGAGGATAAGGTGGAATGGGACAGGAGGAAAAGGATGTACACACTGCACTAAGCTCTTGGGGGGGGAAGCAGGGCTGGATTTAGCTTTGATAAGGGGACACGGGTGGCGCTGTGGGTTAAACCACTGAGACAAGGGCTTGCCGATCAGAAGGTCGGCGGTTCAAATCCCCACAACGGGGTGAGCTCCCATTGCTCAGTCCCAGCTCCTGCCAACCTAGCAGTTCGAAAGCACGTCAAAGTGCAAGTAGATGACTAGGTACCACTACAGCAGGAAGGTAAACGGCGTTTCCATGTGCTGCTCTGGTTTGCCAGAAGCGGCTTTGTCATGACCACATGACCTGGAAGCTGTACGCCGGCTCCCTCGGCCAATAACGCGAGATGAGCGCCGCAACCCCAGAGTCGGTCACAACTGGACCTAATGGTCAGGGGTCCCTTTACCTTTACCTTTTTAAGCTACTGAAGGTAATGTCCAGCTGTCCTTTGTCAACAACAATTTGTCGCTGTTTTTGTGTTGAATATATGCTATATGGTAATTTATGGACCCAATAGGTATCTAAAGCCATTTGCACATAACAAAATAGGAGCCTACACAAGACAAAACACTGTTGCTGTATGTAGGTTTTATTTTATTTGTTTTTTATCTTTTATTTTGGAAATGTACATCCAGTTTTTTTTCCTTTAATTTTTTTGGAGGGGCCCCAAGAGAGTGGGGCCCTAAGCTATAGCTTGTTTAACTTATACGTAAATCCGGCACTGGGGGAAAGAGATAAAGTGAAGTAAAATACATTAACTGGTGCCCCCTTCAAAACTATTCCTTTTCCATGGGAGAAACACAAAACGAACCATTCCTAATTGTTAATTATTAATCTGCATTTGCATTAATTCATAATCCATTTGCATACTGCATGCTTGAGGCACCTCGCCTACACAACTCTAGGGATCCTTCCAATAGCCCTGCCAGGTCAGGTAGAGCAATATTTATCACCACATACAAAACACTCAGAGGGCACGAAGTTGGGCATGGCTGCCGACCAAAAAATGTTTATGGATTGACATGCTATGTTTGCATCCCATCCTTCCTCATAATGATGATAATAATAACAGCAACAACAACCCCCCCCCCCGCCACTCTGGGCGGCTTCCAACAAATATAAAAATACATTAAAATATCACAGATTAAAAACTTCCCTAAACAGGGCTGCCTTTACCCTGTTTCTCCTAAAATAAGCCATACCCCGAAAATAAAACATAGTGATAGGCGCAGTTCTGGAGGGCACCAAGGAAGAGGCTGCCGTAGGCTGGACATGTAATAATAAAAAAAAGACATCCCCTAAAAATAAGCCACCGTGGGTTTTTTTTTTTTTTTGAGGAAAAATAAATATAAGACGGTGTCTTATTTTCAGAGAAACACGGGGTAGGTATTTTCTAAATGTCAGGTAGTTGTTTATCTCTCTGACCTCTGATGGGAGGGCGTTCCACAGGGTGGGTGCCACTACTGAGAAGGCCCTCTGCCTGGTTCCCTGTAGCTTTGCTTCTCGCAATGAGGGAACCGCCAGAAGGCCCTCGGCGCTGGATCTCAGTGTCCGGGCTGAACGATGGGGGTAGAGATGGGGGTACAGGACTGAGGCTGTTTAGGGCTTTAAAGGTCAGCACCAACACTTTGAATTGTGCTCAGAAACGTACTGGGAACTAATGTAGATCTCTCAGGACTGGTGTTATGTGGTCCTGGCGGCCGCTCCCAGTCACCAGTCTGGCTGCCGCATTCTGGATTTATTGCAGTTTCCGGGTCACCTTCAAAGGTAGCTCCACGTAGAGTGCACTGCAGTAGTCCAAGCGGGAGATAACTAGAGCATGCACTACTCTGGTGAGACAGTCTGCGGGCAGGTAGGGTCTCAGCCTGCGTACCAGATGGAGCTGGTCCTCAGAGGAGGACAGAATGCCACAACTCTCCAGATCAATAGATACACATACTGGCCAGATAGATAGATAGATATGCATACTGCACAACAGCCCTGCGGGGTAGGCTATGCTGAGAAACCCTCCTCATCCAAAAGTCGTAACCAGTGGTACCTCAACTTACAAATGCCTCAGGTTACAAATGCTTCAGGTTACAAACTCCACTAACCTGGAAGAGTTACCTCGAGTTGAG
Organism: Zootoca vivipara; assembly: GCF_965207765.1. Lineage (NCBI taxonomy): Eukaryota > Metazoa > Chordata > Lepidosauria > Squamata > Lacertidae > Zootoca > Zootoca vivipara. The sequence continues at coordinate 41,117,829 of NC_142595.1, forward strand.
AACTTTGCCCCAGGATGAGAACAGAAATGGTGTGCCGGCAACGCAGCGGCAGCAAGAGGCCCGATTAGCGAATGCACGCCTCTAGTTAAGAACAGTTTCAGGTTAAGAACGGACCTCCGGAACGAATTAAGTTCTTAACCAGAGGTACCACTGCACATGGCTCCAGTTCTCGTATTGGTGTGCGATTTGAACTCGAGACACCGTGGCTCACAGTTCCAGCCACCACGCCACTTTGGCTTTCAAAAATGAAAAACGCCGTTGATCAATTTACTTGCAAGTTTACCTTTTGCTTTCAGATATCCTTTTCACAAAGTTTTCTGAGACTGTCCTCCCAAATTCCATTTTAAAAAAAACACCAACAACTCTCAAGAATGCCCAGTGCTTCTACCGTTCCTCATGTTCCCATTGTGAATTTGGCGAATTTGGTGGCGCCCTTGGCAATACCCACCAAATAGTCCCCACTTTTTGGAGAATATACAGCTCCTTCCTCTGATCCAAATGCAGATCTTGGGTCGCCATACCATAATCTAAAGGGAGTTCCATTTTAGCTGGCAGTGCCAGCCTCTTCCAAATATGACAACGAAACTCCATGCAAATCACATCTTCCTCTGCCGACGCCCTTCCCCTCAAGCCATTCCTGCAAATTAAGCTGTGCGACGATAGCTTTGAAAAAATTCCAGTTGGCAAACCGGACAGGTTGCAATTTCCTTTGTAGCTTTCCATTGCAGGAGACAACCTGCAAACAGAACTCCCCAAAGATAAACCTTCCCTGAATTTTAACCTCCTGAGGAACATTTTAGCCGCATCAGCTGACGTTTCCCAGGGGAAAGTGGGGCTGCATGCTTGTCACACCCCAGTTCTTAGCAGAGGCAGTGAAGCTGTGGCCCTCCCTGCCCGATGGTCTAGCTAGCTGGGGTTTATGGGAGCTGGAGTCCAACAATTTCTGGAGGGCCACAGGTTCAAATCTGTCCCAGCCACACAAGCAACACTTTGGGCACCCTCTTCAGAGAAGTTACAGCCTCTTGCAGAAAAAAAAAGCGTTGTGGCACCTTACAGACTAACCATTTTAATTATGCCATAAGATTTGAGGACCACAGTTCCGAACCACTGAGTTTTCTTTCTAGGGATCCTGAACATCTGCATAAGAAAAGGGAACTTCCATGCCTTTCTGTCTGCATACAGGATGGAAATCACCTGTGGTGCATGCTCTAGTTATCTCTCGTTTGGACTACTGCAATGCGCTCTATGTTGGGCTACCCTTGAAGGTGACCCGGAAACTACAACTAATCCAGAATGCGGCAGCTAGACTAGTGACTGGGAGCGGCTGCCGAGACCACATAACACCGGTCTTGAAAGACCTGCATTGGCTCCCAGTACGTTTCTGAGCACAATTCAAAGTGTTGGTGCTGACCTTTAAAGCCCTAAACGGCCTCGGTCCAGTATACCTGAAGGATCGTCTCCACCCCCATCATTCTGCCCGGACACTGAGGTCCAGCGCCGAGGGCCTTCTGGCGGTTCCCTCGTTGCGAGAAGTAAGGTTACAGGGAACCAGGCCTTCTTGGTAGTGGCGTCCACCCTGTGGAACCCTCTCCCATCAGATGTCAAGGAAATAAACAACTATCTGACTTTTAGAAGACATCTGAAGGCAGCCCTGTTTAGAGAAGTTTTTAATGTTTAATAGATTATTGTATTTTAATATTCGGTTGGAAGCCGCCCAGAGTGGCTAGGGAAACCCAACCAGATGGGCGGGGTATAAATAATAAATTATTATTATTGTAGTAGTAGTAGTAGTAGTACGGTAGTAGTAGTAGTATGAAAAGGTCTGTGCCGGTACATTACTCCCTTCTCCACAACACTGGGAAGGAACATACCAGGACACTCTCTGGGCCCAGTCCTGGCAACCTGAGACAAAGGCAAAGGGTTTCTATCTCCAGCCCCTGGCAGCAGCTGGGCCAGGAAGCCACTTAAACAGAACCAAATATGAGGAAAGACCCTCCTGAAACCTACAAGGGTCCTGGAGCTGTATCGAAGGACCAGGGAGCCTGTGCAAAAGGGTTCAGAGACATGTGAAAATCCACGAGCCTTGCTCCTTGACGTCACCTCCTAATCTGCTTGCTTAAACCTACTTAAATGCCCTTTTGCTGCTGGCAGGACTTCTCAGCGCCACCTGCAGAGCCTTAGGACAAAGACCCAGCAAGAACACACACAGCTGCTTCAGAAGAACGGTGTCTCCAGGGAGCGATGCCGGGGGGGGGGGGGGAGGGGGATAACATCCTTGGGCCAGTAAATAAATAAACATAATCATGCCACCTATCAAACTAAAAATGATAGGTGCCCCGCTCAGTTTTCACTGTAAGCATCAACCCTCTTTTGAGATCCCTCTTGGCTTGGGGGATCTGCATCCCCAACACTTAGGATGCCATCTTGTTGTCATTTTAGGGGGTCGCCCCCAAAAACTTTACTGAGCTAACAGGGAACAACAGCGGGGGGGGGGGGGGAGAGAGAGAGAGAGAGAGAAGGTGACTGATTCTTTGAGCATCATATGAAAGGATTAAGCAAACAAAAAGGTTTCTCAACAACTCCCAGCGCCAGACTTGCCTGAGGACACTTACACCTTTTATACAGTACTGTAATGTTTTTCTGTCTCTGTTCAGCAGGTTAATACACTATTTGCGCAAAAACACTTCACAGGTTGGCAAGCTGCCTTCCGTGGCTGTCCTTTGGCTTCTCCTGAGATCTCGTATAAATCTTTCGCCCTCCGCGGACTCCGCATAAAGTGGGAAGCCTAAGGGATGGATGGCGGAAGATCCTTTCTCTGAAAATGCAGGCTTTTATGGGGCTCTTGCCAAAGACTAACTGCGTCATCATCTATGCGCACAACGGTGCCACTCATTTATGAACCAGTTTTGTTTTGTTTTAAAAAAAGGCACACATTGGCCCCAATGCAGATATTGGAAAGACTCCGCTTCTTTCTTCCACCTGTGCATTTACCGTCTCTATGTGAGGGTAACTGAAGTTTTCCCTTCACACCATCCTCTGAGGTATCCTCAAGGCAGGTGAGGGGCATCTCACAGCACAGGCAGCCATCCTCCTAAGGGTGCGGGAAGAGAATCCCACAGGCAAGAGAGATCCTTGCACAGGGCGCCTCTGAAATTTGAAAGACCAAAGTCTGCCTCTGTATCCCCTCTCCTAAAAGGACCAGCAACCTTTGTCTCATCTTCTCTTCTCCTTTCTGCTTTGGGTGGTCATTGCAAGAATGCTTGTCATTAAGAAACAGTGCCTGGAGTTTTGGTTTTTTCCTTTTCCCTCCCCAACCCTTTCCCTTTTGTGTCACATCTCAGGTTGTTGTAAGCCTGCAGATACCTCAAGAGCACCACTCCTCTAATGGCTAAACACAATCAAAAACTTTTATTTTGTTGCCTCTTATTACCTGCTATATATATATATATTCCTATTCCTTTTTCACGGCAAATGATATTCTCACCCAAACCACAGTCAGCCACAGCCAAAACTACCCACTGACACTCAGCAAAGAGAAAACTGAAATAAACACATAGCTGTACTTGAGGCCTGATGAACTGTAATGATAATAATTTGGTTTTTTCATTATCTGGAGCCCCCATCTGCACTATACATTTAAAGTAGTGCTGCACCACTTTGCATAGTCATGGATCCCACCAAAATAATCCTGGGAACTGTAGTTTGCAAAGGGTGCTGAGAGCTGTTAGAAGATCCCTTGGTCTTCTCCGAGAGAGACAATTCCCAGAGTTCCCTGGGAAGAAAGTCTGACTGCTTTTAAACCACGCTGGGGAAGGAAAGACCCAGGAATCCTGCCTGCCTGGGATCCTCAGCATTCCCGAGGCATCTCGAGCAAGAAGCACGTTCAGGCTGGGACACAACCCCACAACAGACCGGAGTTCTCCAAACAAGATTTCATCAGGCAAGGTCAGAAACAGGCCACATTCCCGGGCAGATTTCTCAGGAGAACTCTCCTCCCTGGCATGTTCCTTCTCATTACTATTAAAGGCAAAGAAACCAGACAGAAAAGTTGGCAACCCTACAGAACTTCCGTGGCAGGGGCTCCTGGAAGCCACATTGAGACTCAACTGCAAAGACTGTGTCGTGAAGGGACAATGACTAAGTGTGGGTCAGAGATATTTCCCCCTTCTTTATAATTTAGTATGAACAATGTGTCCCAGGAGGCCACGATGATGCTCTGTCCGTGGTCACAAACAGATCTTCTTGCATGTCCCTGCAAAGCCACATGGGATTTAGGGGCCATCTAAGCAGGGACCCAGGTGGCGCTGTGGGTTAAACCACAGAGCCTAGGGCTTGCTGATCAGAAGGTCGGCAGTTCGAATCCCTGCGATGGGGTGAGCTCCTGTTGCTTGGTCCCAGCTCCTGCCCACCTAGCAGTTCGAAAGCATGTCAAAGTGTGAGTAGATAAATAGGTACCGCTACAGCGGGAAGGTAAACAGCATTTCCGTGTGCTGCTCTGGTTTGCCAGAAGCGGCTTTGTCATGCTGGCCACATGACCTGGAAGCTGTACGTCGGCTCCCTCAGCCAATAAGGCGAGATGAGCGCCGCAACCCCAGAGTCGGTCACGACTGGACCTAATGGTCAGGGGGCCCTTTACCTTTAAGCAGCTCTGTACGCGCATATCCATGTCAATGTATTAGAACGGGGTTTAAATTGCAGACCGGCCTTATTGACCCACTTAGAAAGCCAAGCAGCACAGGAACACCTTCCTCGTACAGTGACATTTACCCCAAAATAAGCGGAACTGAACCCTGATCCACACACACTCAACAAAATAAGACTATTGAGGATGGGCCAAACCATTTTAGGTTACACCGTATATTTAAACCACATTTATAGCATTTAACAGTCACGGTTTCCCCAAAGAATCCTGGGAGCTGTAGTTTAACCCCTCACAGAGCTCCAATTCCCAGCATCCTTAACAAAATACAGTTCCCAGGATCCTTTGAGGGGGAGCTATGACTGTTAAAGTGGTACGATAGAGTTTTAAATGTACGGTGTGGCCTTAGATGGCAGGTGACACCTGATGAGAGGGGCAGAGCTAGACCCTTTATTTATAGCAAGTGACCCCCTTCCCCAACTCTTTTTAACCTTTCAGGGAACAGCTTCTGCAATTCCGGGAATGTCCCGGGAAAACCAGGACCCTTGAAGGGCATGCTATTCTTCCGGCTGATTCCGCTGTATTATTTAAACGGGCTCCCTTTTTTTCCTGCTCTGGAGTTGGCTGGTGGAGTTGCATGAAAGAGCCAATCAGAATGGACTCTACTTACAGAAACAGGTAGGTAGCCGTGTTGGTCTGACGTAGTCGGGGGGGGGGGGAAATAAAAAAATTCCTTCCAGCAGCACCTTAAAGACCAACTAAGTTTTTTATTTTGGCATGAGCTTTCGTGTGCATGCATTTTTTTATTTTACTTGCGGAAAGTCACGTAGAACCATTGGCAGGGACACCCAAAGGGTTTCATCCAAGTCCAACCCACTGCTATGGAGGAATCACAGCTAGAGAATCCCTGGCAGGCAGCCACCCAAAAACCTCCAGTGAAGGAAGAGTCTGGCACCTTCAACTCAGCTGACTCATAGGTTTGTACAGTAACAACAACAACAAGAAGAAGCCCTTCTTGGCAATCAGAAACGGAAAAGTGATTTGCAGCACTGCTTTCATGTAGAAACCTGGGGAAGGAGAAGTGCAACAGGAAGTGACTGCCAACCGCGTGTTACGTTTTCCCCGCCGCTCTCATGTCTGTCCCTAACACAGTCATACACAGTTCTCGAAAAGGATGTCTGCAATGCTTTCACGATACGTCATGTCCAGTAGTAGTGCTGGGCTTTTGCAAAAGGAAATCCGGCGGGCCGGGATGTAGTGGGGGCAAAGTTGTGCTCATCATGTCTTGCTACTGATGTCTTCCCCCTGCTAAGGGCAGAGCATGTTCCCACCCGTTTAAACAGCTGACACACCACAGAGTATGGGGGGGGGCAGGACTTGTTCCAGGAACCTGTAAAGATCCTGTGTGTGTTGGCTCCCCCCTCCTTGCCATGTCAGCTTACAAACTGACGGGGGGGGGCAAGAAAATCTGCACTGTCCTTGTACCTTTCAGGGCAGTTAGATCTGCAGAGAAATCAGCACCGCACAAGTTTCAGGGCAGGGAGCTAAGTATTATCACCTGCTTAGGATCTGCCACACTGTGAAAGGCAGAAGAGCACAGGCAGATTAAAAAAAAAAGCTGTTGACAAATGGTGAGCCTGCAACACATCAGAGGAAGAGGTGTCTCAGGAGAGGAAAAATCTTCATCTCCTTTGTGTTGCTTGGGAACATAGGAAGTTGTGTTACACCGAGTCAAGACTCTTGCTCCATCTAGTTCATTACCGTCTACACTAACTGGGAGAATTTCTCCAGCATTTTAGGCAAGGAAATAATTTTCCCGTCCTTTTGCAGAAATGAACGGTACGCTGTCAGCCACCTTGCTGCAGTGAGGTATGCAGAAGGACAGCGGGCTCTCGCCGAACGGCCATGTAATGAGATCAGGGTAATATAGGGCAGCCTTGAGGATAAAGGCAGATTAAAGCAAACACAGAAAAAGGAAGAAGGATAAATGCTTGATCTGGCAGTGAGAGTTTGTAAGTCTGGTTTATTGTCTTCCTCATAGGACTGCCAATCTGTTTTATTTTCTGGCAGGGTTTCAGCTAAATAATGGGAAATGGCACAGTCATACCGAGAAAAGCTTCACCAGCTGAACATCTGCCAGAAACACAGCTGCCCTGCATGCGGGTAGAGGGAGAGATTGCCCATCCTTCTTGCTTGACTGAGTAAGTTGGGGGCGGGGAGGGATTTACTTGGCAGCCAGCTTTCCAAAGCATACCTTTCCTTGGACTTCTGAGCATGTGCAAAGTGTCTCTGATTCACAGCAGAGCAACTCCTGTGGGGAGAGAACAGGGCTAGCCTTTGCAGAGCAGCAGCATGCAGCAGTGGGACATCCACGGACACAGGATGTGGCGATGGGCCAATGTTTTAAAGGCAGCTTCCTATGTTCCTAACCTGCTTCAGGCATCTCCAAGGGGGAGAGTTAGACAAAAGCAGGAGCTGGTGTCTAAATGGACCAGCAAGTTTTTTAAAATGTCAACTCTAGTTAAGGTGTGTTAGTTAATGCCTTGGCCAGCACTGAAGGGGAGATCTAGGGGGTGATGGGGGTCCTGCCTTTGGGACGGGGGCACCCCGGGGACTTCTGCATCCACCGCTTTAGGTGTAGTTGATTCCCCATTGACCTCAGGGCTGGTTCAACACAGAGACCTGCTCAACACGCGACTTCCCTCCCCAGTGTCTTTCCAGATTAATGACTGACAGACGCTGGCTGCCGGCCATGACTGATCCACCCCTTTTGCGCACAAACCTGAAGCCCGGACACTCTGCTCTGCACTGCAGGGTCATTGCCCCCTCTTTGGAAGGAAGTCAGAAGTGGGGGAACGTGCTGTGTGGCCAGAATGAATCCAAGCTACTCCAGAGAGGCTGAAGGGCTCCCCAGAAAACCCCAGGGTCCATTAGATTTCAAAGTACACAACCAAACAAAAGCACACAAAAGTGCATTCCTGGCCACGCAGTGAGCAAGTCAGGTGGACCCACCAAAACATGCTGCAAACACCTGACTTCACCCCACACGTCCACAGCAACAGTCAATATCCCTTTGTCCCTTACACAATACAGAAAGCTCTCCTTCACTTGCTTGTTTAAATTACAACAGTCTGTTCCTGGACTTTGGGGGCACGTACAACAGCAAATCAAACACAACGGGATCAGGCTCAGTCTGCGCCTTTCCAATCAGCTGCAAATCCAGCCAGGAACATTTTACGTCTGATTCTCAGCACATGCTCTATAAACATAGGGCACCGTCTCATCTCGCTGAAGCTAAGCAGGGTCTGGGGTCTGGTCAGTGCCTGGATGGGAGAGAGCGAAGGGCACCCTGTGTGTGCTGCCAGCCACAATGGCAGAAAGGAAGGCTGGGTTAGAGCAGGTCTCTTGTTCAACCAGAGGGCTGGATTGCCTGAGTGGAAAGCGGTCAAGGGCCGCTTTCCAGCAGTGAGTGTGGCCAGGCCCACTCAGGGGGAAATCTCCCTGGGGGACCCTAAGCCAGACTCACACACTCTTTCATTCTTTCTTTCCCAGTGTAGCCTACTTTACAGGGTTGTTGTGAGTTTAAAATAGAGGAGGGAGAGCCCCATAAGGCTCCCTGGCCTCTTTGGAGGAAGGCTGGGGGTGCAGGGAGGGAGCAACCGATAGATTTCTGGAGAGGCAGCGGAAAAGAAGCTAGCATGCTGGGAACATTTTTTCCCAAAAGGCATTCCCGAAATCTCGCCATGAAGGCATAGAACCACAGCAAGAGTCAGATCAATGGCCAGCGTAGCTCAGTTTGTTGGCATTGCCAGGCAGAATGAAGAGAGCACTTCACCACGGGCAGGTAATACAAAACAGGGGAATGGGGGGAAATGGGAATATCCATGCCTGGCTGGTTACAGAACAAGCCTTGAGAGCACTGGAAAGGAAAAGGAGGCAGTGGGTTCAGACTGAGGACATCAGAAAGGGGAGGGAAACTAGGGAGGAATGTGGGGTCAGAGAACAAAAAAAGAAATGCAGGAAGTTATGTCTTCTCATCAGGACTGAAGATCTGAGTGCCTTTGCATCATCATTTTGCCTTGGAAGGGAGGGGGAGGAAAGGGGTTGCGGCAGTATCTCTGGCTTCTGATTGGCCTCTCTGCAGGAGGGGTGTGTGAGCCAGGGAAGCTCCTCGTTGGCCGCCTGCCTGTGATGCAATTGAAAGGGGGGGGGGAAGCGAGAGAGCCCAGCAGGAAATTGTGCCATTGCACAGCAAGGCAGAAAGAAGGCAAGGAAGGGAATGGCAGGATCGGAAAGCTCCCCATGCTTGCTCAATGGAGCAAAGCAGTCCTTTGCCGTGACTGTAGCTGCAATACCGCCCTTGCCCAGGACATTAGTCATGCTCCGGTTTCAAGTTGAGCAGGAAGGAGCAGGAACGTGGGGAATTGTTCCTGCTCCAACGGGGCTGGCATTACGCACTGTACCTCTGCGTCAGCACCACTCCTGCTGCCCTCATTGTCTGCTTTGGATAGTTGGAGGGCAGTGAGAGAATGCTGAGCATGGATGGACCTTTGGTCTAATCCAGCAAACCCGTTCTTAGTAAGAAGAGATAAACGCCAGGAGGACCCAGTTTATGAGCAAATAATAGCCATTGTTCCCTCCAATAGCAAACCCAGGTCATGGAGAACCCAGAGGGAGCATGCAAGCCCAAGATATGCAGAAGTGCACAACATAGTTGAGCCACGTAATATCGAATGTCATTTGGGAAACAGGAACTGGGGAGGGGGGAAGATTGAATTGGGCTACTTGAGAGTGCCTTGCAGCTTATGGAATCCTGGAGAAGGGAATGGATGGCACCTGGAAGAGGGTTAAGAATGTACTGCAGAAGGCAGCCCTGTTGTTTAGGAAGACTTTTAATCTTTAAGATGGGCGGGGTATAAATAATTTATTATTATTATTATTATTATTATTATTATTATTATTATTATTATTATTATTATTATTATTTGCAGGTCCCACTTGTAAAGATCGTAAGAGCTAGATCAACCCAAAGAGCCATTGGTGTGGGGTCAGGGGTGATGGGACGTATTGTTCAATAGCATCTGTAGGGCTTGAGGTTGGGAGAAGGCCTTTCTAGAGTGATCTCCTTTGCCTGCTAATGAAAACACAATGTTCCTGTGCCCACAGTTGGCACCCCAGGGAATCATAAGAACACAAGAACTGTTTTGCTGAATCTGGTCAGAACTGCACCTAGCAGGTCACACACACACCAATAAGGCTTTTCAGGCCAATGGACTACTCACATGCAACTTCCTACTCCATACGTAATTGACTCTGCAATGATGGAGGTGAGGTGGAAGCAAGACTGCCGCTGACGCAACCTACCAAAAAGACTGATGGGCCCAAGTTCCAGCTCTTATCAGATGCAATGGAGCCAATCATTGTCTCTCAGCCTCTAATTTTACAATGAACAAACTGAGCATGCAGTAAGAAACTGCTACCCCACAGGGTTACTATGAAACGTGGTTGCAATCAGAGCAATGGGTTAGTCAGTCAACAGCTACAGGAAACAAGGAAGTGGCACACTCAAGGTTGAATGTACACTCACCATTTCATAACTGCAACCTGTCAAACAGAAAGGAATTGGTTCTGGGTGGAGAAGGCTGGAAAAATAGTTGTTTCCGTTTCTTCTCTCTCTCTCTCTCTCTCTCTCTCTCTCTCTCTCTCTCTCTCTCCAAGTTTCTAGTCCTCAAGACTAACTGGCAACAGAGGTGAAATTTCAGAAGCTGGGAGGGTAAGGTGGACAGGGATCTGAGCAGGATTCTATGGGAAAGGGAGTGGTGTTTCCATGACCTGCATAATTCTTTGCCCCTCCCATATGACAACAAGAAGTAGCATTTATCATGAGAAGGAAGCAAAAATTGTATATTCAAAAGCCTTCAAATGAGTCGTATTTCAGAATTCTATATTTGTTGGGGCAATGTTACTGCCTTTCAAAATTATTTGGAATACAGTATACAGTATATATATATATAACCTTGCCTGATTTGTGCTGGAGAAACACCAGATAGATAATGAGCAATACATTGCCCACATTGTGTTTACACAGCATTAACGGCTGTCAAAACAGGTTTCCGCAAGCTGTAACAACTACCGCGGGATCTCCCTGCTGAATACTGTGGGGGGAAGCCTGCATAGTTCTCAACAGATTGCAGTCACCTGCTGACAGAGTCTACCTGAGTCACGATGAAGATTTAGAGCTCAGAGGTCCACAGTTGGCAGGATTTTCTCACTGCGTCAGCTGCCCGGGGGCAGAGGTGCCACTTGTGCATTGCCTTTGTGGACCTGACAAAGGCATTTGACCTCATCAGCCAAAAAGGACCCTTGCTCCACAAGATAGGATGCCCACCGAAGTTCCACAAGATGATTGCATCCTTCCAAGAGGACAAGCACAGCACTGTTCGGTATGACTGTCGATACTTAGACGCCTTCCCTATAAAGAGCAGCATTGTGAAACGGGGCTGTGTTCTTGCCCCGACTCTCTTTGGCATATTCCTCTCCCCAAGGCCCTCATACGCCTTCAGCTCGACTGAAGATGGTGTGAACATTCATTCAAGGAGCAACGGGGGGGGGGGTCTGTTCTACCTGGCAAGCCTCCAAGATGGAGATCTACTAGGCTTGCGTGTTGAGCATGCTGCTTTATGGAAGTCAGTTGTAAGTAACTTAAAACTGTCAAGGAGCTACACCTCAACGCCTTCCACATGCACTGTGGTCAAGCTCGCATTCCCATGTTCACACTCCTATCCAAGGGACAGCTACGCTGACTTAGTCATGTCCACAGAATGGAAGATGGCAGGATGTGCCCCAAATATGTGCTTTATGGGGGGGCTGGCTTTCGACACTAGGCCTATAGGCAGGTCAGCTGTGTGTTACAAAGATGTCTGCAAACCAGACGGGAAGGGTGGAAATATCAACCCCACCATGTGGGAATCCCTTGCAGACAACCACAGGGCCTGGAGACAGACAGTCAGATCATGTATCCACAGAGGAAAAACGACTACTGGGAGCAGCACAGAAAGAAGGATCATTATGTTATATCTGCAGCAGCACAACCAGATGCCTTCATCTGCCCCAGCTGCAACAAAACATGTCTCTCCTGCATTGGTCTCTACAGCTGTAGGCACTGCAACTCTCCAACTGATTTGACCTCACCCACAAAGGCACACTCCTCCGTTGTCTTGCAGACAGATGCCAACCAACAACAACAATGACTGCTGTCGAAACAGGTTTCCACTTTAATGACTACTGCACAGGCCTCCTGCACAATCATAAATTCCATTATGCTGTTTCTTGTATACTTAAGAATCACCACTCAGAAAATAAGAACTGGTAGCGGCATTTTGAAGAATATACCACAGGAAAGGCTATGGGGAAAGGGTGCATCCAGATACTGAGGCCAAATTCTTTTTACTGAACCCCTAACTGATCAAGCTTACAATAATATAAACTCTACAAAACAGCACCCCTGGAAAGGACTCATACCCCACCTTCCAGTCCCTCAGATCAGCAGTTTCCATCACCTTCGCCCTACCAAGCAGAGTCCAAAGAAAACTGGTTTCTTATTCAGCGACTATGACTAACAGGGTAGAAAACCTGTTAATCCATAAATAACGGTCCTGTACATTCATCCAACACTCCACCCTCACTCACTGAAGACATTCTGGAAGTGAATTGAAGGTTCTGCAAAAGGAAAATGAGGTCTCCTTATTTATTAACAGTGACTGGTAGAGAGGGAAACTAAACTAGTTGCCCCAAAGAGTGACAGAGCCTCTAATCTGTTTGTTTGTAGGACAGTAACAGCCCTTATTGAGTCAGCAAGTTGTTGTTCTCCAGTGGAAGAACTTCACATTTATTATCTACCGTTATCTAAAGGTTGCTCTTAAAAAGTTGCAAGCTTATGGATCTTGCAAGACTCTTCAGCCATGGATCATTGGGTTTGTTGTTGGCACAGTTTGTTGAACTTAGTATCCCTTCAAATCAACGGTACTCTTAATCATCACTAGCTTCCCCCATTAATTTCAGTGGAACTGTGCCAGATCCTCTAAGTAAGGAAGAATGCTCAATCCAGATAATATTTTACACTGAAACCATACAACTTTCTGTCACATCCTCCATGCTAAATCTTGGGCCCAACACTAAACAATGCAAATTGTACATTTTGCATACTTTATTATCGGGTTCCAGGCAATATTAGTCACACTTTCGTTCCATGCAAATGACAACATACTTGTCCCCCTGGGGCTAAAGTGTGCCTCTCCTCATGGTGCAATTCTGTACTTGCCGGTAAAGGTAAAGGTATTAGGTCCAGTCACGGACGACATCTCACTTTACTGGCCGAGGGAGCCGGCGTTTGTCCGCAGACAGCGTCCAGGTCATGTGGCCAGCATGACTAAGCTGCTTCTGGCAAACCAGAGCAGCGCACGGAAACGGTGTTTACCTTCCCGCTTGGAGCGATACCTATTTATCTACTTCCACTTTGACGTGCTTTCGAACTGCTAGGTTGGCAGAAGCTGGGACCAAGCAACGGGAGCTCACCCCATCGCGGGGATTCGAACCTCCGACCTTCTGATCGGCAAGCCCTAGGCTCTGTGGTTTAACCCACAGCGCCACCCACGTCCCTATACTTGCCTGTAGGGGAATTCATTTCCAGTCAGTTCAATGGGGACCAATTCCCAGGTCAATGGGTTCCTAAGGAAATTTATTAGGAAGAAATTTCCTGGGAGAAAAGGTTGCAGCCTTGGAGGAGGAGGCTTCTCAGTTTAGAGAAAATGGGAGGAAAAGGCGACATGATACGACGTTTATAAAATTATACTTGGCATGGAGAAAGTGAATGGAGAAAACGTGGCCTGCCTCTCTCATAACACTAAAACTCGTGGGCTTCCAATAAAGCTGAAGGCTGGAAGATTCAGGACAGATGAACTAAAGTACCTCTTCACACATTTAAACTATGAAACTCACTTCTAAAAGTAGCAGTGGTGGCCACCAATTTGAAAGGCTTTGAAGGAGGATCAGAGTTCAAATGTAGGCATAAGGCCAGGCAACCCCAAACTGCGGCCCTCCAGATGTTTTGGCCTACAACTCCCATGATCCCTAGCTAAGAGGACCAGTGGTCAGGGATGATGGGAATTGTAGTCCAAAACGTCTGGAGGGCCAAAGTTTGGGGATGCCTGCCTAAGGCTATCGATGGCCACTTAGCTATGATGGCTTTGCTCTGCCTGCATAGTTGGAGACATTAATGCTTCTGAAACCAGTGGCAGGAGGGAGGGGTTAGTGCTCTTGTGCTTGGATCCTGCTTGCAAGTTTTCCATTGGGGCATCTGGTTAGCCACTGAGAGAACAGGAAACTGGACTAGATTGGGCCACTGACCTAATCCACCACAGTTGTTCTTACTTTCTTAGCACTGCGGTCTTTATCCAGATCAGTCGGCTGCCCTTCAGACATTGTTGGGCTACAACTCCAATCAGCCCCAGTCAGTGGCCAGGGACAATGAGATCTATAGCCCAGCAACATTTGAAGAACCAGAGTTTCTTCATCCCTGGTTCAAAGGAACAGCTGGAAGCAGACTTGCCATATCACAACCCAGATATATCCTTTCTCTCTCTTTAGCAGCTCTGCTGCCAAAGAAAAGGAGGCACCAAATCAGTTGTCTCTCCCCCCTGGCCCCACCACCCACCTTCCCAAAAATAAGTTGCTGTTGCTAGATTTCAGTGGATTTCATTGTAAACCGCAATGAGATGTTTCCATACTAGGCATGATATATACAGTACAGTACATAGGGCAGTAGCCAAAGTCTGCACCCGGTGTTTTTTTCATGTCTTACAGCAAGGGTTGCCAAGGTGGTGCCCTCCAGCTGTTTGGACTACAACTCTTTATCAGCCTCTGCTAGCACAGTCAGTGGTCAGAGTTGATGAGTTGTTTTTTGTCTGTGACACATGTAGGCTACCCCCTGCCCTAGGGAGTGATCTGAATTAGCCTATTTATTCTACTTCCATTTGGGCAAACCAAGTTAAACAGTATGGAAAACCACCAGGCTTGCCTAATATTGAATTTGCAATTGGTGAACTTATGAAAGAGAAAACAAATGGTCGTTCTTGACAACCATTCAATGCAGATGGAAACTGGTATGGCTGCGTAAGGAACTTACAGATAAGCTGAGATGTAAGAGAAATGGAAGTAATGAGAAATCAAGAGGTTGCCAACAGTTGCTTCCTAACCCATAAAGCCAATTTCTCACCTGCTTCTCTCTCTGAACCTCTGCCCCCACCCCCAGCCACCACTGCAAGATAACCCCTTAAATTTGTCTTCCAGAGGTTGGGACAACCAGAGTCTGATTTGAATCGAACTTCACCCGGGCTTTGGTCGTAAGAACCAGCTTCCCCATAGCAAAGCCCAGCCCTGGGATGTGGGGGAAGCAGTGCTTTAGAACTCATGCAGAGTGCTTCCCCACAACCACAAGAGCAAAGGCAGAGTCTCCACAGCTTCTAAACCACAGGGGGTGAGATGAGACAACTTTTGAAGTGCAGATGGCTGGAGGAACGTGAGTCATGTCTCATGTCAGAAACTAGGCTGTAAAGTATTTCATCTTCAAGGGGTGTTATGTCCGGGTCTTTCCCAAGTTAGATCTGACGTTTTATCAACCCAAACCTGACCTTCCAGTATCTGTAAAAAAGCCACTTCCTTTCCTCTTCAGAAGGGCACTAGTGTTCTTCATCATGACCTGTTCACCCTTCCCTCTAGTTATTAATAGTGTAAAGTACGAAGAAGCCGCTCAATCATTCCTGAGCCTATCTCAGCCCTTCTTTCCCTCACCCCCCCGAAATCTGGAGGGAAATCATTCTAGCCTACTTTAAAGGGTTGTTCTTAAGGGTTCGAGCATTGGACGCGGACCAGGAACAGCCAGGTTCAAATCCTCCCACTCAGCCACAAAGCTCACAGGTAGGAAGGGTTACCTTGAGCTCAGTCACTATCTCTCAGCCTAACCTACCTGTCAGGGTTGTTGTGAAAATAAAAGTGGGAAGAGGAGACCTACCCGAGAAGCTTGTAGGCTGGGTGGGGCAAAGACAGGAAAGCAAGTGTGTGTGTGTGTGTGTGTGCAAGTGTGTGTGCAAGTGTGTGTGTGTGTGTGTGTGTGTGCAAGTGTGTGTGTGTGTGTGTGTGTGTGTGTGTGTGTGTGTGTGAGAGAGAGAGAGAGAGAGAGAGAGAGAGAGTTCTTTTTTTGGAGTGAGGGAAAACTGCGCAAATCTCCCATAGCGTTCCTATTAAAGCACTATGTAAATTATCAGCTCCCACTTGATCCCATTGCTCAGTACAATCCCCTATTCCAGACCCCCAAATAGACCCCACCCCATCACAGGCTCTCCCTCACTTACTATACACAAAAGACCCAATCCCGTTCCCCTCAGCTACTCTGTCCCAAGGGCTTCAGGCCACCACATCCTCTCAGGATCCATGTGTCCCAACCACGGTATGAGCTTCGATCTTCCCTGTAAGACCCCCACCACAACCCACCCACCCCTAGCAGTCAACTCCAAGGGGCTGGGGTGCCTTTGCCCCCCAATAAAATATCTGAGGGGCTCATCCACCCACCCCCCAAAGCTGATGGGCACTGCCATTCAAATGGTGTGTCTTGTTATCAATTATATGTGGTGGGGCTTGCTTGCCACCCCCACCCCAATATTTTATTCAAGTTGACACCGCGCCCCTGCACCCACCACAATGGACAGTGGGGGCATCATTAGAACCCACAACCCTAAATGTCAGGAGAGGAAGGAAGGAAACATCTGGAAAGACCCCCCCCCCAAAGCGGGTTGGGGGGAGTGGAGGGAGGGGGATGCAACGCAACCTCCAATTGACCGCTAGGAGACACGAGGCTGGCAGATCAGGGAACCCCCTGCTTCGTTGTTACCCATCTTGAACGAGCCCCTCAGCTTATTTCTGCAATTTTTTTTTTTTTGGCGGGGGGATAACACTAAAACAGCCCTACCTTTCGGGGCCGTCGCTAAGAGAGTAGGACCATTTGGGGGGGGGGAATCAAAAGCCCTACACAAAAAGATGCGAGGTAGAAAACGCGGCGTGGGATTACATTTTTGGCTTCCGCGGGGCAGGGTGCTGAAATGGTGGGGGATGGCGCCCCACCTCGCCTGACCCTTTGCAAAGCAACCGATCCAAGGAGAGCCACTTGCAGGCGCGATCTCCCCGGTTTTACTCCATAATCCACGTATTACATATATATTGCAATATACGTGTGTATGTGTGTAATGCGCGCAAATATGTGTATAATATCACATATAGGGCAACCGGGATCATTCTGACCTTTCATCTCCGCTTCTCTCCATGTCGGATTCTGGCTGATGATGGGGGCTTCTTTGCTTCTCGCCGTCAGGACCCTCCGTTCTTTCTTCTCCCGGGAGAACTGTGCTTCTCCCTGCAGGAGGCGGCCGTTTTACCGGCCTCCGGGGAGAGCGACGGTGTCGTCACGGGCACGCCGGCCAATGGGGCGCCCGCCTCCGCCGAGAGCCCGCCCGCTCGCCGGCCGGCCGGCCACAAAGGTTGCCCCTGGCAACGTCGGGGCTCCGGCGCTCGTCACGGCCCTGGACCGCTCTCGCCCTGCCCACCCGGGGAAGCAGCATCATCACCAGCATCCTCCTCCCCGGCCGCGCGGCTTCCCCTCCAGGACGGAGGAGGAGGAGGAAGGGGCAGGCGGGGCGAAGGCGGCTCCTGGGACCCCCGAGGGTATTGGGGAGTGGGCGGGGGTGGCGATCGGGCGACCAGGGAGAGGAGGAAGCGGCTTCCACGGACAAAGCTCCTCGTGACACGCGGGTGGAGGGTGCTAATTGCACACAAAGCGGAAGGAATACACGCGTACACCTGAACCTGAACGTTAGGAGGACTTGTCGCTGGGGGAATTCCCCTGGCAACGTGTTTCATTCCCCTTCCTAGGTTGTTGTAGTTGTAATCATCATCATGATCATCATCAGCGCTTTTTTCAAAAACAATGTTTAGGGGGTACTCTCATTTTGACTCAATAAAATCACCATTTTATTGTTCAAATCGGGGAAAATGAATACAGCAAATGAACAAAAGTACAAAAAATTAACAAAATGTTTAGGGGTATGTGTACCCCTGCGTCCCCCCAGGGGGAAAAAGCACATATTATTATTATTATTCAGCTATCTTTTTCTCTTGTTCCATGCTAGGGGCCGAAGTCCCCTACAGGCAGCTCCTGACAGGGGGGAGTGATATTTTGGGTGCACCTCAGGTGCCCAAATATATTGGGCCTGCCCTGCTAGTACCCATTGATAGCTCTCTCCTCCATTTATGCCCCACCTTTCCTCCAAGAAGATCAAGGTGGCATGCATGGTTCTTCCTCTTTCTCATTTTATCCTCACAACAGTCCTTTGAGGTACAGTACTAGGTTAACTGTTCCAAGGTCACCCAGCGACCTTCACGGCAGAACAGGAATTTGAATCGTCTCCCATACGGTGATTTTAGTTGTGTGTGTGGTTTTTGTGTGTGCGCTTTCTTTTTGCTCTCCAAGTTATTATACTGTATTTTGATTGGCAGTGGTTTTCAGTAATCATATTTCCTTGTTTGTGTAAACTGTCCAGACAATTTGGTTGGATGCATGGTATACATATAAGAATATTATTACTATTTACTAGTGTCATTCAGCCCGTTAAGTAAATGGGCGCTAGCCGGGCAGGAACGGAGGGGAAGCCCTGGGGCACGAAGATTGGCGGGCGCTGCTTGCCGGGGCTTGTCAACCCTGGCAAACAGCGCCCGCCGATCTTCGGCTCTGTCCCCCGATGTGCTACGGCTCGGGGAAGCAGGCAGGGAGACGGCCACAAGCCAAGGGGGAGGCAAATGGCGAAAAGCCCCCGCCGCACCACACTTCGGCTCGGGGACTGGCTTGGCGGCGGTGGGAAGAAGGGGAGGAATTTCTTCCCGCCGCCGCCAAGCCAAGGCCAGCTTCCCTCGGTGCCCGCTGCCGCTTCGGCTTCCTCGGTGAAGGCAAGCAGGCAGACAGCCCGCCTGCTTGCCTTCGCTGAGGAAGCGCCGTCCCATGCTGGTGGTGCGCGGCAAGGCGGCGGCGGGGGGAGCGCTTCTCTCCCCCGCCGCCTCGCCGTGCACCTCCAGCATTGAGACGGGGCTTCGGAGACCGAAAGGTCAAAGCGGAGTGGCCGGGGTGGGGGGGGGAGCGGCGGTTGGCGGCCGCAGGTAAACGGTAGGCAGAGGGGTGGGGGGGAGAGCGTGCGAGTGTGCGTCCAGTCTCTGCATCCAATCCCTGTGTCCGTAGGGCACATGCGCAGTAAGCGCGGACACAGGGACTGGACGCAGAGACACTTGCACTTTATTATATAGGATTATACAAACTGGAGGAATAATAGATGTTAGCAACAATTTGGATCTACCCAGACGTCATATTCCTCAGACTTTGAACAAACTTTCTGTTGCTACTTTCCTCCTGTCTCCCTTCTGTTCTATCACATCCAAACCTTCCATCACTTAAAAATTTCCACTCAGAGTTCATTAAGATCAAAAGCACTGATAATTTGTGTATACAAATATTTTCAAGCCGCCCATGGAGGCTGGAACCTTGGCAAAGTTCCAGCCTTGGCTTTCTTGAAATTGATAAATATTTCTCCATCCTCTTAGGAATGTTTATACGGAAAAACCAATTTATACACGTCCCTTTTCCATTTTGATACTCAAAACTGAAATATTTCTAGTAACCCTCTTTTCATTTGTATCGTGTTCAGCCTAATCACTGAGATGTTTGGGT
The DNA here is from genome assembly GCF_965207765.1 of Zootoca vivipara. Lineage (NCBI taxonomy): Eukaryota > Metazoa > Chordata > Lepidosauria > Squamata > Lacertidae > Zootoca > Zootoca vivipara. The sequence continues at coordinate 41,137,289 of NC_142595.1, forward strand.
GGCTCTTATTCATACTTAGTTTCTGTTTCCTGTGGCAGGAAAATAACTTGAGGTTTCTGGACTTGGGGGAAATACAGTTTTATTTACACAAACACACACATATACAGGGTGAGTCCTTTAAAAGAGGCCCCGTGGATACAGAGTACACATTTTCCACAGGGCCTCTTTTAAAAGACTCACCCTGTATATACAAGCTGAGCCTAAGATTGGGGTTCACTAACTCTAGTATATAGTCTCCTACAGAATATAACTAAAACTACAAGTACTGGTTAGTTCAACACATTAACGAACATTTCACAATGTTCCCAACAAGATGTGCGGATTTGTATTTACTTGCGTTTTATTTACACCAGCATGTGATAAAAACACATTTTTTTTCAACAAAAATATTGTAAGACTGTACCTTCTCCCTTTTGGTCAATTTGACCATGTAAACTATATCCCGTGTTATAGTTAGGCAGATGTCCAGTGTTGGAATCCTTATCTGCCCCTCAGTTATAACAACTAGTTATTTGTCAATAAATGTTGAACCATTCTTCTATCATCTGTCAGTAGAACCCAATATTGAACTGTGGAACAGCCTCCACAGAAAATTTCTCACGGTGCTGTCTTTATGGTATTTTCAGTGCCAGGTAAAACACTTGATATAGTGCTATCCAGAACATTGTAGGAAATTTAAATGGATGCTCAGAGACTTGGCTGTCCAATTTGAAAGGCCCAGGGTACTGGGCCTCAGCTACCCTAGGATGCTAGGTGCTTAAAAAATAAAAGTTACAAATAGAGCAGTTGGAGTGAAAGGGCCACCTCTTAGCTCAGCTTTAGGCATGGAGAGCCCATGAGGACTAGAACTATGTGTGATCCTATTTTCTGTTTTACCTCTGTGTATGTCCAAGAGTATAAGGGACACGGGTGGCGCTGTGGTCTAAACCACTGAGCCTCTTGGGCTTGCCGATCAGAAGGTTAGCGGTCTGAATCCCTGCGACGATGTGAGCTCCCATTGCTCGGTCCCAGCTCCTGCCAACCTAGCAGTTCGAAAGCACGTCAAAGTGCAAGTAGATAAATAGGTATTGCTCCAAGCGGGAAGGTAAACGCCGTTTCCGTGCGCTGCTCTGGTTTGCTAGAAGCGGCTTAGTCATGCTGGCCACATGACCCGGAAAAACTGTCTGCAGACAAACACTGGCTCCCTCAGCCTGTAAAGCGAGCTGAGCACCGCAACCCCAGAGTTGTCTGCGACTGGACTGTCAGGGGTCCTTTACCTTTATGTCCAAGAATAGAGAATTACAGGAGGCAATCCGACAGGGTGTGTGTGTCCCCACCCCCTTCATACTGTAACTAGGAACAGTTTCCTGGGAAGCAAATTAGTTTAAACGCATCATGAACCTCTGACAGCTCAATGAAAAGTTAGCCCTCCTACTGCCCCGGGCAAGGCCTGTTCCACGTGCATTCAGTTTCTGCCTTCCTCTTTGTACTTTGCTGCATATACTCTACCGGTTATTAGATGAGAAGACAGCCTAATGGCTTCAAACAAATTGGTGGCTGATGGGATGATCTGGGCCCATATTAGACCAAAACTTCCCCTCAAAAATCAAAGGCTGGCAGAATCATGTTAGGTGACTCAGTCTTGTAATGAGAACTTGTGGCTTCATCAGGTGTTTGGCGCCTGGAATAGACAGGAAGGATATTGGAATGGGATGACTGATCCTGCCCAGCATGGATGACAGTGGCTGTTCCTTCCCTCAGAAGCTGTTTGCTAACCTGTGTGCTTGCCACTTCCTTATAGTCCTGCTCAATGAGTCTATACTAAATGCTTCTTTGTTGCCCTATAGTCTCTGAAGGTCCTTCTTTGGTCAGAGGTCCTCTAGCCTCTCTGCACCATGGGTCAAAGAACTGGGCTTTCCCTTTGGGAAGCTGAGAAACCCACCCAAAATGACCCTGCTTTGCGTGATATAGAAATGTCTGCTCTCTCCAGACAAGGAGACATAGAGGCGCCTCAAGAAAAAGGTAGGGGGGAGCAACAGTAATTGCACAGAAGGCCAAAGTGGGGTGAAGAAGGCCTGGGAGAGTGGCATGAAGGGAATGAGAGATGGCGAGAGAGAGAGAGAGAAGGCAAATAACATCTTGGGAATGCAAGTCTGAATACACACCATACATTTAAAGCACATGACTTTCTGCAAAGGGTCCTAGGAACTGTGGTTAAGGGTGCTGCTCTTTGCGAGGGTAAACTATAGTTCCCAGGGTTATTGCGAAGAGTGAGTCATGTACTTTAAATGTGGTTTAAATGTATCGTGTGTATGCAATCTAAGAGGATTGACGGGTATAGTGGGACAAAGCTGGGCAACAGGACTGAGGCCGGCTCTACCACAGGTGGCAGATGCTGTTGGGTGGCAAACAGCAGAGAGCTATTGGAAGACTGAGCTGTGTTCCAATGAGATGCACCTGCCAGTTCTATTGGCTTCTGTGGGTGGAATGGGTGGGTGTGCGCACCATTTGTCCTTTGCCTCAGGCAGCAAAACATATTGGGCCTTTCCTGCACAGGATTGCCCACTCCAACCCTCTTGGGGCCGTTTCTTATTTTAGAGCCAGTTCTCACACCGTGGGGCACAGTGCATGGTGACTTGAGAAGCTTGGAACCAATGGACATATAGGATCCCGGCCATTTTGTCCATCACCACACAGCAGCAGATTGAGGGTGGCCAGTTCCCCCACACAGGGTGCTGAGCCAAGGGAGCAGAAAATTGAGAATATCCATAACTGAGAAGATCCATTTATGTGTGCAGCAGAGGGAGAACTGAGGTGAGACAGCCCACTCCACCTGCTCCATTGGTTCAGTTGAAAGAGCAGTTGCCGCTGGGGTTCTCTCATCTCTGAACTGTCTGTTCATGCTGCTCATTGTGAGAGCATCTATGCTTACCGGTACTTTGTCATCGTCTATGGCCCGGGGATTAATAGCCAATTTTCCTCTCAGTTTCCTCCATCCCTGCTTTACTAAAATCTCTCTGTCATTTCGAACCACCACTTTCCGCCTCTCAGTGTCTCTCGTTTCTGGTTCCCGTTTCATGGCTACTGCTGTTGTGGAACCGGCCTTTATTATTGCTCGCGGATTTAAAAGCGCAGAAGGTGTTGCCATTTGTTCCTTTGACTTCATGCATATTAGTCAAACATCATTGTTTGGGAAAGGGTTATTGTCAACAGTTCACAGCAGACCTCAGCGTATGAGAAGGCAGACGCCTGTGTGTGCATTACGTAATAGGGATTTGAAGCCATGATATATTTCCCTCTCCCACTCCCCCTGCTCTGGGATTTAACTTACTGGATGGCCTGTGAACCCTGAGAAAGAGCAACTCTAGTTCTCCACACTGATCATTTTAACAAGGTTTCCCTTCCAAAAGAAGACACCAAAGATGTGTGAAAAAGAGGAGCAACGGAAACTTGGAAAATACGAACAAATTGTGAAAGTTGGAATATATGGATCACAATATGGCTTTAAAGATGCTCCATGGATTCTACACAGCTACCCATTTTGGATACACATATGAAAAAGGGCAATCTGATCATTCAGGGGTGGGGAGAACCTCAGGCCCATAGAAAATATGGGTCCTCCAGATGTCTCTGTGTAGCCCTCAAGACTCTCCCTAGACCACAACCCCATCCCATCGTCCACATCCTCCTTGGATGCTTTAGCCCACCTGGAATGTTTACCTGAACTGTAGCAATGCCTTTTGTTTGCCTGGGAGGAGGAGGCAGGTATGTGCGGAAATATCTGTCTTTTGCAAGACAGAAACATAACCTACTGTACAAAGGTACAGGTCGCATCTATTGCTCTGCACACTTTTTGCCTCTGGCTGGCACACAGTGTTTCCTCCAACTGGAGGGTGTTTCCTCCAACTGTTTGCTAATTAATGGGCCATGGCAGGTCAATGGTAGGCACACTTTGCACGAAGAAGCCTCTCTCCAGCGAAAGATCTTGGACTTCTCCAGGAGCATCCGGCTCCAGGCGTGACGAGGCCCTTGGCAAGTTGCCCTCTGGCAGGCTGTCGTGGATGCCGTCCTGTTTCCTTGGAGGCAACAAGCGGAGGCAGCAGGGCCTGATATTTCCCACAATGCTGCTCCCAGAATAGCGTAACTCAGAGGCATTCTGGGAAATTTAAATGGCAGATTCTGGACCCTGCCGCTGTTTCAAAGGAGGATTCAAGACAGGCATCAACATATGTTTTTTTTCTATCCATCCTTCTGCCCACCTTTAAACCATCTGCTTTTCTTTTCCGAAATGAATGTAGCACATCAACCCTTCTTACTTAAACAAGCGCTTTTGACAGTGAAGTATAGCATGTATTCCCACAGCTGCCAAGTTATCCCTTTTTAAAAGGGATTTTCCCTTATGCTGAATAGGCTTCCTCGCAAGAAAAGGGAAAACTTGGCAGCTATGTGTATTCCTATTATCAAGGGTCACTTTTACACCATTACACTCCCCACCCTGAGGCACTGTAGTCTAAAGTACCACTGAGCCTCTTGGGCTTGCTGGGTCAGCGGTTCAAATCCCCACGACAGAGTGAGCTCCCATTGCTCTATCCCAGCTTCTGTCAACCTAGCAGTTTGAACGCATACCAGCGCAAATAGATAAATAGGTACCACTGCGGTGGGAAGGTAAATGGCGTTTCCATGCGCTCTGGCACTCATCACAGTCCTCCATGCGCCAGTAGCGGTTTAGTCATGGTGGCCACATGACCCAGGAAGCTGTGTGTGGACAAATGCTGGCTCCCTCAGCCTGAAAAGTGAGATAAGCGCCACACCCCATAGTCACCTTTGACTGGACTTAACTGTCCAGGGGTCTTTTACCTTTTTACCTTTACCCTCAGGCATTTATTATTAAAGTCTATTGTCCTATGGGACATATTTTCCTATCATATATCACCTAAAAGCCTTCCAAATTAAATCTCAGGTCCTTCTGTATTCTGGTGTAGCAAGATACACAGCTAGGTTTGCAAATTCTCTGTGCCACCAAGACATTTGTTAACTGAAACGTTGCTACAGGCTAGAATTCTAGGTTGCACCCATACCATACCTACATTATGAGGGGGAACCAGCTCAGCCAAAGATTGACCTCACATCTAACATTTTAATAGAGCTGGAGCTTGTGGAAGCAAGATTGGGTGATTATGGGGAGGACGCATATTCTGATTTAGCCGGAGAGAAAGTGAAGAAAACATGATCCTAAACTGCATTTTCAGGAAAAGTTCAACGACCCCCTTATCATGCAGCACAGCGCCAGCGAGATTGTGCTCTCGTGTTATTTATTCAGCCTTATATAATATCTTGCTTGCTAAACTGAGGAAACCTAAGTCAACAAAGATAGTGGATCAAGATAGGAGTGGGCAATTTGTTTTACAAAAGAAGACATTAAAGGGAGGGAAGTGCCTTTCACAAGAGCAAACAAAAATGCCCTGTCATTTGATTGCGTCCACAGTGTCCCTGAGCTGGAATTGCAGTGGGACGGAGCCAGTGGTGCCAAATGTGCCAAGCCAATAGCCATGTGCCATGCTGGCCAAACGAAGGGCAGGCAAGGGGCCGGGCTCAGTGGCATGGATGTGATAGGGCTGCCAGGTGTTAGAAGTGATGTGGGGCAAAAGTCCACCTGAGGTCCGGCCACAACCAAGTCACTTCGTCCCAGCAACGATGAGAGACCAGGAAGCGCGTCTTTCAAACGGACATAGAATCAGATTTTAATATCAAGCTGCAGACGAGAAAGGTGACAGTGAGAAAAGCCACCAGAAAAGCTTGTTCAGAACTGCACCCCAAGTTGGGGTTTTCCCCAAACCCTTTTATACAGGCATGTAAACAAGAAAATGTTCTCACAATAGCTAACCATTTCCTATAGACTTATTAATAAATGTATGCTTAATCATCCTATAGAAGCAACAGCATAGCAAAGCATCTCTCTTATTGGCTTACCTGTGGCTCAGAAAGTTTCTAACAAGCATTGTATAACATGAATCAAGCAAATGAAAGTGGAGTCAGTCTTGCTTCTGTCTACAGTGGTACACTGGCTCTCAAACTTAATCCATTCCCAAAGTCCGTTCCAAAAGCAAAATGTTCCAAAACTTTCCCATAGAAAGTACTGCAAAATGGATTAATCTGTTCCAGATTTTTAAAAACAACCCCTGAAACAGCAATTTAACATGAATTTTACTAGCTAACAAGACAATTGATCCATAAAATAAGCAATAATAAATGTACTGTACTATTAAATAAATAAGACAGTATTGTAGATGATAAAAAAATTTTGATAGACATTGTTTTGATAAAAAAATGATGATAGACATTGTTTGGATGGGGGGGCTTTTATCCATTTCCGCTGTCACACAATCAGTCAATCAATCAGCAGCTGAACTGGGTTCCACACAGTCATGAAAACCGAAAAAGCCACAAGAATAATTAGCAAAATAAATAGCAAAAACAAAGGCACCAAACTTAATCCGTTCCAGAAGTCCGTTTAACTTCTGAAATGTTTGAAAACCAAAAGTGCAACTTCTGATTGGTGCAGGTGCCCCGGAAACAGTAGCCAACAGCCGCATTGGACATTTGGCTTCCGAAAGAAAGTTCGAAAACTGGAACACTTACTTCCAGATTTTTGGCATTTGAGAACCAAGGCATTTGAGTACCAAGGCGTTTGAGAACCATGGTACCACTGTATTTGAAAAGGCATCTTGCATTTTCCATCTCAGAAAGAATTATGCTCTGCAAATAGATTTTAACCTTCTATACAGTGTGTTTTAAATTACAGTTGCAAATTTCTTAGTGACCATTTTATTGTTTTATCTTCTGTTTTATATTTTTTGTAAAACACTTTTTGTAAAGTAGGTTTGTTTCTACAATCAAGCAGTATATAAATTTCATGAAATAAATAAATAGTATAAAGAGCAAACCTATTGTTAACTTGTTCAGTTAGAGAAGGTTAAGTTCAGTTGATGGATGTTGTACATATATGGGTGTTTGCTTGTTAACAAATTAGCTCTCCTAAATTAATACAGTGAATCTGGAACTTCATGTTGAAGAGAACACATGGTACCTGGAGTGAAATATATTGTGGGAAGGTACAATGGAATATGAGGCCGTGGAGAAGTTTAAAACAGTCTTCATTTTAACTTTCAGTGTCTCCACCTTCTTCCTGTACTCAAACAAGGGCAGAGGTTTGGGGAAAGTGAATGGAGGGACACAGAAACAAACATTGTTGTTTTAAGCAACAGCAGAGGTTTCAGTAAAGCAGGCTTGGAACTCAGCTACATTGGCAAAGAAAAAGCACTTTATATGTGTCATACACGCATTATAACACTGTGATACCAGATGCCGCTGTGGAGTTCCGTTTTTGCCAACCTGATTTCTCATGCAAAGTTTACAATGCGTTTAACTGAAACGCTTCTTTGATGTATCTAGATCCAGCCTTGGGAATATGGTGAGCGTTCTTTTAAAAAATAAAAATAAAAAAGCAAACAAACAAGCAAACCAATCTCAACAAGGAGAAATAGCAGAGATGTGTGCAACACAGAAGCTAACACAAAACAAGCTGACACAACAGAGCCTTTCCCAACTCCCTTTCCGCTGTAATCAAACCTGCTCAGTGTTACCCTCTGGTCACTCCATTCGAACCTCTGCCATTGTTTGAAATTGTCTCTTTCCCTCCTCTCTTTCCTTCCTTTGTGTGTCATTCAAACCTCTGTTGTTGTTTAAAACCACCACTTCCCTCTGTATCCTTCTGCCCCTCTATTTCCTATATCACGCTGGCCACACACAGTTACTGTGTTGATAGTTCTCCTAAATTTTCATGGAAAAATTCAGAAATGGTCTCAGAACAAGTTGAAGGTTAGGATGCTTCCATGTGATCTGTACAGTAAGTGGTGTGTGTGTGTGTGAATTGCATTTCCTAATGTTTTAAATTAATTATATGCTGCTGGAATTAAAGCATCCTGTTCCTCTCATGCGACTTATTTTCTGCAGCAATGCTGATAGGCTGATTGCTATCTCCATTTCATCATATGATCATTGCAAGGCTGTAGCATAAGGCCAGCCATGACTTGGTTCCCCTCCCTTCTTTTTTTGATTGGGGAACACAGAGCACTTCCAGACTGTCCTTGTTTTGGGGTGAGATTCCATTTGCATGCCAGGGACTTCTGGTTGCACATTTAAAGTTCATTTGGCACTCTTCCATAACAAAGTCTCTCCCCCTTGCCCCAATCAAACAGATGGAAATGCTTTGGAAAGTGTGGGGTGGTAACTATTGCTTTGATGCAGGGTCCTGTAACCTCCCCACAAACAAATCAGAATGGCTGTTCAGTCAGCAGCTGATGTTGACTATCCTCCTTGCAAAAATGGTGTGAATGAATCAGGATGTGTGCTTAATAAACAGGTCACCTGGAAGCAATCTTAAGACAATTAAGTACCGGAAGCTATTAGCTGACAAGCCACTGACTGAGATGATACTGGAACTGAACCCAGTGACTTGCACTCTGTGCTCACCCACACTTAACTTTTACCTTGTGCTTTCTAGGCACTGGAGCACATATACCTACTTGATGTCTGAGTTATTCATCTTTGCCCCACCGCTTTCCCCAGGAAAACCCATTCTTTAACATTGAATCGGAACAAATGGCAATTAAGATTTTTTGCTGATTTCCATTTGCTCCATTTCAGCTGTAAAGAACAGTTTTTGCAGGGAAAGTGCCGGCAAAAAAAAGCGCTCAGACACAGACGTGGAAAGTCCAGACCTGTGCCTAGAAATGCAGAGCAAAGTTAAGTATGGATGAGCCCTCTGTCCACCAGACTACTAAGGGCCCCTACCTAGCAATACTTTGTGTTGCAGGTCTGGATCACACATATGTTTGGTGAACACCTTAATGTTTTTCAGGGGAAACCTGTGTGTATATGGGAGACACATGATCAATATGACCTGGGAATTCTATGAACTTGTCCTCGACCGTAATAATAAATAAATTAGGAAATTAGGACCTGGGAATTCATGATTGGCCACAGCTTCTTGGGAAACGGCCAGTATATAGATCCATGAACTCAGCCTGAAACTTTTGCAGTTACAGTCGTACCTTGGAAGTCTAACAGAATCTGTTCTGGAGGTCTGTTTGATTTCCAAAACTTTTGACTTCCAAAGCACAGCTTCAGATTGGCTGCAAGAAGCTCCTGGGTGTTCGGGAGCCGAAACGTATGACTTCTGGGACGTTCAAGAACCGAGGTACGACTGTATAAGATGCCTTTCCACCATGCAGGTCCTCTTGGTATTCAGAATGTGGCTGAATGAATGAAATATGGAAGCACTATTAAAGCATAGGGGCCCATCCTGTTTTCAGCCAGCATTGCTGTGACATGGAAATTCGCAAAACTGCCACTGTTGTAAGCCAAAAATGGAACAACCCCTCTCCAGCAGACTGTGGATAAGCAGGGCTTTTTTTCAGCCAGAACTTGCCTGGAACTCGGTTCTGACACCTCTCAGATGGGTGCCATTGCCATTATAAGAGAACAAGAGAGGTGTTCATTGAGAGTTCTGGCACCTCTTTTTCTAGAAAAATAGCACTGTGGATAAGTATGCCACCATCGACAGCTACACCCTGCCTCACTGCATCTGGCAAGTATATATGGCCTAGCAAAAGCTATGCAAACAAGATACGCAAGTGCAGTGTACACATAATTCAATAAAGATAATATTTAATATTTAATGCTTAACATTTGGGCGTCAATAGAACATGGTGATAAGTAGCTTCCTTGTTTCACATCTTAACATAGTTGCAGTTTCGTTGGTTCGCTTTAGATCGTTGTTTTTTGATGTTTAACTCAGATCCTCACCCACCATTTTGAGAGGTAGGGTGCATACTTGGATTTCTGCGTAGCTTGCAGGCTTTCATCTTTTAGTTTTTAGTAGAACATGAGAAAGGGGGTTGATTTTTTTAAATTGGGTCAGTATCTCTTGGTATTAAAACACGCAAGAATTTTTTAACACAATGACTTCCTCAATAGGCATTGCTCCCTACCTTTGCCATGAGAAACTGACCTGAATATAGTATCACCCTGTACCTAATGAACTTCAGAAGGGACTGGCTGGATCAGGCCCATCTAGTACAACATCCTGTTCTCACAGCAGCCAACCACACACGTAAGTTGCTGTTGTTGTTTAGTCATTTAGTCATGTCCGACTCTTCGTGATCAGAGTCTTTTCTCTTCTCATGAAGTGGCCAAAGTATTGGAGCATCAACTTCAGGATCTGTCCTTCCAGGGAGCACTCAGGGCTGATTTCCTTAAGAATGGATAGGTTTGATCTTCTTGCAGTCCATGGGACTCTCAAGAGTCTCCTCCAGCACCATAATTCAAAAGTATCAATTCTTCGGCAATCAACCTTCTTTATGGTCCAGCTCTCACTTCCATACATCACTACTGGGAAAACCATAGCTTTAACTATACGGACCTTTGTCGGCAAGGTGATGTCTCTGCTTTTTAAGATGCTGTCTAGGTTTGTCATCGCTTTCCTTCCAAGAAGCAGGCGTCTTTTGATTTCGCCTAAGTATACACCTTTTATTTTTAAATGTAGTACCGATTTACATTTCAATACTGTAAAATGTGTTTTACATTTAAAAGAAAATATCCTAATTTCATTTATAATTTATAATTCTATAACCTCAGCACCTGCACTACTGGTCCTCCCAGTTTGGACTCCTAGGATGTGTAACAAGGATTTGCATATATTTGCATATATATCTAATATACAGTATTTGTATGCAAATTGACATTTGTGCTCATATGCTTCCGCCCCCCCACCCCCGCGCGCTTTCAAATGGAATATTGCCTGGGACGTCAATCATTGCCTGAGGGGCGTGGCAATACGGAGATACTATAAGAGGCGGGGCAAACTTCAGAGAACGGGAGGAGACTTCCTGAGTGAACGACGGGGTGAGCTTGAGTCTATCCAATGGGAGAACAGAGTTTTTATCACGTGAAACATAAGGCCCTGTCTCTGCCAATACACGCAGAGACATGGGATCATACTATGGAACAGCGGCAGGTCTTAGCCAATGAAAACACTTGGCTTGCTTGTCACGTGGGTCAACCGTTCCTCAGTTCGCACCGCTCTGACAGCCGTATTGTAAATCAACGGAGGGGCGGGAGGAAATGACTCAGGGGACAAGAGGGAGCGGACTGCAGGAGCAGCCAATGAAAAGGCCAGAGAAGAATCACGGGATGAGGGTGCATTGAGGGGCAATTGTATGCTGTGGGCGGGCACGTTTCCTGCCCAATCAAGGCGCGCGGGAGCTGCACGGGCGCCACCACGAGTGCCCAATCACTAAACAAATTCCCTAGCTCCCTTCACGTGATGAGGCTCTTTGCAGTCAACAGGAACAGGATGTCATTCATCACGTGACTAGAGTAGCGCGCGGGGGGGGGCAAGGGGCGGGGTCGTGCGCTACGGAAGCCGAGAGGGACGCAGAACAGGGCGGTTGCAGCAGCAACAGTAGCAGCGATGGCTGCGGACGGCGAGCGCTCCCCGCTACTACCAGCCGAGCCCGGGGATGGGGGCGGCCTCGGCGCTGGAGGGCTGGTGGGGCCCGCAGGGCTGGTCTCGGCCTCCGCCTCGAACCCGCCGGGGAAGCCGAACCCGCCTCAGGGTGAGCCACGCCCCCTCATTGATATGCATGAGATTCCAATTGAGTGGGGGAGCAGTGGAGGGGCGATGGGGGGAGAAGGCGAGGGAAGCCTCCCAAGTAAAAGAAGCGGAGTTAGAACATCAGGGGCGGGGTCTTTAGCTGCGTAGGCGTGGCTACTTCGAATGAAGGCGTGGCCATGTGCTGCAGGGGCTGGGCTACAGGCAATGGGGGTTCTAGGCGCCCCCGCCCAGCAATTAGTGAGGCAATAAGTTGAGAAGTTCAGGGGTGGTCCGGGAAGGTTTTTGTAGGATGGGGGGGGGTCGTAGATAAGAAAAAGGGACAGGTGAGGGCATGATTGGCTTCACAGTAGTCTGATGGGCAACATGTTAGAGGAGAGGTGGATCACCCTGTGGAGGGGTCCCCCAAAGGCTGAGTTTGAGCATTTACAGGAGGCAATAATATGTTGGCTGACAGTTGGAGGTCCGATTGCAAAAATAAACAAACAAATGAATAACATCCTTGTCTTTTTCTGATCCACTCGATGGGGTGGAGTGGGTGAAGAGTTAAGCCAAGTGCCAGTAGATATTGGAGTTTCGTGGGATGAATTTGGGCAGAGCCGATGACAGATTTTTTTAAAGGGGTTGTTGAAGTATTTGTGAAATGTGATGTGTGGTGTTTTGGGAAAAGGCAGCTGAGATGCAGGTCTGGTTGAAGCAGAGTGAAGAGGGGTTGGGACACTGAAGCAATAGTCCATGCTCCCTTTCCACAGACACTTCTTTCTTTCCTCTTGAAAGGGTTTCCTTCCTTCAGTGGGGTCAACGATGGGGGCCAGGCAGCTGTGCTTCCCGGAGAGGACCCCCCACCCTACTCGCCTATGGCATCTCCAGAGAGCGGCAGTGCTCCCATGATCACTTGCCGGGTTTGCCAGAGCCCCATCAATGTTGAGGGCAAGATGCATCAGCATGTCGTGAAATGCAGCGTCTGCAACGAGGCCACGGTGAGCACTGTTGGAAGGGCGGGTGGTATGATGACAGTGGGGCTGAGGTAGCGGTGAAGAGGAGGAGATGTGTGCCAGGAGATCCTTGGCTCAGATCTTGTCTCAATTAGCGAAGCTCTAGGCTTGTTTCATCTTTAGCTCAACAGCCATTATTTCTCAGCCTCAGCTGTTATCCACAACATCACTTCTAATAGCCAAGTTGTAGCCCAGGTGGCACATTAGGTACACATAAATATAGTTGTGGGGTCTTTTTTTTCTGTAGCAGGACTGTTTGTTTAACTATGAGACTGGAGCTCAGGCAAAAGATGCACAACTGATCTAGCTTGGTGTTAAAACATCTGCATCGTGTCCATTCTAAAAGATGTGATGTTCCAACTTTGGCATATGCAGGTGGATCTGGGAAAGGCTTCCAGCCTGAAATTCAGGAGTCCCACTACTAGTCAGTGTAGGTGGCACTACTGAGCTAGGTGAACAAGTGGCCTGACTTGGGATAAGTCAGCTTCGTCTGTAAGCTGTTGGTTTGCCAGGTAACTGTTGAGTCAGCCTTTGGCAAGCTGTTTCCAACTACAGCTGATGGGAGTTACAATACAAAACATCTCAGGGCACCAACTTGCTGGTGGCTGTGCTAGGCTGATGGAAACCAACCAGCTGACTTCCTTTTAACTTGGGACCTAATGAGAAAAGAAGAAAATGGGTAGGAACTTTTCTCTCTCTCTCTCCTCTCTCATAATATTAGATCCTGGGGTCACACAGTGAAAACCAATTGACATTCAGGATAACGAAGAGGACATACCAGTTCCTGTTCACACCCCCACATAATTAACTAATGATACCAGACAGGGTGTTGGGTCAATAGCTTAGGTAGGTTTAAAAGTGGCTTACGCAGAAACATGGAGGAGGAGAGATTTATAAATTGTCAATGGTGACTATGTGGAATCTCCAGCTACAGAGGCAACATACCTCTGAATTAAAATTTGCTCAGCAAGAATCTAAAGGAGAGGGCAGTTACTTGCACTTGGTTAGTAAATGTTGGGGAACAGGTATTTTGTCTCATCTACCAGCGTTCATCATCTTAAATGGGAAATGGAGATCGTGGATCCACTCCAGGATCCTTTTGAGGTTTTTTATTTTTAAAAAATATACTCTGACTTTTTGAGGAACTTCCTCCACAAATGTTGACTGGGATTGCAGAAAGAAGTGCAAAAAAATAGAGTAAAGGTGGCAATGAATTTGGATGGGATGAATCACTTCTTTCTGCAATCCCAGTCAACCTCACCAATCAACCAAACAAGAGTGTTAGGCCCTCTGACACAGGTGTTCCCAACCTCTTTGGAGTTTTAGGGGTACACCTGGGAATTATAAGAAACATACTCATTTTACAGATGAAAAGTGGGCGATGGATAGAAACACACTTAAAAAGCAGGTGAAACACCAACCCCTGCAGAAAAACAACCTCAAAATACAGTACAGACCAACAGCAACAGCAAAACACCCTTCCCCAAAATAAGGCTATCTCCTCCCAACCTCCCCAAAGCCTTACAATAAATAGATATGAAAGGGGCAACTTAGGGAGCCCTAGTCACAACAGTTTTAATGGAAGGAAAATAGAAGGTGAAAGACGCACATCCTTGACTCAGTTCCTCATCCCTTGTTCCCAATATATAGCAGGAGGAAAAGCTTATCCTGCACTCATGTTGTTAGTGAAGGATTTGGGGATGGTTCCTTTGCACAACAGAGCTAGTGGGGATTTCCTTTTTCTTTATCCCCATGCCTAGTTCCTTGTAGGTCTGAACCTTCTGGAGGTAATAAGACTCTGATTTATTGGGTTCTTGAAAGCACTACACTAAGATAATGTACATGGACTACTTTGAACACACAGGGTGCCTGGCTGGTGCAAAGTCTTGCTATGAGGACACTTCCACAGTGGGGCAGAGCTTCCTTTCTTGGCTTTGCTTCTCCCCATTCCTCCCTTTGCACTGTTCCTTTGTTTAGAATATTCTGTGTTAAACTTGAGAGAGAGGGTAATAGGCTAAAATTTCGCTAAAGCCTAGTCTGGCATACGAACATAAATCTTGGAAGCTGAAATTGCAGCTCAGCAGTGGCCTTGATGCTTGGACAAGCAGATTCCACAGAGTTGTTGTGATGTGATGCACTGCTGTCTGGGCACCCTCCAAAGTTTTAAATCAAAGCTACAGATCTCCACTCTGTTGTTTCATGTATTTTCCAGAATAATTACCTAGAGTTAACCTGCCCCCCCTTTTTTTAATCACCTGGAGAAACCTGTCTGACCGTAGTTAGCTCAGCTTCTTCTCATCCAATAAGTGAAATCTCATTTATGGGTGCTGACAAACACAAAAGTGTGGTTCAAGAGGTATGGTCTGTTGGACTTTGGAGCTAGGTTTATACAGGTTTGCTGTGCTGCTGCCACATTCCGGTTGTGCTTTCTGCCTCTGGAACCTCAAATTACCAATAACACATCATCTGTGGGGTAGAGGTATGGTGCAAAGCTTTTCAGACAGTTACTAAATTGAAGAAAGAATTCATATTTCAAGATCATGAAATGCACAAGCTTATCTAGTTGTTTTAATATGATACTTTATCATTAAATGGGAATAGTCTATAAATACCACCAGCAGCTTAGGGTCAGCTATAAACATTAAACAAGTTAGCTTTAAGGAAATAATTGCTCTGTTGAAACCCTTTAGTCAGATTGTCCTTTTGTTCTCTCCAATTAAGCCTTAATGGAGGTCACCACTAGAAGCCTCTTCTATCAGTCCTCTGCTGACCTATTGGCATTCAGATCTATCTTTCCTTGGTTCCCTGGAAGTCTTCTCTCCAGCACTCCTAACCACTAGCAGAGCCCAACACTCTGAGCTGCTTCTCTCTCCTTCCCTTGGGGCTGCAGGCAGATTCTCCACTTAACTCATTGAGCCAAGTGATTCAGCGATCTTCAATAAAACCAGATCTCTGGCCACTGAGCCACTCTCTGTGTTTCTGAGGCCGTGCTTCTCGGACTGTCTTCTTCCCTGGCCCTCCTTTATTCTGCTGTCCATTCATTCTGACCAACTCCTTCCAGCTCCCAGACCCCTCCTTTTTACTGCACACCTGGCCATATATATACTACAGTACTTCTAATCCCCACTGGTCTAGCCCCAGCCAATCGCCATGCCCAAATGAAAATTCTAAGCCTCCGTCCACCAATCAAAATATGCAAAAATCTTCAATCCCTGTTTTGCATACTGTGAATTTCACCACCAGCCTTTCCTCAGAGCTGTCTGTTATGGCCCCAGTGAGAATTAAATCACTGAAGCAGAGTGAAGACTTCCAACATAATCATCACTCTATATATTACCCAATACACATTCAAACCTCATTCACAGGGGTCAGCAAACTTTTTCAGCAGGGGGCCCGTCCACTGTTCCGCAGATCTTGTGGGGGGCTGGACTATATTTTGGAAAAAAATATGAACAAATTCCTATGCCCCACAAATAACCCAGAGATGCATTTTAAATAAAAGGACACATTCTACTCATGTAAAAACACGCTGATTCCTGTCCGTCTGTGGGCCGGATTGAGAAGATGATTGGGCTGCATCCGGCTGCCAGGCCTTAATTTGGGGCCCCTGCTCATTCACATGTCGATTTCTTCATGTGTTGAAACATTCCTTAATATCTGGCTTCCCCAGCCTGGTGCCCTCCAGATGTTTTGGACTACAGGGCTAATCAAGAGCTGTAGTTTAGCAGCAGAGGGAGGCTTGTGTGCCTTAACCCAAAGTGAGGAACTTGCAGTCCTCCAGATGTTCGTGGATTTCAACTCCCATCCTTCCTTGCCATTGTCCATGCTTGGCAGGGTTGACAAGAATTGAAGTCAAGCAACACTGCAAGGCCACAGCCCTCATTCCTCTTCTAAACCTTCACGACAGATTATAGACATATTCACTGGAGTCCAGTGTGACTTAGTTCATTGTTATTTTCATACATTCTCTTCTGCACTGTAAATTGAACTACTATTACTTCTGCCATTCATTGGACGGTCTGCTTAAATTGGGTGGTGTAGGTATTGTTGCATTCCGTACTAGAGTTTAAAGCACTTCACAATTCTTATCTCCACTTCTGCATTGGGAGGAGAGGTGTGGCTGCAAGTTTAATGATTTATCTATGACCAGCTACAAAGCCTTACGGCGAAAGGAGTCTCCCAGGTCCAGAATACTTGCTCTGAACCCTTGCTTAGCACTGACTGTTGCTTGTCATATAATACACAGTTCAAGATACTTGGGACCAAATATAGAATAAAATATTGACCTGGGGTGGAAATCAACCTGCAAATTTCTGTGCCTTTCTCCTCCATTTGCCCTACTGGCTCTCTGGCCTAAAGTCCCACCTCTTCTGCTGCAATGAATACTCCTTTTTCTCAGCCTTAGCTTGCTATTCTGGGCCCTGAGTGAGAATTTCACCTAGCCCCTGCTTCTCACCCTTCTGCCATCTTGGCTGCCACTAAGCCATCCTCACACTCCCATCTCTGTGCCTTTTCCTTCCGCAGCCCCACCCTATAAATTACAGAAACCCTGCAAGATCTTTCCCTAGAGAAATAGACCTTTCACGTTCCCTAATGGCCTCCTCCTTTCACTCTTCAACCAGGATGTGTGTTTGCTTCTTACAGATTGTGTCCTTTTGTCTTTTTTCTGCTACAGCCTATCAAAAATGCCCCGCCTGGTAAGAAGTATGTGAGATGCCCCTGCAACTGCCTCCTGATCTGCAAAGTGACATCGCAGCGCATTGCCTGTCCTCGGATATACTGGTAACGGAATGGGCTGGGAGAGGTGCTGAGAAAGGGACATGGCAGCTTTGCTGCAATTCCATTGGGGAGTTTGGGGGTGGGACCCCCACTTCTGCAGCCCAGGTGAAAGAAGTTTGATTTCTGAACTTGGGATATGCTTGTGGGGGGGAGGGTACCCTAGAACCCCACCCCCACTATGCTCTATGGAGTGGTGACTTACAGGATCTGGGTCCTAATTTTCTCACTCATATGTGGGCCACTATGACAGTTGGGTAGTCCCTCTCACCTGTCAGTCACCTGACACCATTGTTTCAGGTGACTTAACATCAAAGGAAAGAATTGGGCAGAATTTTTCTTTTTGTTAAGGCAGTCGGAACCTTTTGCTTATCTATTGCAAGTCTGTTGCCAGAGATCTGTTGATCCTGACTTCCCTTTTGCCCTCTTGCACCTCGACCTAGACACCATCGGAGAGCTGTTTACCCACTCCTCCTTTTCCAGTGGCATTTCCTTAACTAGGAGGCACCTGTAAATGAGTTGTTATATAAGCTCCGAGTTAGTCTGTTTCTGGTGATTATATTGTGCGCACTGTCTTGAGGACCAACCAATTGACTGGATATAAATGGCTTTAATTTCACTCGAAGCCTTAATCTGAAACCCCTCCCACCCCTGAACAGGATGCGGCCAGGAGCCTGGTGCTGTTTGAAATAAAAATTAAGAATCCTTGTATCCTGGGGAGAAAAACGTCTTTACTAGGAAACGTTTGCTGCATTGTGTGATCAGAGATGCCTGATGATTGTTGTGTGTGTGAACTGTGAAAACAATGTCACAGAAGCAGGGGGCCATAGATGCTTGTTTTAGGACAGGCATCCCCAAACTGCGGCCCTCCAGATGTTTTGGCCTACAACTCCCATGATCCCTATGGTCAGGGATGATGGGAATTGTAGTCCAAAACATCTGGAGGGCCGAAGTTTGGGGGTGCCTGTTTTAGGAGGTGAGGAATGGAGAGATGGAGCACTTCTTTTTACTTGCCATGATCAATAGTTGTATTGCTGCGGAACTGAATTTAGCTGGGCAAGCTGGATCTGTTGGGAGGACAGACCTACCGTAGCTGCATGTCGGGGCAATATTGGCAACAAGCAGGGAATAAAGGAGTAATGTTGGGATTGGGAAGTGGGTGGTGTGCCAGTTTCCAGGCTGTACCACTGGTACAGGCACGGAAAGGCTTATGAGAGCAGCCATCTAATCTTATTCTTCTCTCTCCCCCCCCCCCTGTTCCCAGTAAAAGGATCATTAACCTGGGCCCAGTGCATCCAGGGCCTCTGAGTCCTGAGCCACAGCCTGTCGGCGTGCGCGTCAACTGCGGACATTGCAAAAACAACTTCCTGGTAAGGGGTGCTTGGACGGGAGGCCAGGGTCATTGGGGGTGGAGCGGGGTGGAAAGAGAGAAGGCTAGGACTTGGGATCTTCCCACCGTCTCCAGTTTTTGGAAATGAAACAGTAGGTTGTTATTTTGCCTAAAATACCCTTTCTCCAGAACATCAACTGAACCAGTGGTGTATGTAATGGACAGAGCAGAGGTAGTCAACGTGGGGCCTTCCAGTTATGGTCGGACTGCAGCTCAGATCAACCCCCGTGTGGCCGATTGTCAGGGGTGGTGGAAGTTGCAGTCTCAAAACATGCGGAGGGAAGTGGGTTGGCTGCCTG
Source organism: Zootoca vivipara (assembly GCF_965207765.1). Lineage (NCBI taxonomy): Eukaryota > Metazoa > Chordata > Lepidosauria > Squamata > Lacertidae > Zootoca > Zootoca vivipara. The sequence goes on from NC_142595.1 coordinate 41,156,402, forward strand.
TCCCTGGGATGCTATTTGGCCTGGGAAGCCCATGATCAAATTGTCAGCCTCAAATTTCACCTCTGGGTGGCCTCTGGGCATCGGGATCTCTGGGCAGAACGTCCCTTGCAGGATTGTTACACCGAAAAATTGTTGGGGGAGCAACATCCACTGCTCTGGGCTCGCTGGCAGAAGGGCAGGATAAAAGTGTAATTCACAAATCAGTTGGTCCACATGCTACATTTAAGGAGTGGCTTGTTCTGCTTTTGGGATTCCTTTTGGGATGGGTGGCAAGGGATAATCTTGACCCTTCTGTTGTGGCACCCTGGCAGACCTGCTTGAAGAGCCAGATGAGCAGGTGGTGTGCTTGATGGGTGGGCACCTCTGGAGTTGAGTAGTTTTACTTCATGTTTTCTTTTTGTTTGTTTTTTCTTCCTCCCTTCAGTGGACAGAGTTCACGGACCGCACATTAGCACGATGTCCTCACTGCCGTAAAGTGTGAGTTAACTCCCTTCTTCCTTAACACACAAGCCACACTAATGGGGCAGGGGGAGATTGAGGGAATGTTCTGAATAGCTGCTGTATCCATTTCATAGAATCACAGAACTGTCGAGTTGGAAGGGACCCTGAGTGTCTTCTATAGTCCAGCCCCCTGCAATGCAGGAATCTCAACTAGATCATACATGGCAGGTGGCCATCCAACCTCTGCTTAAAAACTTCCAAGGAAGGAGAGCCCACCACCTCTCGAGGGAGACCATTCCACTGATGAACTAGTAGCTGGATTGGGGGAGTGGGGCTGGCACTTCTTTTTCTCGGACAGGTGAACCTGGAAGTGTGTTATGTATTTTGAGCCAGGCTGCTCAAGAGCACAAGCTGCATTTTTTGTTAAGTCACCTGAGCAGAGGTTGGCTGCTTGCTCTGGGCCAGCCAGTGCGGCAAACTCCTCTGAAGTGCTTCCCTAAGATCTGAGTGTTCAAATCCCTCCAGAGAACTGAGGCTCCCTAAGCACATTTTGATGGGCTGCCTATATCTGCCCCCAGATCCTCCATCGGGCGACGTTATCCCCGGAAGAGATGCTTTTGCTGCTTCCTGCTAGGCGTGTTGATGGCTGTGACAGCAACAGGACTTGCGGTGAGTGTGAGCAAGAAGGCACAGTCCCAGTGTTGCCCTTCCTGGTGTTTGCTGTCTGAAACTGAACTAGCCACTGCTGCTCAGTTTTCAGTGCAAAATATTAGGAAGTTTCATTAGATCTGGGCCTGGGACAGCTTTTGGCTTTAAGTAGCCCACGACCCTGAGATTCCCCACGCATTGAACAGGCTGCTTATTTCTCAGTACAGTCGTATCTTGGAAGTCGTACAAATTCCTTATTTGTGGAATGGCTTTGTTGAGGTATCAAAATTACGGGGCACGTACAGAAAATCATAACATTAAAAAGGGGCAGATGACATTTTAAGGGAAACTCCTGAAAAGTCCCTAGGTAGCAAAACTTGGTGGGTATGTTTTGGAGAGAAACACGAGCACGTTGGACTGCTCAAGAGTGTGGTTCCCAGAGTTTGGTCCTAACCTCACCCACATATATCAGCACTGCGGTGTGTGCGAAGCAGGAAGTTAGAGCCCCATCCACTTCTGGCATGAGACTAGCTTATCTGTGCCCCATAGGTGTTTATGCTGCACCCTGAGCAACGGCATGCCCTCAGGCTCCTCCCAATATCCTCAGTCCCCTCCCTCTTTCACAGAAAACCCCTTTATCCGTTTGACTGGTGGTGAAAGTGAGCCTGGCAGCATCACCATTTGCTGACTCCTCTTTGCCTCTCCTTTTTGTCTCTAGTTTGGTACGTGGAAGCAAGCCAGGATATACGGCGGGATCTACGCCTCTTGGGCCCTGGTTATTCTCCTGGCCTTGGTGTGCCTTGGTCGAGCCACATACTGGGCCTGCATGAGGGTCAGCCACCCTGTCCAGAACTTCTCCTGAGCCTTTTCCTCCGTTTCCAGCTCCTGCTGCTGCTCCGAGCACATCATCTACCGAGAGCCAGCCCTGTCCGTCCTCATTTATTCCCCCCCCTCCTTCCGCTTTGGGGCTGGGACCTTCCGGGGCCACCCTCCTGCTGTGCCAGCACCCCATTTTTCAGTCATCTCAGCAGCTGCTACAACCCTTACCCAGGAGTCTCTTTCCTGGTCGTTCACCCTGGATCTGGTGGTGCCAAAAAGGGACGATCTGACCTGAAGAACTTTCTTAACCTGCGGAAATCTGGGAGGAGGGGGGCTACCCCAGTGCCAGCAGAGTTCTCCGGGGGCAACAGAACACTAAATGGGACCAACGTCAAGAGGGGCTTATGTGCGATTAGACATTGTGGGTTCCAAGAAACTGGCATAAATTCCTGAGTGCCTCCCGTGTGTGGGAGACATCAGAGCTATGGTGACTGCGCTGGGACATATGAGCAACAGGGGCCGGAGTGGTCGGGTGATTAGATTGAAGCGGTCCAATCCCAGTTGCGATGGGCTCAACCACTTCGAGATTTTTAAAAAATTACAGTGACTCGGCTGGGACATTTTTGGCAGAGCGGTACGTTTTAAGGATCCGTTGGCTGCTCTTTGAGCTGCTTGTGAAACACTTCCCAGGCTGGAAGGAGCTACAGGACATCAGTACTGCATCCTTTTTCTTTGCTCCCTGACTTTGGGGCAGAGAGTGTCGAGGCACCTTGCACATTCCTTAAATGGTGAGCCTGTGACGAGAGGCGTGGAAGGCGACCAGATCCTCGGCTGCTGGCTTCCCGTGGCACTTGGGAGAACTCAGTTACTTAATGGCCAGTACATTGCACCTTGGCGTGGGTGCTCCAGACTCCTTCCAGGCCCTCCTTCTCCCCAGACCCTCCTGTCCCTTAATACCGCCTGGCGTTTGGCTAAATGCCCCCTACCCAGCCAACAGCCCTCTATTCTGTGACCAGCGGCAATCCCAAGATCTGGAAGGCTCATGCTGACAGAATCTCTGGTACTACATTTTGACACTTTTTTTTTTTAAAGAAACAACCACGTCCCTTGATCCTAATTCGCTTCTCTCCCCCTCTCCGCCCTTTTTTGTTTGCACATTCCTTGGTGGAGGAATTTCCCCCTCTTGCCCCTCCAAGAACCAAATCCCTACTTGGGATGGTGGGGCTGAGGGACCCTCCCCCATCTTACGCATCATGTCACTGATTTGTGCCTGGTTTAACAAGCCCCCCCCCGGCCCCCCAATCCCATCCTATCATGCACTGAGACTTGTCAAGTTTTACCCTTGGATCTAGGGGAGTGGGTTCCCATTCCCTTATTTACTGCTGGGTGGGACAGCTAAGTCCTTTCCCCTCATTCTACCTGCAATTCTGTCTGCAATCTTTCCTCCTGGCTTGAAATTCCAACCTCATCTCTTTGTGTTCTGATCCTGGACAGACTTTTCCACCCCTGCCCCTTCGACTTGCTTCCAAGAACATGCTTTTGTGTTACCCCATTTTGGGTGGTGGTGGTACTCCTTTCCTTAAATCGGGGGAACCTTTGGGCCTCTGGATGTTGCTGGACTTGCAACTCCCATCATCCCTTGCTGCTGGACCCTGTTGAAAGCACAGCAACTGGAGGCCCCAATGTACCCCACTCCCTGGCCTGGGTCACTTGAGGCCTGCGAGAGACATTCATGGGAGGGAGGCTTGGCTCCATCTGTTTTGGAGGGAGGCCAGCCTTGGCAGCGCAACCAGAGGGGAACGGGTCTTGGTCCTGCTTCCGTGCATGTCTTGGCTTTTGTCAATGGGGTGTTTTTAAGTCCCTCCCTCAGATTTCCCCCTTCCTCGTGCCCCCATGGCTTTGAGCTTGTGGCCCCAAACTTGTTGCCGTTGCAGCTTTGTATATATAAGAATAACTGATGTGTACATAGAGCTATTTAAGATTCGCTCTCCTATCCGGTGGCTCCCTCGCTCCCGCCCACCTGCGTGCCTGCACCTTGTCTCTCCTTCGCTCATGCTGAAACTCGCCTCTCGCTCTTCTTTGCCTCCACACAGCCAAAGGAGGAATGCAGATTGGATGGTTGTAAATAAAGTGAAAGATTCCATACGTCTTCTGAGGGCTGGACGCCCTTTGGGTGATTGTTTTCTTGGGAGTGTGGTTTGGACCATATTTGGATTTTTGAGGGGGGGGGTGCTAATTGGGGATGTGCAGTTTCCTAATTTCAACCTGGTGCCCTCCAGAGGGCCCACAACTCCCCACAAGTGCCCTGCCAACACACAATGGCCAGGCATGATGGCAGCTGCCCTGTCTCCCTTGTAGGCGGACTTAATCCTGTGCCCTTCAAACAAAAACTCTCCTGGTCTTGATCCCTTGTTCACAGTTGCTAATATGGGGCTGCCCTAAACTGAGGAATGGGGGAACCTGTGACCTTGCTGATGGTGTTGGACTATGAATCCCATCAGCTCCAGCTGGCATGGCCACTGGTCAGAGGTGATGGGAATTGTAGTCCAGCAATATTGGGAGGGCTACAGGTCCTTGCCCCCCATCCTAGTCCTAAACCATTTTGGGACCAAAATGGGGAAATATAAATGACAGGTTAAGAAACCTTTGAACTATTTCAAGACCATCTTCTCCATCGGTCTGGGCTGCTTTTGACTAGCACTGACAGGCATTTAAGGTGGGGTATTCTGCTTGTCGAGAATGTTCCCTTTTAAGATGTGGACACAGTCTACCAGGAAATTCTGCTTTTTGAAAGAGAGCCCTGAATTGCCCCGTAGTCATCCAGATTTACCCCTTAATCATGCCTCACGGGGATTCCAATCCAAGCCTACAGGCAGGGCTGCTACATCACCTCAACAGATGGCTTGCTGGCAGTGTGATTTGGGAAGAAATGTGGCATTTTATTAACTGCAAAGGCCCCCAGTCTTGTGTTGCCACCCTCCCAACCCTCCAATATGTTTAGATAAGCTTTTTTTTAAAAAAAAATGATTTCTGCAAAGTACTTTGTGATGCTTACCTTAAAAGCAGTATATAGAATAGAATAGAATTCAACTAATTCAGCTGCAATAGGCTGCATGTGGAGAAAAAAGGTGACATGGTATATAGTAATCTAGAGCCAGGGTTGCTGTCAGGCTGAGGCTATTACAGGCGTAGCTAATGTGGGACCCTCCACCTATTGTCCACTGCAACTCCCATGAGCCCCAGTCAGCACGGCCAAAGGTCAAGGGAGATTTGGTCCAAGAATATCTGAACTGAGGGTGCCACGTTGGCTACCCTTGTGCTAGGGAGACCTGCATTTAAATCTTCATTCAAGTGTGATAGTCGCTGGATGACCATGAGTCAGTCATTGCCAGAGGTCTCCCTCATAGGTTTCTTGGAGGATCCAACAGATGGGGAAAGTAATTCCTGTGACTCTGGGAGATGGACAGGATAAAAATGAAGCAAATAGTCATTAGCAGGGTGCAGGGAGGAAGACCATCACTCAAGACTCCAACTATAGTGGCTGAAGCCCATTGGAACGGAGCCAAATACTAGGTGGAGCCTGTCCCCATGGTCTCCCCTATTGAGTGACACAAGGGGTAACAGAGACTAAAGCTGACAGGTCAGGTGACCCCTTGGGCTGGCTGGAAGTGGGAAGGCAGACTGAGCGTTGGTGTGGCAGTGCCCATTCACCTCTGCTGACCCTCCAACCTTGAGAATAATGCCGCAAAAATAACCAGGACAGCTGTAGAAATTTACATTTTATATATATATAAAGGAAAGTTTAATGCACTTTTTTCCAGAAGAGTTAAATCTTTTGTCTCGGAGCACCATTGCTGCCTAGAGGAGGGGGGCAGCCTTTTGTAAGGAGAAAACGGGTAGCTGCTAGGTAGAAAAATAAGGGAGGGGAGGCCAAAGGAGTTGGAAAGAGAAAACTCTTAGCTTTTCCTAAATACCAGAGAAGCTTCCACTTTCGAGAACTACATCGCACAAGGGTTGCCAGCTGCTGAACCGGCAATACCAACCTCACATTTAACAGCCTGGAGTCAGAAAGACACCATATGGCTTACCCTGCATCTCCCGCCTCTTGACTCCCACCTGCTCTAGAGGGGAAAACCAGACCCTGCTGACTCGCAACAGGCAGCGGGGGGGGGGTGGTGGTGGTGGTGCATGAACTTCTGCAGCACTGGATTCCCCCAGCACTCTGCACCATTTCACAAGCCCCAAACCATCCTTGGGGAGAGGCAGAACTGCAAAAGAGGCGGTCTCCCAGATCAGGAGCAGGCAACCCAGTGGGCGCCCTCTGCAGATATCCTGCTGTGAACAAATACCAGGGAAATTTGAAGCCCCCACTAGAGAAGAGTGGGCATGAACATGGACCAGAGTTTGCCACCATAATGCCCTCTAGATGTTGTGGATTGCACCTCCCAAGAGCAAGACATCTGGATGGCACTGTGTTGGCAACCCCTGGCGTTTTCTCAAATCCCACAAGCAGGACTTTTAGGTTTTCTAGGGCCGGGTCACTCTATCCACCTCTGGGCTCCAGCTGCAATATCAGAGGACCCATGTTAGTAACCGCCCTCTCCATCCCCTTGTATCTCCATCAGACAGCCAGGTACAGGGTGATGGGGCAGTGGTCGCTCCCCAGGGCTGTGGATCGGATCTTGCTGTCGCAGACGTTCTCCAGCAGGTCTTTGGAGACCACAAAGTAGTCGAGCCGCCAGCCCACGTTCTTGGCCCGGGCGTTCATCATGTAGGTCCAGAAGGTGTAGGCGTAGGGGGTGTCGGGGTAGAGGTGGCGGAACGTGTCGGCGAAGCCGGCCTCCAGCAGCTTCCCGAAACCCTCCCGCTCCTCGGGGGTGAAGCCGGCATTCTTCTTGTTGCCCTTGGGGTTCTTCAGGTCGATCTCCTGGTGGGCCACGTTGAGGTCCCCGCAGAGGACGAGGGGCTTGCGGGCAGCCAGGCCTTGCAGGTAGGAGCGGAAGGCCACGTCCCATCGCTGGCGGTACTCCAGTCGCACCAGGCCCCTGCCCGCATTGGGGACGTAGGCCGTCACCAGGAAGTAGGAGGGGAACTCGGCCGTGATCACCCGGCCTTCCTTGTCGTGCTCCTCCTCGCCTGCAGGAGGGGCAGAGAACGGAAACAGTCACTGGTTACAGGAGCAGCAGAGCGGACAACTGGATCTGGTGGGGAACCTAGGTCTCCTTCAGGCCTTGCAGGCAGAGTTTGAGTCACAATGTTTGTTTGAGAGCCAGTGTGGTGTAGTGGTTAAGAGCAGTAGACTTGTAATCTGGGGAACTGGGTTCGCGTCTCCACTCCTCCACATGCAGCTGCTGGGTGACCTTGGGCTAGTCACGCTTCTCTGAAGTCTCAGCCCCACTCACCTCACAGAGTGTTTGTCGTGGGAGAGGAAGGGAAAGGAGAATGTTAGCCACTTTGAGACTCCTTCGGGTAGTGATAAGGCGGGATATCAAATCCAAACTCTTCTTTTGATTTATATACCCCTTTTCTTACACTTACATACACCAGCTGAGAGACGGTGGCTGGCCCAAGTGAGCTACAAGGCAGAGTGGGGATTCGAACCCTGGTCTCCCAGGTTATAGCCCAACACTCTAACCACTACACCACACCAGCTGTCGCCAGGTGACCTTTTTCTCTTTTGTCTACAGGGCTCTTTTCAAAGCACCTCGCCAGGGACTATGCAAGACCCGGCAGTTGACCAATTGTCCCAAACTGATTAACAGTGAAAATTGTAAAAAAATCCTGATGTTTTGGACTACAGCATGATCCTTGACCATTGTTTATGCTAGCTGTAAGATAAACAAGGGCATCGTTCAAAAGCAAAAGAAACACAGGACTTGCAGACAACCCAGGATAGATTTGTGGCAGAGGACAGTGTAGTTTAGGGGTGAGGGACCTTTATTAGCCCGTGGGCCGCATTTCTGTCTGGACAACTTTCCAGGGGCCACATGCCGGTGGCGGGGGAGGCCAGAGGGGAAAGTGGGTAAAGTAATTCATACAAATGTTACGTTCACACAGTTTCTACACACGTTCCTCTCTATTCTCCATCTGGACAAGTGAAAGCCATCAGAGTTCAAGGACACGTTCAAGCCACATAAAAACACTTGAGGTGTGAAGACAGGGCCAGACAAGAGAGGCAAGGCCTGAGGAGAGTTCTGGGGGCCAGACAAGAGGCCTGGAGGGCCAGTACAGGTTGTCATGGGGTTTCAGAAGTCCTTACCGATACCGTAGGTGACATCTACAGGCTTGGCTTTGGAGAGGAGGGCCACCCCACTGTAGCCTTCCTTGTCATCAGAGCAGGCCCAGTACTTGTGGGGATAGTCGGCCAGGTCCCGGATCTCGGCCGGCAGCTGTTTTTCCGCACATTTTGTCTCTTGGAGGCAGAGTATGTCTGGCTTCTCCTCACACACCCACTGTGGGGAGAGATGGCTTTAGGTCAGGTCTCCCATCTTCTCATGAAAAATAAATAATAATAAATTTTTATTTATACCCCGCCCTCCCCAGTCAAAACCGGACTCAGGGCGGCTGACACCAATAAAATTACAATAAGACGTAAAAGAAAGAAAAACAATTAAAATGCGAGTAAAAATACAGTTTAAATTTAAAATTTAATTAAAGCGAATTACAATAATCAAGCCTGGAGGCGAAAAGAAAAACTGGATTTAGCAGGGTGGGGAGCAGACTGAGAGAGGGGCCTGGGTTAGGTTGCTGACGAAACTAGCTTCGTACTGAAGGGATTCCTAGAGTCATAGAACTGTAGAGTTGGAAGGGACTATGAGGGTCATCTAGTCCAACCCCTTGCAATGCAGGAATCTTTTGCCCAATGTGGGGCTCGAACCCACGACCCTGAGATTAAGAGCCTCATGCTCTACCAGCTGAGCCTTAGTGTGGTGTAGTAGTACAGTCCTATCTCGGAAGTCGAACGGAATCCGTTCCGGAAGTCCCGCTGGACTTTCAAAACATTTGGAAACCAAGGTGCGGCTTCCTGCAGCCAATCAGAAGCTACGGAAGCTGCGTCAGATGTTCAGATTCCAAAGAACGTTCGCAAACCGAACGCTCACTTCCGGGTTTGCGGCGTTCGGGAGCCAAAACGTTTGAGTCACAAGGTGTTTGTCAACCAAGGTACAATTGTAGTAGTAATAGAGTCAACTCTAGGACCAGAGAGACCTGGGTTCAAATCCCCACCCGGTTATGAAGCTTGCTGATTGTGGACTAATTGTTGCCCTCTCAGGCAAAACTCCCTCACAGCAGTGCTGTGATGATAAAACGTAGAAAAATGTGTATTTATTCACTTATATGCCGTCTTCAACATGCTTCCCCAACATCTCGAAGAATGGCTGGCATAAGACCCACGTCTGAAACCCAGAAAGCCATTGCCAGTCATCACTGACAATATGGAGTACAACGGACACATACTAATAACCGTCACAGTTCCCAAATTCCTTGGGTCTTATGTACCAAAACAGCACTGCACAGAAACAAGAGAGGGGCGTCAAGCAAGATCTGGGGATCCCCAATATTTGCAAAAACAGTCACACCTCCGTTTAAGTATGCTTCGGTTTGAGTACTTTCAGTTTAAGTACTCCGCGGACCCGTCTGGAACGGATGAATCCACTTTCCATTACTTTCAATGGGAATGTTCGCTTCAGGTTAAGTACAGACTTCCGGAACCAATTGTGTACTTAAACCGAAGTACCACTGTAAGCTTTAGGGGAGCAAAAACGTGAAGAGGAAGAACATCCCTATAAAACAAAACTAAAAACCTAGCCCAATAAAGTCTGAGCATGCAAAGAAATGCTGAGTATTGGGGGTGGGGGGTGGGGGAGAGATGACAAAGAAAGCCAGGTGGGAGAATGGAATGGAGCATCCTGCAAAAAGGCCTGGCTGGCTGGCACCCAGAATGGGAGCATTCTGCACAGCAACATTTTGTTACAGCTCTACTTGCACTCCTACATCCCTACTGAGAAGTCTGTTCTGGGAGGGGAAGAGCTTTAATCCCAGCCTATCGGCTCAGTTGCTTGCTTCCTGCAGCCCCAGGGGGATTCCCTGGTTTACCCAGGAGGACATCTGGTTGCCATACCACTGGCTCCTAACTGTGTCTCTACGAGAGGGTGGGAATGCAACTATCCCTTGAGGGCCTGCATCATCTCCAAGGAAACATTTAACGCAATGGGTAGCCATGGTGAAGCACAACTAGGGGGAAATGGCTGTAACGAAGGTGGAAGGGGAGCAGGGAAGGAGACAAACCGCCAGGCAGAGGCTTTCCTCCAACGTAGCTCAGCTGTGGCCCTCCAGGTCGGGGACTCCAATTCCCATCATACCACGATGGCTGGGGCTGATGGGATTTGGAGTCCAGCAACATTTGAAGGACCACAATCTCCCCACTTCTGAACTACAGCATGTGGGGCTTTTTCTACTTTAGATACTGGGGTTGGGGGAATCACTAAAGAGACTCAATACTGTATAAGCTTTTTACCAAATTACAGTGGTACCTCGGTTTAAGTACACAATTGGTTCCGGAAGTCTGTACTTAACCTGAAGTGTACTTAACCTGAAGCGAACTTTCCCATTGAAAGTAATGGAAAGTGGATTAATCCATTCCAGACGGGTTCGCGGAGTACTTAAACTGAAAGTACTCAAACCGAAGCGTACTTAAACCAAGGTATGACTGTATTCTCAAAATAAAGTACAGAGAGAGAAGGGAGGCACATGGGAGGGGGAAGATCTACGTCCCACACCATTCCTTGCATTCAGGAGGAGTCACCCAAATAACTGGCATCAGATCCAGGACACGCAAACGAGAAGGACTCCTTCATGGAACCCAGATCCAATTTGTGGAATTCACGGACCACGAGATGTGGCGGCGACGGCCTCTTTGAAATGGAATTAAAAAATTCATGGAGGAGGGGAGCAAGATCTATGAACAGTCATGGGATAAATGGATCCCAGGTCAGATTCTGGTAGGGTGGAAGGCAGGGAGCCCATAAAGCAGGGGGACAGCCAGCCAAGGAGAGAGGCCTGGCCAGCTCCATTCTCATTTTGTCTCCAAGGGGCAAGACTGAGATGGAGGAGGAAGCAGCCGGCAGGACAAGATGCAAGCAGGAAGGCAGGCAGATGGGGCTGTGAGGGCAGACTGGGGTTAGGGGGGCAGTGCCCCCCCACTCCCCCGCAGGGGTCAGCCTCCACCGGCTGAGCCTATTCTTATGCCTTACCTCCAGCCCCTTCTTTTTGAACCAGGCTCGGATCCCGTCAACATTCCAGGAGGTGACCTTCAAGGTGTATTTCTTGCCACTGGGAGAGGTGAGTTTGTCAGGGGGGTCTTGGTACAGGATTGGACCATCGGCCTCCTTCTCAGCTTTCGCCCCACCTTTCTTAGCCTTCTTAGGCTCTGGTTCTGGCAAGAATAAAGAGTGAAGAGTAAGAAACAAATCCCTTTTCATCAGTCATAAGAGACATCGGGGTTCCCTGTAAGGTTTGCAAATACCTACTTGCCCGATTTCATCTATTCTAGCAAATAACATTTTCCTCCAAGAAACTATGTAGTGGTGGTTTATAAGCATCAGTTTTTCTTTTTTTTCTTTTTTTTTGTCCATCCTATATAACAAAAGTCCAAGTGTCTCTGCATCCAGATTTCCCGTGTGTCCCTGGGTTACTGCGCATGGGCCCCAGGGACACAGGGATTGGACAGCAGAGACTGGACGCACACACACACGCGCTCTCCCCCCACCTATCGTTTCCCTGCGGCTGCCAACCGCCGCTCCTGGCTGGACTGAGCGTTGGCGGGGGGGGGGGAGCGCGCACGTGTGTGCGTCCAGCAAGGACAGGTCCCGGGGTTCGGAGAAGCGTTGCGCAAGCGCTTTCCTGTCCCCCTGCCGCCGACAGCAAGGACAGGTCCCAGGGTTTGGAGAAGCGCTGCGCAAGCGCTTCTCCGAACCCCAGGATGTTCTAGCGCCCATTATTGAACGGGCTGAAATACACTAGTATCTGAATACTGTCAGTGTAGCCTAGTGGATTGGGGGTGGGGAGGTAGGCTGGTTAGTTCTGTGGATTTATTTGCAAAATTGGATCCAAACACATGTGTGTCATTCATTCATTCACCACAGAAAACAAACACACATATAAAGATGCCACACAGTAACCAAGACTGGGGCAGAGGAACACCTCCACCAGGGAAGTGGTTTTACTTAACTCCAGGGCTAGCAACGTAGAATTACAAGCCAGTGTGTTGGTTAGAGGGTTGAGCTAGGACCTAGGAGACCAGGGTTCAAATTCCTATTCAGCTACAAAGCAGTATACAACCCGCTGGGCATGCAATATTATTTATTACAGCGGTGCCTCGCAAGACGAATTTAATTCGTCCCACGAGTCGCTTTGTATAGCGAAAAATTTGTTTTGCGAAGCGGCTCCCATAGGAACGCATTGAAGTGTGGTTTCCCATAGGGTGCCTCGCAAGACGGAAAAAAAATTGTCTTGCGAGGCACCCTATGGGACGAAAAAAATTTGTCTTGCAAAGCACGCCATAGGAAACTTCGTCTTGCAAGTCTCCATTGAAATCGCAAAACGCTTTCGTTTTGCGAGTTTTTCGTCTTGTGATGCATTCGTCTAGCGAGGTACCACTACATGTATAAATAATAAAATAGATTACTTGCTTCATTAATACATTTCCTTCGCAGAGTTCAAGGCAGTGTACAAAGTTCTCTTTCTCCCCATCCCAATATTTTATGTTCACAGTAACATTGTGGGGAAGGCTAGTTAGGTGGAAAGATAGTGACACCTCATTGAAAGATGGGCCCACAGCACTAAAATCGAAGGTAAGTAAGCCTGCCTGCTCTTTGAGGCTTGCAACTGTCAATCACCTGGCTGATGCCATAATGGAAATTGGATCGCTTCTGCGCATGCACGAGCTGCGCAGAAGCGATCTGCGCATCTGACGCCGCGGAACCCGGATGTAAACACTTCTGGGTCCGCGGCGTTTGTAAACGGAGGCGTTCATTAACAGAGGTAGTTGTAAGCCGAGGTTCCACTGTAGTAGTAATGATAAAAATAATTTAATTTCTTATCCATCCCTCACAAAAATAGTACCAAAGCAGGTTACAGCATTAAATATATGAATATTAAAAAGTTTAAAACAAATTATAGCCACAAGAATAGGGTGAGTCCTAAAAATATCTATCACAAGTATCCTATAAGCCTCATCCACATTCAAATCCATCTTTATTGCCAAGACTGAAGACACCGACCTGCTACTGCCTCCTTCTCCTCAGGAAGGGCTTCACCTTCCTTCTTCTTGCCCCGTTTTGGCATCGTAGGTGCCCACCTGGATCCTACCCTAGGCAGCTGGCAGTGCAACCTCGCCTGCAGCAGGCTATTGAGCAGCGAAGTCGTCTTCTGGGGAGGAAGAATCATTATGGTAAACACTCCCAAACCGGCACCTTCTAGTGCCATAAATCCCATTGACTTTGGTGGCTTTAAAAGATTAGGCAAATTCACGGTGGATAAAGATGAGATGACTGTGTTGTGCCTCTGAATACCATTTGCCGGAAATCACAAGTGGGGAGAGTGCTGTTGGCATTCAAGTCTTGCTTATGGGCTTCCCATACGCATCTGGCTGGCTGCTATGAGAACAGGATACTGGATGGGCCTTTGGCCTGATCCGGCAGGCTTTTCTTAAGACAAATCCCCTAGTTATTATTTATTTTTATTTATTTATTATTTCCACCCAGCAAAGTGTCTTTTTGCTCTACAAATATCTGCTCATTCTTAGCCAATTATGATAATTCCCCCAGTTCAAATGACAGTGCCCTGACAGCTGCCCAGAGCGCAGAAATAATATATGAGGAGGCATAGACACTAGACTGGATTAAGCTTCTGGCTAATTCAAATCTTAGCAAGATGCAACGGGGGGGGGCTGAACCTGTTCGATTTTACCTGTCATGCAACCACGATGAATTCTGAACCAACTGGATTTTGAACCGCTATGCAACTACGATTGCATATGCACCACTGGGCTGTGGGTTGTGGGTTGTGGGTCCCCCCCCCCCGCCCCGCCATGCAACTATAATGAAATCAGCACCAGCTGAGATTTTACCTGCCGCACAACTTTTAAGGGCACCTTTAAAGGCCTTCCAGGGAGAAGGGGGAACAAAAAGCGGGGAGGAGAAACCACCTTATCAATACACTCTCCCTCTGCAAAGACAGAAGACCAGCTTCCCCCTTCGTTTTTGTATAAATAATGCAATTAATAAAATTAAATAATAGCTAATAAGCAGCTAAGATCAAACTCCAATTGTTTCTCCTTACCGCACCAGGATCCCTGCGCTGCCCAGAGACAAAGGCGGAGACTGCAGAGCTCGCACGCGCGCAAGGAGAATGGAGAGCCCCGGAGAAAAGCACGTGGAGTGGATTTGTATCACGTGACACAGGTTGCTGAAAAGGGCCTGAGAGGGCGGGGCTCTAATTGTGAAAGCGAGAGGGGAGATGCCTTGGTTTTGATGGAGGAAAGGCTATGGACCGTAGTGGCACGAAGGGGTTAAAGAAACTTAGAGTGTGTCACGTGGAGAGGGAGTAGAAGAAGTTCGCTGTTTGATGACGTAGCGGGACTCTCTCCGGGCAGCCTCCGCCCCAAAGGGGAGTCACAAGTTTTAATGGAAATTATACCAACACCTTAGGTTCTCAGTTGAACTGTGGGACGCCGGCCACTGCAAAATAAAATACAGTAAATCGGGGGTGGCGAGAGAGTTTGCACAGGATTTTTTTTTTAAAAGATGACCATGTTCCACTGCCGGAGGTAGCATCCCTCTGAATGCCAGTGAGTAACTAGGACTCGCAGGTGGAGTGAGAGAGCCAGGCGTTCATGCCAGGGGTTGGCATCTCGCTGCCTTCTGCGATGATAAGAATGTGGCGCTGGGTCTGATCCAGTAAGGCTCTTAAAGAGAAGCAGTGCTTTTAAAAAAATTGTTATTAAAATGCCTATGCTTGCGAGCCCCCCGCTTATGGAGATGGCCGAATGAAAACCGGAAGTCGAGAGCTGATTGCCTTTTTCTATCTCTAGATTCTCTGCCTCTTTCTCGTTGCCTAAAATCAAAGAGGAAGAGGCGCTGCAGTTTAAATTTCTCCCGAGTTTCCCCCCCCCCGCCTTTCCCCCTCCAATCCCTGCCCCCGGTTCTTCCTCTTATCATCATCATCATCATCTCGCAGCTGCAAACTTGGATCAGGGCAAAGACACGGAAGCGGGGAGACCCTGCCTGGGTCAGAGACAGAGAACCCACGTGGAGCCCATCGCCACCCTCTGAACTGGGGGCCGGAAGAGATTGTAAGCCCGCCTCTGGCTATTTCTTTGCAGCTCCCAGTGCGCTAAGCAAATGCTCTGAAATGCTAGTAGGAGGAGGCAGGGCCCCCGGAGGTCCCTGATTCACACGTGCAACATCCCTCTCCCACAGATGGAAGACGAGATCAAGGCGAGAACCCTTCATTTCAGGTCCTTAAAAGGGGTTAACCCAGGCATCCCCAAACTGCGGCCCTCCAGGTGTTTTGGCCTACAACTCCCATGATCCCTAGCTAAGAGGACCAGTGGTCAGGGATGATAGGAATTGTAGTCCAAAACATCTGGAGGGCCAAAGTTTGGGGATGCCTGGGTTAACCCAATAGCGCACAGTCTATCTATTGGATTCTAACTCCCATCAGCCCTAACCAGTGCAGCCAGTGGTGAGGGATGATGGAAGTTGTGGTCCACAACCGCCTGCAGAGGCAATCTGCTTCACCGTAAAAGAGCCCTTACAGTTAATAAGTTTCCCATAAAAATTTGGCCCAAATCTCTGCAATTTCTACCTATTCATTCTAGTTCTAACCACTAGAGCAACAGAGAACAAGTCTGCTCCATCTTCAAAGTAACAGATGTTTGGAGGCAACTGCCACCATCTCCCCTTAATTTTCTCCAAGCTAAACTGGCTCAGCCTTTTCAACCTGGACTGAGTTTGCAAAACCTACACCATCCTGAATACCCTTTTTTTTTGTCAACGACTTTATTAAAACCTGGTAGCCAGAGCTGGAACTGCCCTGTTTTTTCTCCCAGTGGAACTAAAGCCTGAGCTAAATCTTGGATAGAAAGAGAAAAATCTCAGGTCATACAAATGTCAAGCACATGCTCTTTAGCCACCTTCTTGCACATGCCCACCAGGGTGGCAAAAAAAGTGGACAGGCATCTCTGCCTGTCAACTGCATGGCTGCTACTGCATGCTTATTATAACAGCATGGAGAGCCAGTTTAGATTGTCAGATAAGGACCTGAATACCAGGGTTCTACCATGAAGCTCACTGTATGACCTTGAGTCTGTCATCACTTCTCAGATGGCCTACCTCACAGGGTTACTGTGAGGATTAAATGAGGAGCAGGAGAATCAGGAACACCACCTTGAGCTCCTTGCAGATGGGATAGAAATGCAATAAATAAATAAGTTACCAGGTAGGGCAGGGAAGGGAGAAGTGGGAAATGGGGGGTGGGGGTGGTGGTGGTTCTGATATGTGTTTGTGATTGTACAGAACTCTGTTTTCTTCATAGTGGGCTCAGTGGCAGACTTTGGCGCTCAAATTTCTACGGCACCCCCCTGTGCAACATGAAAATTTGGCACGTGCTTCTTGTGCTCTGTTCTACAGCATTGATGTGGTGCCCCTTTGCAGTGCAGTGCCCAGTGCGGCCAAAACTGGTCATGCTACGCTAAAACTGCCTCCGGTGGGTTGGAGGCAATATGGTGCCTCTTTACAACAAAATAAAATTCTTCTCTCTCTCTGGCTTTCCAGGATGCTATGCCTGTGGTGATAGGCTTTGAGGGCAGTGCCAACAAGATTGGAGTGGGGATTGTGCGGGATGGAGAGGTGCTGAGCAACCCTCGGCGAACATATGTCACCCCTCCGGGGCAGGGTGAGTAGCCTTTCTACCACGTTATTCCTCCGCCCTGTGTTCCCTGGGGTGCATGTACCCTGCACTGAAGGAATGTCATATTTTGTGCTATGTCCAAATCCTACACCAAACCAGAACCTATGCAAGGTATGTGAATTGAACAACTTTGAGTGAGTCTCTTCCCCCCCCCCCTTTTGCCGTTCTGGAATTACATTTTGCATAATTCCAGGTTTCTTTATTAATTCCCATTTTGCTAGTTACGGGCAGGGCACTATTTGACTGTCTCTCTGGCTTCTGAGACTGCAGCCGACCTTGCCAATGCACTTTCATTTTTTAAAAAATAATTTTGTATTGGTTTTGCATATAATCACATTATGTAACATCACATCACATCCTCTTATTTTATCTCAGTTTAGCCTAACAACTTTCCTTCCTCCCGTCTTGTGGTTTACAAAATTAAACTTTGCATCTTTACCTTTCGCTTCGTTTCCTATCCTTGTTACATCATTACCTAAAATATTATATTACTCAACCTGAATAGGTAGCAGTTTCATCTTACAAACCTTCAGATAACCCTGCTAATGATGTTAATTGCTTACGGTTGTCTTTCAAATTTATATATATATATAAATGTAAAAGGGACATGTTTGTTGGTCTCCACTTTTCACTGAAACCGCTTGACCGATCGCGTTCAATTTTGGACACAACGTCCCATGCGGATATGCGAGGGTTTGCATACCGTTTGCGTAGATAGATGTCACACCTATGGCAGGTAAAGCAGGTAAAACCCACTTTTCCCGAACACACAACTCAGACAGCCGGGAATGCTGGGAGCACAGGAGAGGTTGCAAAACAGCGCCCACTAGTGATGGCTACACTGGTACTACACCTAGGAAAGCTTCCCTCTCCACAGCATCTCGACAGGGTGGGGGGAGTCACAGGGATGAGCTGGGGGGTGGGGGGGGCAGAATAGGTCATGGGTCGGAACAGGGTGGGGGCAGTCACAGGGATGAGCCACAGCAATGCGTGGCCGGGCCAGCTAGTATAATATAAAATTGTTCCAGTCCTTTTGGAATGCTTGATCTCGCAGGTTCAGGATTCTTCCCGTCAGTTTCACCAGTTCTGCAAAGTCCATCAGCTTTGCCAATGCACTTTCAAGCATAGCTTCTCCATCGTAAGGTTTAGGAACATGGCTGCTGTTTTTTCTTAAAAAAAGCTGTAATCTTCAGGATTTGAATTATTTGCAGAATCTCAGTGTACGCAGACACAGCCCTGAGTACGCTTCTTCCTTACCATTCCAAGTTCTACAAGCATTTGCGTAATTCTTTTCTTGATACACAATTTGGGATTCTAGTGCAGAGGAGTGTGTACAGAGAGAAGGGGGTGCAATATACACTGAATTTACACAGCCCTCCTTAAGAGATCTGCCTTCAGCTTTTAAACTTTCCATGCCTCCCTGTCCTGATGCCTTTTTTCTCCCTCCACATTCCAGGTTTCTTGCCAAGTGACACTGCGTGCCACCACCGGGCTTGTGTCCTTGCTGTGCTGCAGGAGGCCCTACAGGAGGCTGGGCTGAAGCCACAGGACATTGATGCTGTGGCTTTCACCAAGGGTGAGTCCCTCACATAATTCTTGCTGGGCAGCCGCCATTTTTGATTCCTCAAAGAGACTCACCAGACGGGTGCCCTTGAAGACCAGGTCGGAGGTTCCTTCAAATGCATCTCTCTGCATTCAGCAAACAAGAGGCAGCATTACCACAGTTCAAGGAAACATTTCAGCCAGGTGAAAGCACTTGAGCTAGTGTGGGGCAGGTCCAGCGAGGGGGAGGGGCATGAGCAGAGGTCTGAGGGCCAGAGATAGAAGCCCGGAGGACCACATTTTCTATTTTATCCCACATTTTATAAGGTGGCAGTTTTATGATAATAACACTAATAGTTCTTGGATGGAGACAATGAAGAGAGTATTGAGGAAAGCACAGTCGCGAACAGGATGTGAGAGAGGCAAATTCCATCTGGTCCTGTTGAAGAAGAATCACTACCCGAAGAAGTCTCAAAGCAGCTAACATTCTCCTTTCCCTTCCTCCCCCACAACAAACACTCTGTGAGGTGAGTGGGGCTGAGAGACTTCAGAGAAGTGTGACTAGCCCAAGGTCACCCAGCAGCTGCATGTGGAGGAGCGGAGACACGAACCCGGTTCCCCAGATTACGAGTCTACCGCTCTTAACCACTTCTCCACACTCTTTCTCTTGGACTTAAACATCTTTTTCCCTCCCTTATCCAGGTCCAGGCATGGGTGCCCCACTGGTGACTGTAGCAGTTGTGGCACGGACGGTGGCCCAGCTGTGGGGGAAGCCTCTGCTTGGGGTGAATCACTGCGTGGGGCACATCGAGATGGGGAGGCTGATAACTGGTGCCCAGAACCCGACCGTGTTGTACGTCAGCGGTGGAAACACACAGGTAAGATCTTGTTCTCACAGTGGCCCACAGGGAAGCCCACAAGGAAGACCCAAATGCAACAGCAACTCTCCCCAGGTGTGATTCCCGGCAGCTGGTATCCAGAGTTTTGAACTTGGGTGCTTCTCAATGAACCCGTTAGCCCCTTGGGAGGGGGGGGGCGTGAAATGTATATTTCCTACCCTTTCCGCAGTTCTCCGTGCCTAGTCTTGCTGTGTTTTGAACGCTGCAGCAAGGAGAGGGCAACCTGTGGCCCTCCATATGTTGTTGACGTTCTCCAGTTTCCATCAGCCAGCATGGCCCACGGTCATGGATGCTGGGAGTCGTAGTCCCACTTTGCTCTACAGTGGTACCTCGCAAGACAAAATTAATTCGTTCCACGAGTCATTTCGTATTGCGAAAACTTTGTCTTGCGAGGCACGGTTTCCCATAGGAATGCATTGAAATTTAATTAATGTGTTCCTATTCGTCTTGCCTCCACACACACACACTCGCAAACACTCAGTACACTGTAGAGTACTGTACCCACTTCTCAGCTGATCAGCAGCAGCAGCGGCGCTGAGGGGGCCGATCCAGGGCCGGCCCTAGGGCGAGCGGGAGAAAGCGCGTGGCGGTGGCGCTGAGGGGGCTGATCCCGGGCCGGCCCTAGGGTGAGCAAGAGAAAGTGCACGGCGGCGCTGGTGCTGAGGGACCGATCCCGGGCCGGCCCTAGGGCGAGCGGGAGAAAGCGCGTGGCGGTGGCGCTGAGGGGGCCGATCCCGGGCCGGCCCTAGGGTGAGCAAGAGAAAGTGCACGGCGGCGCTGGTGCTGAGGGACCGATCCCGGGCCGGCCCAAGGGCGAGCAGTAGAAAGCGCACGGCAGCGGCGCTGAGGGGGCCGATTCCGGGCCAGCAACGGCAGCGGGTAACAGCGGATCCCCGAGGGCGAGCGCGGCACGGCAGCGAGGGCAAGGGACTTTACTGTAATGCGTCCCTATTCGTCTTGTGAAGCACGGCCATATAAAACTTCGTTTTGCGAGACACCTCGCACAACGCAAAACGCTGTTGTCTTGCGAGTTTTCCGTCGCGCGGGGCATTCGTCTTGCGGGGTACCACTGTACTTACATTGTAGGAGGCAGTATCCTTGCTGGAAACTGCAGGCAGGGAGAGGGCTCTTGTGCTCAGGTCTGGCTTGTGGGCTGATCCAGAAAGGCTCTGGATCAGAAAGGCTCTCTCCCAAGCTCTTCCCCCTCTTAATTTATTTCATCTTTTGTATTGGCTGGCTCCTCCCCATCCCACTGCTTGGAGATTTCAACCCTAGTCCAGCACTCGCTGAGTGTGCTTTAGACGTAAGGTCTGGAGGTGTCCTGATCGTTGTAATGTTGCCCCTCTCTTTCTCCTCTCCTCTCCCCCCCACACCCAGGTTATTGCGTATTCTGAGCACCGATATCGTATATTTGGAGAAACCATCGACATCGCCGTAGGGAACTGCCTGGACCGCTTTGCTCGGGTGTTGAAGGTGAGCAATTGAAAGGAGAGACAACTAGGATACCTGGTTTTCGACATCGCGATATGTCACCAGCTAAACACTGCGGTATCCTGATACGTCACCGCGCCTGAAATGAGGATGAAGCTACGTAGAGGCACTGACTAGCTTCACAGTTTTTGTCGCGTCATGATTTTTTGCACAGCACACACACATATGGTTCGCAGTATATCGCCAGGTCAAAAATTATGGAACCGATGTCACTGTACGGACTTCAAACTGGTTTTGAATGATATATTGATATAGCGCCCAGCCCTAGAGAGAACTACGGATAAAATGGGGGGGAGGAGAAACTTGTTCACCGCCTTGATTTCCTTCAAGGAAAAAGTGGTATATAAATGTAATAAATAAATAAATAAGAGCAGGCCAGTTCCGCCCCGCCCCCCCCCAGGCCACTCTGGGCCCATTACCTTACCTGCCTGAGATTGAGAGCGGTGGGGGATAGAAGTGACACACAAAGCGATGGAGAAATAATTGATTTCTTCTCTCCTCCTGTTTACATTCCCCTTCTCTATCTCTCCTTCTCCTTCATCTTGGAGGCTGATTTTCCTTAATGACTTGGAAGGGGTAGAGAAGGGAACACCAGCTGCCAGAGATGCAGAAAATGGAAGGCGAAAGCCAAGTGATAGCTTCCCCGTTTCTCCTCGTGTGCAAATTCTATCCCTCTCCACCTTTCTCTGATTGTCGCTCAGCAGCTAGAACTCTCATTTCGTAGGGCTGCTCTCACGGGATGAGTATCGTGCGTAGCCAAATGGCTCTCCAATGGTCGATCCGGCTGGTTCTGTGTGATGGGAAGGGTGATGGTGCCTTACGAGGCCGTATAGAGTACTGACAGCTGTGTTGCCTCTCTCGACTTAGATCTCAAACGATCCCAGCCCGGGCTACAACATTGAACAGATGGCCAAGAAGTGAGTACTGTAATGTAAAAAAAAAAAAAAAGACATACACACATTTTGTGCAAACATGTTAAATTTTTCACGTGCTGCATGAGTTGCACTGGGTATTCTGTTTCATTCTCAATCCCACCCCGGCTTCGGAGAAAGTTGTTCAGTAATCGTTTGACCTACACCCAGAATTTGGGAGAAGAAAAGGGACTAGGAATTGCCAATAAATGCAAAAGGAAAAGTGTCCTGTTTGGGGTGCATCCCAAATTGGGATTGAGCCCCAATTGCTAAAAGTCCATCCTAATAGGATTCTTTTGGGCTTCCTGAGCTTTCCCCAAATGCTATATTCCCCATTTTCAGCCTTTTATATGCAATGTGCGAAATTTATATATATCGATATATATATAATAAATTTTACTAAGCAAAGCTGAGATTGCAGGGCAGGGACCTAGACCCTGTTCAGCTGGGGATCGGGACCCCCACAGGGATAGTAGTCACAATTACCAGCACCTCTTCTAGTCTCTTCAAGTCTAGGCAAGTCAGGTCAAGGCACAGCAGATCAGGACCCTGAACAGCTTCCAGCGAGCCTTGTTGGCTGAGGTATGGAAGATGCTCTCCCAGCGAAGGTCCTAAGTTACCCCAAGGCTGGCAGAGTCTTCTCTTTCAGTGGTTCTACGTCCCTGGGGAGGACTGTCTGCAACCCTTCAAGGGCCCTGTGGCCAGTTCTGCAGTCTCGTGCACCTGCGTGACTGCAGAGTAGCAGAAGCTACAGAGGGAGTCATTCCCAGAGTCTGAGGATGACAGGAGAACCACGTCCTCACTCGGGGGGGGGGGGGGCTGCAGAAGAGGATGCTGAAAGTCCTCCGAGTGTGGCAGCTGGCAAGACCCTAAAATGGGGGACATGACTCTTGTGCCTTGGCTCCCAGTACATTGGCTCCCAGAACATTTCCGAGCACAGTTCAAAGTGTTGGTGCTGACCTTTAAAGCCCTAAATGGCCTCGGTCCAGTATACCCGAAGGAGCGTCTCCACCCCCGTTGTTCTGCCCGGACACTGAGGTCCAGTGCCGAGGGCCTTCTGGCGGTTCCCTCGTTGTGAGAAGCCAAGTTGCAGGGAACCAGGCAAAGGGCCTTCTCGGTGGTGGCGCCTGCCCTGTGGAATGCCATCCCAACAGATGTCAAAGAGAAAAACAGCTACCAGATTTTTAGAAGACATCTGAAGGCAGCCCTGTTTAGGGAGGCTTTTAATGTTTAATCGATTATTTTATTTTATTTTTCTGTTGGAAACAGAGTGGCTGGGGAAACCCAGCCAGATGGCCGGGGTATAAATAATAAATTGTTGTTGTTGTTGTTGTTGTTGTTGTTGTTGTTGTTAGGGCATCACGTAGAAGGAAAGTGGGATGGTGATAAAAAAAGATATTTAATAATAATATATACCCGGTAATACATTTTTATTTATCATGAAAAGCAAAATAATGAATAACAACGATTTAACACAATATAAAATTTATTGTACAAGTAAATAATAATAATAAAATGTGAGTTCACAAGATTATTTGTGGCAGGAAAATCCCTGAGATACCCCCATTGTGTATATTTCTCATCAACAAGGTTTTAGGTCACCCAATGCCTAGCTATATCCTTGGGAAGACTCGTTTTATGTATTAAACATATAACGCACACACACCCCACTTCATTCCTGTCACAGACAATCGTGTAAATGTGTCCGAAGGTGCACGTATTGGATGCCTTTCCCCACACTTTTTAAATGAGGCCTAGCGCATTGAGGTGTATTTTTAAAAAAACGGATTCTAAGGGGACTGGGCCCCTATAAAACAGCCTTGGGTTTGTGAGAGGGGGACTTAACACATTTTGCTTCCTACACAGGGGCCAAAAGCTGGTCGAACTCCCCTATACAGTGAAAGGCATGGATGTGTCATTCTCGGGAATCTTGTCTCATATAGAGGTAAGGTTCAATCTTGTTATCTTCCATGCCACTTTTCTCTCTCTGTGTTGGGGTTTCTTCTGCCCTTGAGTGCTGGATGACAGGCATGGGACTTCTTTCAAACTATAGCCTGACTTCAAGGCCGGAGAACGGGTCGAGCTTGTGCCTGCTTGTAGCTGCGCAGCAGCCTTGCCAGCAAAAACGGTGGCAACCCTTCTTCATTCCCCCCCCCCCCTTCTCTTTCTCTCTCTGCGCAGGAAGTGGCTCATAGGATGCTAGCTGCAAAAGAATGTACTCCGGAGGACCTCTGCTTCTCTCTACAGGTGAGGAACTAACCAGACCAAGGCCTAGGATGGGGCTGATATGCCGCCTCTAGGGTTGCCATATGAACATAGGAAGTTGCTTGGGTTGGACGACCAGTGCCTCTTCTAGCTCAATATTGTCTACAAGGACAGGTATCGATGCTCTCCAGGGTTTCACGTAGGGGATCTCTCTCAGCCCTGTCTGGAGATGCTGGGATCTTCTGATGCTCTTGGGGGCCTTTCAAGGCTGCCCACTGTTGGGCAAAAGCATTTCTGGTCCCTCCTCCTGAGCGGCTGCTTTTCAGTCCTATTTGAGGACCAACTTAGTGTATCAGCTGCTTCCAGGTCAACTAAGAAAGAGGTGGCAGGTTGCTTAGCAACTATGAAGGGCCTGGTTCCTCTCCTTACCCATCAGGGCAGGCAGGAGAGGGTGACACACTTTGTGCCCAGAGATGGAAGAGGGTGGGACCAGTGGGTGGGCAAGGGCACCCACTGTGGCAATGGGTGCCTAATTATGATGCCCACATAAATCCAGGGCCCGGGGTCTCAACCTGTGGCCTACACACGAGACTCAAAAATGGATGCCTTCGTAATTGTTTTGTCTGTTTTGGTTTCTCTCTGCCCACCAGGAGACTCTGTTTGCTATGCTGGTGGAGATAACGGAACGGGCCATGGCGCACACAGGCTCTCGTGAGGCATTGATCGTGGGCGGCGTTGGCTGTAGGTGTCACCAAGCAAGTGTGGTGCGAATGGCTGAAGCCGCTGCCCCGTTCGCCTTCTGAATTCTCCTCCCATCTCTCCTTCCCCAAACATGACCTCAGAGCAATTTGACCCATACAGTGGCTCCATCTGCGTCGCTCCCCCTCCCCAGTGCTTTCTCATCGCTCCCAGTATGCTCTCAAAACTGAGCTGGGACCCTCTTGTTTCCAGCCTCCGTTGAACGGTGTCACATCTAATTGCTTCCCCACCATTTCAAAATCCTCAAATTTCTCACCTGTGTTTCATCCAGCAACAAATGCTTCTTTAAAAGCTCTGACTCGACCCTTTCTAATTTGGAGATTTCCACATATGTATTTCAACCCAAGTTACCATTCCTGATCCAAGATGGTCACCAACTTGGACATCTTTAAAAAGAGGATTAAGCAAATTCACAGAGGATAAGGCTATCAATGGCTACTAGACACAATAACTCTGTTCTTTCTCCACAGCCAGAGGCAGCATATGACTAAATCCCAGTTGCTAGGAATCACAGGTGGGGAGAGGGCTTTTTTGTGCTCAGGTCCTGTTTGCAGGCTTCCCAGGGGCATCTATCTGTTTGGCCACTTTGAGACCAGGATGCTGGGCTAGATGGGCTATTGGTCAGTAGACTCTTCGTGTGTTCTTCATTTTATACCCACAGCTGTTCTGTGGAAACAAAATCCAAACTACCAGGGCAGTGTTCTTTAACCTTGGGTCCACAGATGCTGATGGACTACAACTCCCATCATCCTTGACCATTGGCTAAACTGGCTGTGGAAGATGGGCGTTGTAGTCTAACAAGACCCAAAGTTGAAGAACACTATCCTAGGGGTAACTGATCTTAAAGAAGGCTGGGTTTGCTATAGACCAGGCATCCCCAAACTTCGGCCCTCCAGATGTTTTGGACTACAATTCCCATCATCCCTGACCACTGGTCCTGTTAGCTAGGGATCATGGGAGTTGTAGGCCAAAACATCTGGAGGGCCGCAGTTTGGGGATGCCTGCTATAGACAGCCAAGACTGAGACCCACCCACCCACCAGTTAGGTCAGGTATAGGCAAACTCTGCCTTCCAGATGTTTTGGGACTACAACTCCCATCATCCCTAGCTAACAGGACCAGTGGTCAGGGATGATGGGAATTGTCTCAAAACATCTGGAGGGCCGAGTTTGCCTATGCCTGAGTTAGGTTCTTCCCTTGTTGGAGGCGGGCAGGTGCCGAACATACAAAGGTGCTTTTTCTGGCATGTTGTCTGTCTGCCCTCACTTAATGGACAGCATGCATTCCCTGTGTTCTTCCTCTCCAGGTAACGAGCGGCTGCAGGAGATGATGGGAGTCATGTGCAAGGAAAGAGGAGCAAAACTCTTTGCTACGGATGAAAGGTAAGCTTCCACCTGCCTGCTTCCATTCCAAGACCCTCCCAAATTCAGGCTCTCATGAGTCTGCAGCAGAATGGTTTTCCAAACCTGTTTTTTTCAAACTCATAAACATGGTTAATGCAGAGGGGTAGCTGTGCCCTTTTGTTAAAAAGTCTTTTGCAGCAAAAGCAACCAAGAATCTCATGGCATCTTAAAGCCTTATTTTTGGAAGCTTTTGTGGGCCGGGGCAAAGTTGTCAGATATGCAAATTATAGGCTGAGCAAGTTTGATTCTATTCACATGGGCCTTGATCGAGATAAGAGTTTGCTCTCCCACTGCAAATGTTAAATTTGTACCGCAAGATAAGGGAACTTGCATTGTGAATGATACTGCATTGAGCTTTACCTAAAGGTAAAGGTAAAGGGACCTGTCAGGGTGGTTGCTGGCTACCCTTGAGCAACGACACTCCAAACCATCTTGTCTTTAATACTTTTATTGTGAAAGTTATTTACAATGCAAGAGCTTCATGAAAACATGTCTACTCAGTACTATCAGATTATCCCAATGGCGCTTTTCAGCTCCTCCCCCAGCCAAGTAGTTTGGGGACCCCAAATCTCCTCCCCCTGCCTTTGCGAGCCGCTGATCGCCTCAGTTCCGGGGTGAATTTGAAAGGACGCCCCTCTGCTGTATCCCCGCTTGAACTCTCTGCTGCCCCCTCCTTCCTTGCTGATATCACAGGCTGCAGGTAGGGCTCTTGTATGCTGCCTGAGCCCTGGCCCGCTCCGCTCACTTCCTCCTTCCTGTCTCCTGTCCCTCCGCTGTTGTCCGAGCCATTTGAAGAGCTGGATTTGATGAGGGGTGGCTGTTCCCTGTAAGCCCACCCCCTTACAGGACCCCTGACGGTTAGGTCATCGCAAACGACTCTGGGGTTGTGGTGCTCATCTCACTTTATTGGCCGAGGGAGCTTCCGGGTCATGTGGCCAGGATGACTAAGCCGCTTCTGGCTAACCAGAGCAGTGCACGGAAACGCCGTTTACCTTCCCTTCGGAGCAGTACCTATTTATCTACTTGCACTTTGACGTGCTTTCGAACTGCTAGGTTGGCAGGAGCTGGGACCGAGCAACGGGAGCTCACCCCGTCACGGGGATTCGAACCGCCGACCTTCTGATTGGCAAGCCCTAGGCTCTGTGGTTTAGACCACAGCGCCACTGCCCGAGCTTTACCTAGAAGCACCTAAATGTCATCTTTGCATTTTGTGGACGTGTGGCCTCCCACAGCTTATTGTTTTATTAATACAGAGGCAGTAAAACTCCAAGCTAGGAGTGAGCCCAGAAGTCCCAGCATCACCGACACCACCTCAACACCCCTTTAACCATTGTTCTTCTCTGCCCGTTTTCCATCCAGGTTCTGCATTGACAATGGGGCCATGATTGCACAAGCTGGCTGGGAGATGTTCCGATCAGGGCAAATCACTGCGCTTCAGGATTCATGGATTACACAGAGGTGACTGTGCCTTGTTTTGTGAGGTGGGGGAGGGTATCTTGAGTGCAGATCTCAGGCGAGGCCTGTGCTGCAGGAGAGCAGAGCTCCGATGTTCATAGGTGCCAAGTTCCGGATTGAAAATCCGGGATCAGCAGCGCTGTGGCACCGGAAGCCGCTTCTATGCACTTCCGGACATGCGTAGAAGCGACTTCTGGCGCGGCGGACATTTTGGGAATGGGCACAGCTGCATCGGAAGTCGCTTCGACGCATGTCCGGAAGTGCGTAGAAGCGACTTCCGGTGCCAGCACGGCACCAGAAGAACATGGCCACCGGCAGGAGCTCTGTAATCCGGGGGAATACGGGGTATTTTGCCATTCGGGACACCTGCAGGAAACGGTAAGAAAATACGGGGGTTTCCCGGGGGAAATGGGGTACTTGGCAGCTATGCTGATGTTGCTTCAGCAGCTATCAAATGGAGATGGCTGAACCTTATTTTTGTTGCCAGCCCTGCCTTCAATGGTAGGGAAACAGAACAAGTATTTTTTTTATAAGTAAGGGAAAGTTAGGAAGACAGAATAAATCACTGCCCGAACGCAGCCTCAGTCTGGCCTTTTCCCACCTTTCTGCAGGTATCGTACGGACGAAGTGGAGGTGACTTGGCGTGACTGACCACCCCTTATCTCTGCATGGAAGCCATGTCTCCTGAAGGCAATAAACAGCTGGATAAATAGACATTGCGGGCAGGAATACCAGGGTTGCTTGAATCGCCATGGACATTTGATGGGAAACTAATTCCAACCAGAATAAACACTGGCTTTTGTTTAGAAGCTCCTGTGGTGTTTCTGTCGTAGGTCGCAGGAGCTATTGTGTGAATAGAAAAAGGGGGGTGCAAAATACTTTCTTCCTTTCGGAAAACTAAGGCGTGATTTGTGGATGGGCTTACTTGAGGAACCCAAGACCTAACCAAGAGGGACCATGGAGGTCAGAGATGGGGAATCTCCCCTCCCCCCAGCCTGAGGGCCATCTTCTTTGCTGCGAGGCCACACATGCAATTGTTATCTTTTGTGCAGTCTGCTAGCTTGTATACCACACACCTCTCCATCGTCACCCAGGCCAGCAAGAGGCATTCTCAGGCTTCAAGAACACATTCCAGCAAGGCAGAAACACTCAAGGAGGGTGTGAAGCAGAACTGTTCATAGAATCATAGAGTTGGAAGAGACCACAAGGGCCATCCAGTCTAACCCCCTGCCAAGCAGGAAACACCATCAAAGCATTCTTGACATATGCCCATCAAGCCTCTGCTTAAAGACCTCCAAAGAAAGAGACTCCACCACACTCCTTGGCAGAAAATTCCACTGCCGAACAGCTCTTACTGTCAGGAAGTTTTTCCTAATGTTTTGGTTGGAATATTCTTTCTTGTAGTTTGAATCTATTGCTCCGTGTCTACTTCTCTGGAGCAGCAGAAAACAACCTTTCTCCCTCCTCCATATGACATCCTTTTATATATTTGAACATGGCTATCATATCACCCCTTAACCTTCTCTTCTCCAGGCTAAACATACCCAGCTCCCTAAGCCGTTCCTCATAAGGCATCGTTTGCAGGCCTTTGACAATTTTGGTTGCCCTCCTCTGGACATGTTCCAGCTTGTCAGTATCCTTCTTGAACTGTGGTGCCCAGAACTGGACACAGTACTCCAGGTGAGGTCTGACCAGATGTGTCCTTGGAACACAGAGTGGTGGTGGCCAGGGAAGGTCTGTGGAGAATCTAGAGGGCCAGATAAACATAAGATGAGCCTTGGAGGGACTCATTTGGCCCCAGGGCCTGTGTCCCCCACACTCCAGTGTAGGTAGAGAGGATCAGAATGTCATTGGCATTAGTTTGCCACATCTCAGTTTGCCATTCTCTAAAATGGGAATAATACTCCTTTCTAGAATTCCTCTGCTAAACTCTCCTTTCTCTCCCACTTTGCTACATTCGCAGAACCTTCTCTCCCCCACCTGGGATTTCCACATCAACATCAAGCTTCTAGTCCCTGGTGTTAAAACCTGTTCTGGCACTGCACTCTCCAGTGGCTCCCTTGGTGGTGTGATTTCGGCGGTTTTGCTTGAAAAAGCCAAGAGCAATTCCCAGGGCAGGAGCCCCAGATGTCAATAACCAACAATATTTAAAACGTATTTAATATTTACAGATGCTCCCAGGCTTCGAAGCACGGAACCCCCAGGAAATCAGTACTTAGTCCATCAGGTACAATCCTGGAAAACGGAAACGGGGAAACTTAACGCTTGGTTGCAGAATCCCCTCCGAACACGTCCCTGCTTTTTGGAGATATGGAAAGCAGTCCCTTGGCTTATTTTTTTTCTGGTGGCAGAGCCAAAATATGCCTGTCTCTGGAGTCTGTGTTAGCAGTGAGGCTGCAGTGTCACAACTGAGGCTTCAAATAGTCTCTCGTATGGCACTCCCCTGATACAGCGCTGCCTCCTACTGGCAGTAGAAGGTGAGAGCATCCTCCTGGTTGCCTCGGATGAAGACGACCGGCGGGTGGAGGCCCTTGGAGACCATCTCGAGCCAGGCCATGTAGAGGGCGCTTGGGCAGGCCCCTTTCCGTACCACGGGGAGGCTCCTAGAAAAACAGAGGGAGGGTAGGGAGAATGTTAAGAGCGTTGAACTAGGACACGGGAGACCGGGGTTCAAATCCCCCCCCTGGACCAGTCACTCACTCTCAGCCTCACCCTACCTCACAGGGTTGTTGTGAGGATAAAGTGGGGAGGAAGAGGAGAACTACCTAGGTATGCCTCCTTGGAAGAAAGGTGGAATAAATAAATAAAACGGGAAGGCATGTGAGAGAGGGTGGGCTGTTTGTGGGTAAGAAATCCATTTAAAATGTTTGCTTTAGACCAGGCCCAGGCTTCTTTTGGCCTATGGCAGCCAACGTTCTGCACTGAGGGAAAGAAAGGAGCTACTGCTATAAAAAAACTGACGCTTGTCCCCCTCCTCTGGAACAAATTATTCCAGGGAAGAGCTATAACTTAGTGGTAGATTATCCTCTTTGCATGTAGCAGGTCCCAGGTCCTCTCATATGCAAGTAGGGCTAAGAACGTTTCCTGTTCAAAAAGAGCTGCTGCCGGTCCGTGTGAACTATGCTGAGCTAGATGGACCCAATGTTTAGTATAAAGGCAGTTTTGTGCGCTAGGAACTTGCATTCAGAAAGCCAATACTTTTATTTTTGAACTAGCTCCTGAATTTTTTGCATCCAGTGCCAAATTTTCTTCATGAGCAGAAATGGAATATATGTGGCCCTCACCACCACCACCACAACATGGGGAATGGGACTGTTGTTTCACCCACCTTTCAGAAAAATGGGGACCAGCAGCTGGTAGCCTGGGGTCACCCTGAGAGAGTTTGCCACCAGGCCTACAAGCCTCTAGAGTAGGGTTTCCCAAACTTGGCTCTCCAGCTGTTTTTGGACTACAATTCCCATCATTCCTGACCACTGGTCCTGCTAGCTAGGGATGATGGGAGTTGTAGCCTATATATATATATATATATATATATATATATATATATATATATATGGGGCAGGGAGTACAGACAGCCCCCTTCCATCCTGAGGAGCAGCTCCTCCACCAGCAGCGAAGCCAGCGGGGAGGGGGAAGAGTCGAGTGAGGAAAGAGAAAGGAGGAGACAGGGCTCTGGCAGCATAGGAGAGCCCCTGCTACACATAGGGGAGGAAGAGAGAGAGGAGGAAAAGGGGGAGAAGGAAAACAGGGAAAGGAGGCCCTTCTTCCCTCCTCCGGTTCTGGAATTACGCAGGAGAAGGCGGGGAAGACGATTTGGCGTGCCCAGACTCTTATGCTGGAAGAGAACGCGGGGCGCGCCATTCTCGGGTTCTGGTTCGGACTAGAAAGATGTACCCTGTATAGCTGGATCACTGTATATAGACTGCACTTAATAAAACCTTAAAAGGCAAGAATGTGGAGAGTCGTTACTCTAGAGTAGTCACAACAAACGTCCTGTGACAATATATATATAAAATTTGGCAAACCTTGCCCTAGAGCAGGGATGGGGAACCTGTGGCCTTTCAGGTGTTATTGACTGCAGCTCGCATCAGCCCCAGGCAGCATGACCAATGGTCAGGTATAATGGGAGTTGTAGTCCAACAAAATCTAGAGAGCCACAGGTTCCCCATTCCTATGAAGGCTGTACCTTACGTCTCAACCGCCTGGTGTGGATCTTCTGTCAGAAATCAGAAGGAACCCGATGGGGTGTGTGCAGAAGAATCATGGGACAGGGGCAAATGGGGGCAAAACCACCCCATTCAGGGACCTCAATGTTTGAAGAAGAAGAAAGTAGGGAACTGACTCACATGACAATGAGGGCTGCATTCCTAGAGTGGTCTTGAAGTATCTCGTGCAGACGCATGTGCTGTTCAGACTGAAGACGGCACGTTGGAAAAGGGGGAGGAGAGGCGTGTTAAAAGTGAATTTTGGTCACCCCTTCCCCCTTTCATGCTCCTTTAAACCCCAGTAGACTCTTTCGCCCTATTGGAACCAGAATGGGAAGCTACCGGCGTCCAGAAGACTCCCACCACTTCGGATTACGAAGGACGGCTTTGTTTTGGTTCGCACATTGTTTCAGGAAGCGCGGATTAGGTAGGTTTGACTTTTAATATGAACCGAATTAAGGCACCCCCTCGCCAGGACCCTCAAACACTGAGAGAATCTACACACAAAAAATCCACCTTTTTCTTGTAGACTTGGAGGTCTTCGTCCGTGACCTTCCACGGCGCTCCCTTTTGCATCTCTTCCACGGTTTCCTGGCCTTTCTGGCCTTCATTGAGCCGGAAGGGAGCTATGAGGTCCTCAAATTCTTTGCGACTGCCATGATAGGAAGGTGGGGGGGCGGAGAGGGAAGAGGAACAAGTCAAGACAAGCGGAGCAAAATGGAGAAACGGGAGGAAGGGCCCAAACCACATGAAGGAACTGTATTCTTAAGTGGAAACAACAACCAAGGCCTATGGAACAATTTGGCGGTGGAACCTCGAGGCTTTTTGCACAGACTCCCAAGTGGGGGAAGCAAGGAGGCACCAAACCTGTTGCTTTCAAAATGTATGAATGTACAGAAGTTAGCTTTAAATATATATAGATATACAAATGGTCTAGACATCTGTTTTCCAGTCTGCCTTTGCTTGCTTGAAGTGTTTCGTCAAAGCAGTACTGTCAAGAGGCATGGGAAAGTCAAGGGAGGAATCTGTGAGACTTTTTTTTAAAAAAAAACAAACGGCAAAAAGTCATAAAGACCCTGAAATGTCCCAACCCACTAGGGACAGTAGTAAGAAAAAGATTCTTTCTCACTGCAAAGCTAAGGGCTGCAGATGTGGGCCTTGACTAATTCTCTTGCTCTGCCCTATTTCTCTCCTGGGTGAAAATCCCAAGCTCAAAATGGCAACTTGAGTAACAGCTGTGTATTTCAAAACAGCCTCACACATTTTGTGGAGCGCTCATCGTTCACAAAATACGCAACCTTGCTAGACCACTGGTGAGCAAGAATTGTAACAAGAGGAACTTGCACTAAATGCCGCTCCAGGCAAGCCTCTGTTTTTATTGCACTTTCACAATGATTTGTACTTGTTATGTTGTTGGGGCCGTTACACATGATTCCACTTTCAATACTGTTTGTGCCTGCAGAGGTTTCCACGCAGACATCTTGCTTCATTTCCAATCTGTTCATACCCTGTAATTTCCTGTAGCTTTTTTATACTGCAAATGAACCGGATATAGCCCTATCTGTATGTATTATGTGATGTACTTTCACTTTTGCCTGTTCTCTATCGGAGCTGGATGAGAGAGAGTGTGTCATGTGTCTGTGTAATATAAAATGTAAAGGTAAAGGGACCTCTGACCATTAGGTCCAGCCGTGACCGACTCTGGGGTTGCAGCGCTCATCTCACTTTACTGGCCAAGGGAGCCGGCGTACAGCTTCCAGGTCATGTGGCCAGCATGACAAAGCCGCTTCTGGCGAACCAGAGCAGCACACGGAAACGCTGTTTACCTTCCCGCTGTAGTGGTACCTATTTATCTACTTGCACTTTGACGTGCTTTCGAACTGCTAGGTTGGCAGGAGCTGGGACTGAGCAACAGGAGCTCACCCCTTCACAGGGATTCGATCCGCTAAACTTCTGATCAGCAAGCCCTAGGCTCTGTGGTTTAACCCACAGCACCACCTGCATCCCTGCCACTTGTGTAATATAGTGTAAATAAATAGTAGTTTAGAACTACGATGCCTCTTTCTTTTGTTGTGTCAAGAGAGAAGGCTAGTGTGCATAAATCAAGTTGATTTATGTCGTTGGAGCGCCCTGGAGAAGAAGGGGGTGCCTTTTCCAGAGCTATGCTCGGAGATCCTGTGTGTGTGTGTGTGTGTGTGTGGCTGCTGATAGCCCAGAGCATTCTCCCAACGGTGTGGATGGGTATGAATCCACTGCTATTATTGCATCAGTGACATGTTGCAGAAAAAGCCCCCCCCCCCAAAAAGCTACTAGCTTTGAGGGCTGCTGAGTTAGAACAGGAGTGTCTGTCTGAGGCTGGGGCAGAGGGATTATTTGTGAGACAAAGACCTCAGGGAGCAGAGAACGAGGGGGGACGGACCCAGGGCACTCACCTTGTTTCTTCCGGCCTCCACATTATTTCAGGCAGCACCACGACCTCGGTGAATCCCAGGCGGAATTTGTTCAACAAAAGCTGGATCCTGCAAATCAGGATGAGAAAGACAGAAATTGGGAATGGGGGAAAAGGGGACAAGTATTTCTCTACCAACCTCGAGGAGACCAGAAGGTACGAAGACGTTTCACTGTGGTTGCGATGGTTCCTACCCTTTTACTCTCTCTCACTCTTTCTCTGCAATTTTTATTGTTTCATTGCCCCATTTTTGTCTGTACTTTAAACACAGGAAAGGCAGCATAAATTTAAGCGGCATGTTAAGTGTCTTAAATACAAGAAATGCAGCGTAAATTTAAGTGGCGCGTAAAGTGCCTTAAACAAACCACATAATAAATGTGCACAAGGAGGAATGTCAGCAAGCGCAGCCCTTCTCACTGCTCCTGTGGCATGATGATGTGAAAAGATGGACCTGTCCAAATTCTCTCTTCTGCATGGATTTCCTTCACTTTCTGTGTTTGCCCATGTACGTGTGTGTGTGTTTCTAATTAATTAATTAATATACGTCAAAAACCTGATTGTCTAAAAAGAGAAGAAAGCCAATGGATAAAAGCTTGGAATTAAGGAGAACACAGGCAAAAAGCAGAACAATGACTAATGGCCCACGCCCTTGTAGTGTCCGAGACAATATGGCACCCAAGGGCAACCTTTCTTCCAATGGACCTTGCCTGAGGTTCTGGAGCAGGCCCCGTTAAACTTCTGAGAAGCTCACCAGCTCCTCCTCCTTTACAGCACAAGCATTTTTATTTGGTTTTTTAAAATATTCCAGCCCCCAATCCCAGCCTCTTACTCTTCTCTGTGCTCTTCAGCATTCGCGATCTGCCCATTGATGAAGACCCGGACTTTACAATGATTCCAACGCTTCCGGCGGGTGAGGAGGTAGGGAATGAGGAGGGTGAGCCCTGTGGAAGCAGGAGGCGGAAAGTCATAAGGATGTAAGTGAAGCCCCAGGGAATCAGGCCAAAGGCCCATCTGGTCCAAAACCCTCTTCTCCCAGCGGCCAACCAGATGGAAGTCCGCTAGTAGAGCCCAACTTGCAAGGGCAGTGCTCTCCACCCTGTTGAGTCTCGGACCACGCAACGCTCCCTTTCTGCTCACAGCCCCTCCACCCACAAAGATGGATTCCGAATTTAGGAAGAGAAGCAACAGCCGTGTGTCCCCTGTAGCTTTTTCTTGTTGCTCAAATCCCTGCCCACAGAAGGAAATGGGGTGCAAGGCCTCCGCTCCTCTAGAAAGGGAGCACATTGTACCGTTTGGGCTTTCCTTGGGAGACGGTCAGTGAGGGGGGAATTACATTGCTAGGAAGGTTGGGGTGGGCTCAGATGTACAGCACATTATTAATTAAACCAGGCATCCCCAAACTGCGACCCTCCAGATGTTTTGGCCTACAACTCCCATGATCCCTAGCTAACAGGACCAGTGGTCAGGGATGATGGGAATTGTAGTCCAAAACATCTGGAGGGCCGAAGTTTGGGGATGCCTGAATTAAACAATTGTTCTAGGACCTTTTAAACTATGCGGGGAGGCTGTTGCTTTGGTTGTCAGTATGCTATGTGTTTTTGTGTTTTTAATATTGTAAACCACCCTGTGATCTTTGGAAGAAGGGTGGTATCGAAATGATGATGATGATGATGATGATGATGATGATGATGATAATAATAATAATAATAATAAGTGCAAACTTAAACTGGGAAGGAACCATACGTACCGCCATCATCGAAGAGCCAATAGATGTCAATGTTTTTCTTCTTCTGGTTGCCCTGGAAATAGGTTTCCAGGTGTGTGTCAGCACCGACTACTTTGTAGCTGTCACCTGCAGAGAAGAGTAAATGAATGGGGGCAGCCTTTGCAGCGATTCCCCTCTAGCACTCCCACATTATTAGTTAATTAACTAATCTAAGGCTTGGTGCCAAAATTGGCTTCTTAGTGGTTTCCTAGCGTAAAGGTCAATTGCACAATAGTTAACATATGAACATCCATAATTAAGATATCCACAATTCAAATAGGCGCTGCGTGATTAAAACACACAGTAAAAAAACCAAAAACCCACTAAAGCATAAAAATATCAGAAACCTAAATTAAAATTTACAATTAAAGAGTATGTTTTAAGCTTCTAGTCCTCATTTTTGAAGCTCCTTAGTTTTGGGCCTGGAACACTTTCATTCAGCATCCCAGCCAGTGAGGGCTTTGTCTACTCAGATTCCTTTAGCTCATTCTACTAAACCACATTCTTTCTTTTTACAGCAGCCTCACTCAAGGCGTCCAACTTACACTTCTGCTTCTCTTTGCCCAGCGCTCCTTCTGAGTCTTCAAAGCCCATGTTCACTGTTGGGGAGAGAGATGAAGAGAGGATTAGTCGGGGGCTGTGTTTTGTTTTTTTCTAAGAAGCAAACAACACCAGAACGAATGATGCAAATTAAGATATTTCATCCACTCTTTCTCTCTTTAAGCATAGCATTTACTGTTTTGCCAAATCTATTTTGCTTCTGCTAGCCTTGGAGAAGAACGAAGAAACCACAAACGCCGTTGAGCGTTTTACCACCAAGCACAGCTCCCTCTTTCAAGCACCCTCTTCTTCCAGAACTAAGCGGAGGCTTTACAGCTTCCAGCATTTTCAGGCCCCGCCCCTTTTCCTGGACACACCCACCTTGCGCTTTCACCTTCCGCGACACATCCAGCCCATCGCGCATCCGGACCAGGCACACTCCAGCGCCGAAATCGAAAGTGTCGCTGCAACCGGGGAAAGGGGGGGTGGGAGAGAGAGAGAGTCGTGGAGATCAACATGCAGCATCCGTCCAGACAGAACCTGGAATCCCCAACAGCATGTGGCTGTCAGTGTGGTCTTTCCCTACGTAATGAGGTTATCTCGTGAAGAGAGCACCTCTGAACATGTGCAAAGTTGTATTCCGCCTGGTTAGTCCTTTCGAGAAAGCAGGGCCTCTGTGCCAAGGAAAAGTGTTGCCAGACATTTTGTATGCACTTGAATGTTGTATGCACTTGAATTTTGCACTTGAATTTTGTATGCACCTGACTAAGACTCTTTGCTGCTGCTGGAATTGGCTGAAACCAGGAGTGCAGAAGCCTTTTCATCCTGAGGACCGCACTGCCTTGTGGGCAACCTTCCAGGGGCCAGATATGAGTGGTGGGGCAAGGGCCAGAGGCAAAAGCAGGTGCCTCCATTCCAGCCACTCAATAGCCAGAGGTTTCGACACACTCCCTCCAGGCATGCCAAGGTGACCTTTCCCCATTGGCCATGCTGGCTGGGTGCGGGGACTAACTGATGGACTGAGTCCCAAAACAACTAGAAGGCTAGAGTAGCCCCAACCCTGCTATAAAAGGGAGGAAACATTATCTTGCAGAGGTCTTGCCATCTGGAATGTATGGGCCATACAGCACACTGGCTTTGCAAACTCACATTCCTCTAAGCACCGGGTACGTCTTGTTGAAACCTGTTTGAGCCCAGTCTTCTAAACCCTCCGCCGCTTCCGCTTCCCACCGCCTCTTTGCCCTTACTGTATTATGCCCACGTAATTCTCCAGGTTCTGCGGACTGTCGGTCTGCCAATTCTGCTTGTAGCCCAGGACCATGGTGTTGGGTCTGAGTCGCCCGAGACCTGAGACCTAGAGAGAGAGAAGCACAGGGGCTGCCATTAACTTGTAGCCATAGAAAGGACAGAAATCCAGCAGGGCTCATGTCCTTATGCCTGGCAACTGCCCCTTCTTCCTCCTCGAGATCCTTTTCAGAGGGCATCATGGGCTGATCTCCGAGGTGAGCCAAGAACCAGGAGTGAGGCCAATATTCAGAAGCAGAGAGAAGGCGAAGACAAAGGGAAAACCCTAGGACCAGGGTTGAGAGAGCAGGCAGAATTCGGGACCAGAGGCCAAGCCAGATGGCTCAACAGGTCTCAGGAAGAACTTGTTTCTTGAGGAAGACATAACTGGAGCAGGAAATCTTCTTATGGTCCAGGAGGACCCTGGGACTAGTCTTGGTGGGCAAGGCCAGTCCAGAGGTAAAGGTAAAGGGACTCCTGACCATTAGGTCCAGCCGTGACCGACTCTGGGGTTGCGGCGCTCATCTCGCTTTACTGGCTGTACATGTGGCGTACCAGAGCAGCGCACGGAAACACCATTTACCTTCCTGCCGGAGCGGTACCTATTTATCTACTTGCACTTTGAGGTGCTTTCGAACTGCTAGGTTGGCAGGAGCTGGGACCGAGGAACAGGAGCTCACCCCATCACAAGGATTCGAACCGCCAACCTTTTGATCAGCAAGCCCTAGGCCCTGTGGTTTAACCCACAGCGCCACCTGCGTCCCTAGACGCAGAAAACCTTCTTATGGTCCAGGAGGAACCAGGGACCAGTCTTGGTGGGCAAGGCCGGTCCAGGGGTCTGCAGACACTAAATTGCCGGGAGCAGATGTTGCAACATGCAGCTGTGTGGCTCACCACACAGGGGAAGCCTCACACAGGTCTTAAGGTTCCTTGTTTGATTCACAGATTGGACCTGGGGCTTTTGCTCCATTCTCACCCATCTTAGATGAGGGGCAGGACTTGGAAGGACAGGAAGGTGATCTCCCTGGCCCTTCTTGCTGCATGAGGGATCACCCTAGCATCCACATGCGTACAGGGGAATTAAGAGCTCCTCTCTCAAACTACGCACATCAATGTCCTCCATCCCCTCATGCTTTTTGGAATCTCCGGACAGTTCGTGCCATACACTTTAAGCACATCTGATGCACATTTTAAGCAAACGGCTCCCCCCCCCCAAGAATCTGTCATTTCCCCCTCCCAGAACTACAATTCCCAGCACCTTTAACAGTGGTACCCCTGGTTACGAACTTAATTCGTTCCGGAGGTCCGTTCTTAACCTGAAGCCGTTCTTAACCTGAGGTACCACTTTAGCTAATGGGGCTTCTTGCTGCCGCCAGCGCGTGATTTCTGTTCTCATCCTGGGGCAAAGTTCTTAACCTGAGGTACTGCTTCCAGGTTAGCGGAGTCTGTAACCGAAAGTGTTTGTAACCCGAGGTACCACTGTACTGCAGTTCCCAGGATTCTCTGGAGGAAGTCTTGTACTTTGGATGCGCTGTAAATCTATGGTGTGGACCTGCCCTCTGCCTTTGTTGCCCCACTCCCAACGTTAAAATGACCCCTCTAGGTCAAGACACACCCACACCCACCTGCATGAGGCTCCTGGCTCCAGCTCTCAGGTCCCCTGTTGTGATGAAGTTGTAAAAAGAGCGGATATTGCGTGTGCTGAGCCACTGGAGTTGCTCGTTGTAGTTTTCGACGCATGAGGAGTCTTCCAGCTGACCGTGCAATAAAAAGATTGACAGTCTGTTAAAAATGGCAGCATCCCAGCTCGTCAGATTTCCCCGGCCTCTTTCCTTTCCATCAACCCCCACAAGGCCCTCTTACTTAAGGCAAGTCAACTCACCTCAGCCACGTTCCCACATATCATGAGGCTCACTTTCTTGGTGAAGGCGTTGACAAAGTCCACCAGGGCTGGGCGGAAGCTGGGTGGGCCTGAGAGGACCAGGCACTGAGGCCTAGGAAGGTGAAAGAGCTGTAACTAGGGACCACTTAGTTGGTTACTGGGATTTGTAGTTCTGTGAGGGGGGGGTGCCTCCTAACAACTCTGAGTAACCTTAACAAACTACAGTTCCCAGGATTTTATTTTATTATTGAATGTATATACCACCCTATACCTGGGGGTCTCAGGGCGGTTCACAGAATAAAATCAAGATATACAAAACCACAAAATACATAATAAAAACAAAAACAACAACCCAATAGCCCTCAACACCCCCCCCCATTTTTTTAAAAGGGCATAGAATGTAAATCAGATCAACCCAAGGCCTGGTTTAAAGGTGTATAATGGTTTTTGCCTGGTGCCTAAAGGTGTATAATGAAAGTGCCAGGCGAACTTTCCTGGGGAGAGCATTCCACAGACGGGGAGCCACTGCAGAGAAGGCCCGTTGCCGTGTTGCCACCCTCCTGACCTCTTGAGGAGGAGGCTACTCTGGGGGAAGCCATGGCTGTTTAAAATTGTATAAGCGTGCTTTAAATGGATGGCGTGGGTGTGACCATTTTTAACTCTGAGTTTACGCTGAAGGCTCTAATCCTAAAATGCAAGCTCCATTGAGTTACTTCCGCGTAAACACGATGCACGGGATTGTGCTGTGCCTCCCCAGTCTTTGACCCACCCCACCCCAGAAAGGGGAACAGCACCAAGGAAATCTGGCTCACGGGCCTTCTGTTCTTCACTTGATAAACTAAAGTAGCTCCCTCACCGAAAATTCTTGACGTGATCCTCTACGTCGTTCAGGTTCACAGCATTTGACAGGGCCATATTGTAGGTGCCAGCCTGCACTGAGGAACCCCAGTTTACTTCTGTGGGCAAGGGAGAGAAATGAAGAAGAGCTTTAGTCCATATTTACCTTCTGTGGTGGATTCAGATACTGGAAGGACCTAGAGCAGGCATAGGCAACTTTGTCTCTCCAGATGTTTTGGAACTACAACTCCCATAATCCCTGACCACTGGCCCTGTTAGCTAGGGATCATGGGAATTGTAGTTCAAAAACATCTGGAGTGCCAAGGTTGCCTATTCCTGTCCTAGAGGGATATCCCCCATTGAAGAATCTGCTTCAGGACACAGGGAGATGATCTTGCCTGGCGTAAGGCTATTTGCCCTCCTTGCCCAGGCTTCCCAACCCTCCAGAAGTTTCAGACTACAATTCCCATCAGCCCTCGGCAGCACACTACTTGAAAGGAGCTGCATGTTGGTGCTATTCAAGCCCTGGCCATCAGCGGATTGGGGCCCAGCTGCATCAAAGCCAAAGGATCCTGGGAAGTGTAGTTTGTCAAGGGTGCTGAGAGTTGTTAGGAAACCCCCATCTTTCTCTCACAGAACTACAGAACTACAGTTCCCAGGGAAGAGGGATTGATTGTTAAATTTAATTTCATTGTACACAGGTTGTACATTGACAATAAAGGTATTATTATTAAACTACTCTGGGAATGGTAGCTCTGAGAGAGCTCCCTTACCAACTCTTAGCACCCTTAAGAAACTATTCCGGGGCGGGGGGGGGGAGTCATGACAGTTTAATGTGGTATGATACTTTGGGATTCTGTGAATTGGATTAAGAAATAAAATCTCCTCCAGCTGAGAAGGTTCCAGTGGCTGGCACTGGCGAGGCATACGCTGCCTTAAGCAGGGGAGGCATAGCACCCGCAGCGTGGTAGAGTCCGAAACAGAACTCCTCACAATGATGAAGAATTCGTAAATAAGCCTTGACCAGGACTCCTTGACATTTGGCCCTGGAGCTCACAGCTCTTTCTATAAACTAAGCTGGGAAGAAGGTGTGGAGATCTGGGGCGTTCTACCCCCACCCCACCCTTTGCTTCTCAGGTCCAACGCCAGGCTCCCCTCACCTGGTTTCTTGTAGGTGGTGTAGGCCAAGCTCACGACAATGATCCCGATGACAATGAGGGCCGACCACCAATTCAGCAGGAACATGATGACCACGGAGATGATGGCACCAAACAGGGCTGTCCATTTGCTGAAGTAGCGGAAAGAAGGTCTCCAGCCTGGAGGATGGTGATGATGGGGGAACACAGGTGAGATCAAAAGGTATTGCACCCAGAGAGGGAGCCCAGATGTCACGCTGGTTTATCCTATCATTGACCTAGCACAACTCTACAAACACATGCACGTGGCCCCTCAAAAGTATTTGAGGCTACCGATTACCCTCCAAATGTCTGCTGGTTGGACATGCGGGTCCAGAATTTTGTGCAGAACTCAGAAGACACTCAAATTTCCACTCAGCCATGAAGTTCACTGGGTTAAATTTGCCCCCCCTCTCTCTCCCTAACCTACCTTACAGGGGTTGCTGTTGTGAGGATAAAATGGAGAAGACAGAAGAGAATATGGAGAGGAGATCTTTGCTAATGGTTACATTACTCTGGGAAAAGTGGACAGGGACTAAATATCACTGCAAGAACCAGGGAACCAGGCAGAGGGCCTTCTCGGTAGCGGCGCCCGCCCTGTGGAACGCCCTCCCACCAGATGTCGAGGAAATAAACAACTATCTGACTTTTAGAAGACATCTGAAGGCAGCCCTGTTTAGGGAAATTTTTGATATTTGATGTTTTATTGTGTTTTTCATATTCTGTTGGAACCCGCAAAATGGCTGGGGAGGCCCGGCCAGATGCGCAGGGTATAAGTACTGTAATAAAATTATTATTATTAAGGCTAAAAACACACATACCTTACACACTTTTACACACACACACACACACACACGCCACTCCTCTCACCCTTGCATACACAAACCTCTTTTCCTACTTCCTTCCCTCACTCTGAGGAAGGGGGAGCACAGGGAGGAAATGCAGCAAGCTGTTTAAGCAGGAATATTCAGGTGGCAAAGGGGAAGGGGAGGAAGTGTAGCCAAAAGGAGAGTGCCTTGGCCCAAATCAGGACCTTCCTCTGCCCCTTTTACTTCTCATTCCAGCCTTCCTGGCAGTGGCTCATCTGGCAAAAGCTCGCTGTGAGCGCAATGCAGACCAACCCGTTCCTGCCTGGCACAAGTTGTCCAGCCTGTTCGTTCATTCATCTTTCCCAGCAGGACATGTTTGCCCTTTCCCACCTCATACCCCCCCTTACACCATTTCTACCTCCCACATGGCCCACCTGCCCACCACCCACCTTACCTGGGGAGTTGGTGATGGTGGCATGGAAGCAGCTAAAGTTGATAAGGGCATAAGAGCACAAGAAGAAATTGGAGATGACAGGGGCGATGGTGTTCAGATCCGCTGCAGAGGCAAAGAAAGGAAAGGTAAACAAGGAGGCACTGTATTCTGGCACAGAACAGGGGATGGGGTGGGATGGCGGTGCTCTTGTATGCTCTACTCAAGCAGCTAGCCCTCAACGCTGCTAATTTCACAGAATCATAGCATTGTGAGAGACCCTGAGGATCATCTAGTCCAACCCCCTGCAATGCAGGAATCTCAGCTAAAGCATCCATGACAGATGGCCACCCAACCTCTGCTTAAAAACCCCCCAAGGAAGGAGAGTCCACAACCTCCCGAGGGAGACCATTCATGC
This sequence comes from Zootoca vivipara, assembly GCF_965207765.1. NCBI lineage: Eukaryota > Metazoa > Chordata > Lepidosauria > Squamata > Lacertidae > Zootoca > Zootoca vivipara. The sequence continues at coordinate 41,199,738 of NC_142595.1, forward strand.
CTGTGCTATTTGTTTGTTTATTATTATTTTATTTATTACACCTATTTATTCCTCAACCCCAAACACACAAAAAGTCGCAAAGTGACCAACAAAAGCAGTGAGGCCCCCATCAGGAAAAAAAAATCAAGTATATAAGAAAAACAATGGAACAAAATCCCTAAAATTATAAAAAGGATTGTTGTACCCCCCACCCTACTAAAATGAACACCATGAGACATGCCAGAAAGCATGCAACAGTTGGGTACTATGCAACTAAGTTTTAGTTAGTGCAGACCTATTGAAATGAAGACATGTGGCTGAGTGAGGTCCATTAATTTCAAGAGGTCCACTCTGCATAAAACTCAACATAGTTGAATACCACCCTATGATCTCAACGAATGACCCAAAGCCTGGGAAAATTGGAATGCCTTGGCCTGACCCCCAAATGCAAGTGTGGTGTCCTGGTTAGAATATTGGACAATGACTTGGGAGACCAGGCTTAGAATCTCCACTCCACTCTCAAGCTCACTGTGTCAATGGCAAAATAATAGCTTTCGGGGTTGTAAATTGTGGGTCTGATAAATAAGGGAGGGAAGGTGGTCTCGCTTACCAATGAGGATGAAGGCAACAGCTATGAGGAAGGTCAGGGCGTAGGCCCTCAGCGGCTCATTGTTCTTTCCATATCCCTTTGCGAAGAAGCCAATGAGGGGGTAGAGATTGTCCTGGCAAAGGCACTGGGGGGGGGAGGAGAGGAGCACAAGTGAGAAAGGAGGGAGATGTCCGATGGGAGAGATCTTCACAGTTATTTCAAACTCCCGCCAGCAGTGGGTAGTGCCCATTGAGACCGGAAGAATCATGCTATCATAGAACTGTAAAACTGGAAGGGTACTCTGAGGGCCATCTAGACCAACCCCCTGCAATGCAGGATGGAAGGCAGCGAAGCCTATTGAGATTAAGCATGGACCTCCACGGCTTCCCTTTCAGCATCTGCTAAAAACATTCTTGTTGAGACAAGCCTCCCCAGACCCTTAGAAAGTTGAGATAACTTTGATCCAAAATAAAAAAATTCCTTCAGTAGCACCTTAAAGACCAACTAAGTTTATATTTTGGTATGAGCTTTCGTGTGCATGCACACTTCTTCAGATACACTAGAAACAGAAGTGTCAGACCCTATATATATACAGAGGGTGGTGGGGGTGGGTGGGAATGGGAGATGGGCTGATGGGAGTGGTAAACCTGTAGATGGGTGTTAATGGCTGCTGATGGCTGCAATTAGTCCTGGGCTGAGGTGCTAAAGAAAGCTTGATCATGCATAATGAGATAAGAATCCGATATCTCTATTCATCCCAGGTGCTTCCATGGTTTCTTTACAATCAAGCAGTATATAAATTTCACAGAACAAAGAAACCATAGGTTTTCCTACAGCTGATAACAGGCAGGGTCAATTACAGCCAAACTCGCCCCCCCCCCATTTAAGTAGAGTTTAGGTTCCGAGGCAGTACAAGCGCTGGCGAAACTCACCGAGAAAGCCTGCAAACAGCCTGTTTGTGCCCCTGCCCCTTTCGGTGAGGTTTGCAGGTCACTTCCAGGTTCAGCGCAATGTGCGTGGGTGCAGTTGCTTGGGTATTGAAAAGCATGTAAATGCGGGGGTTGCCTGTAATTTGAGTTCTGTGGGGTTTAGAAGGAACTTGACAGCCAGGGTCACCCCTGGGGTAGTCATAAGCAAAAATGACGGACAGGGCAGGTGTGGGCAGACAGGTTGACAGGGCGGTGCCTTCTTAACATCTTGAACTCCAAGTAGAGCTTGGGGATAACACACACACAAACACACACACAAACCCCGCTTTCCCCCAAATTACCTGGAAGACCTTGGGGGCAGAGACGAGGCAAGCCAATGCTGAGGAGAGGGTGGCGGCAAAGATCCCAGCTGTGATGAGGGGGCTGAACCCAGACACCAAGCTCATGGTCTAAGAGACAAGCAAGGCGACAAAACCGTGTTATGGGAGGGGGAGGAGAACCCCAGTAAACCCAAGGTGCAGCTACAAGGCCTCAATCCTGCCCCACAGAGGGAGGGGAGGCAGGAACACCGGCTTCCCCTACCTGGTAGTCATTGGCCAAGCCGTATTCGCAGGTCCCAGCCACGGTGCACTCGGTGAAATTCCACCCGAATTCGCAGCCCCGGCCGACGCAGTCCCCGCTGGTGAAGTTGGCGGACGCCAGGGTGTCGTTCAAGCTGCCAGAGGCGTCACGGACCATGCAGGTGCCTGGCAAGAGGAAAGGCCGCCATTTTTTATTTATTTTAAGCTGAAGGGCTTGTGGCCATGAGAGCCCCATTGGCTGGGCAAGGGAGGGGCAAAGCAAGGAGGTCGAGCAGCTGCTATGGGGCAGTTGGCAGGGAGCAGGCCGAGCTGTGCGGCGTGCCGCCAGCCCCCTATGCGATCCAGCTGGCTTCAGGTGCCGTGGGAGACACAATTACTCTGCCTGTGTCAGATTCAGCTGCACCTCTGGTACATGGAATGGAGGAAGGGAGGCACCAGGTAAAAACATTCCACCCCAGACTATGGCTCCATGCACATGATGCGTATAAAACATGTTCCCTCCACCCCAAGGAATTCTGGGAACTGTAGTTTGTTAAGGGCGCTGGGTCTGTGAAGGGTAAACAATAGTTCCCAGGATTGTGTGTGTGTGGTGTATGCAGTGCTATTCTTCTAGAAAAAAGAGGTGCCGGAACTCACCATGAACACCTCCTTTGTTCTCTTATTATGGCAATGGTGCTCACCTGAGAGGTGCCAGAACTGAGTTCTGACAAGTTCCGGCTGAAAAAAAGCCCCGGGTGTATGTAGTCTTGGATAATTACATTGCTGTGAAAGGTGCCACCCAAGATTCCTGTGGCAGTGAGTTACCAAAGCACCCTGCTCCTTCCCTGAGGGCAGGGAAGAGGTTTGTTTTGTATATATTCCGAATGAATGATGTGTGTTTTCGTAGGAACGAGTCAGCATTGTAAGGCGTTCACGTTTTAAAATAAGTCGCTGGGAGACCGAGCAGAAAACATGGTCTAAATCAATGGTTGTCGTCCCGCTAGGCTTCTCAGGGTCAGCAGAAGTGTCTTGGCCCAACCCTGGCATGCGCCATTCTTGTAGGTAAGCTCTTTACCTATGGTGGCAGAGATAGCCAGGTACGTCAAGGTTGTCAGGAAGATGGCCATGAGCGTCCCCTGGGGGATGGCCACTGCCGGGTCCTGCCGAGGAAACAGCACAATGAGTGATAATTGCAGGGTTCAGAGCGCGACTGGCCAAGGGTGTTTCCACCTCACTGCTCTTCGGAGGCAGAGGTGAGGCAGCCAAGGCCTTCTTCACCTGGTTGCCCTTTGGTCCCTCCCCTCCCACAACTGTTCACACCAGCAGCCATTCCACCAGGTGAGAGGGCTGGGAACCACTAGGTGTTTGACAACACATCCCTTCGCCCCCTTCAGCTGCTGCAACTCCAGCTAGCAGCTTCCGAGGGAAAGGCAGAGCCAGCAAAAATTCGTGCACCAGATTCAAACAATTCCTGGGGCCCAGCAGACCTGATGGGGGGCCCACGGTTATGCATAGCAACCACATCACAGGGTTGTTGTGACGATGGAATGGGGAGAGGGAGAACCACCAACGTCACCCCCTTGAGCTGCCCGGATGAGAGGTGGGATATAAATGCAATTCATTATTGACTAAATTAAACAAAAGCAAAACACAGACCCAGAGCAATTTACCTTGAGGTCTCCCGAGATATTGGCACCAGCCAGGATCCCCGTAGCCGAAGGAAAGAAGATAGAGAACATGCCGAAAAAGCTGCCAGTTTCGCCTCGCCATTCAGGGCCAATATTGTCCAAGAAGTTACTGGCTTTGGAAAAGGAGGAGAGAAAAGGAAAGGTGATTTACGCAAACGCAATGGGGGGGGGGGAAGCAGAATGTTCTAGCTTTTTAAAGAGATAATCAAGTCAAACTAAATTTCTGAATCGGTGGTGGTGGTGATGATGATAATGATAATAATAATAATAATAATAATAATAATTTATTATTTATACCCCACCCATCTGGCTGGGTTTCCCCAGCCAGTCTGGGCGGCTTCCAACAAACAATTAAAAATACATTAAAACATCAATCATTAAAAACTTCCCTAAACAGGGCTGCCCTCAGATATCTTTTAACCACCAGATAGTTGTTTATTTCTTTGACATCTGATGGGAGGGCATTCCACAGGGCATGCGCCACTACCGAGAGGAATGTTTAGCCTTGGTGAAGAACATTTAGCCTAGCGGGCTTCTCCATTTGACCTGCAAGGCTGTTCTGGCCAAGCCAAGGCAGACACATCTGATGCCAGGTGTAGGGGAATCAGATAAAGATACAGCTGGGCTGAAAGCAAGGGGAAGTCTGCTGATCCCCTGTTTTAGGTAGGCTGGGGTTGCTTTGTGCCAGCAGGGCAAATCTTACAGGGTGAATGGTTCTGGGAGGAAGCTGGTGACAACAGATTGTGGAGGACGTGGCCCTTACTTCGATAGCTGAAGTACCCCTTCGCCATCTTCTCTGGAGTGGCTGGGATGAAGGTGCCCACAAAATAATTGATGAAGGAGATCATGATGACGAAGAAGAAGACAACTTGAGCCTGGAAAGAGAGGGATTATTAAAAGAAGCCATGCTTACTAGCAAACTTTTTCTTCACCCAGCTGGAAGCCAGTCCTATCTGGTCCTGCTTCTCAGGGTCTCTTCTTGACTGACACCCTCTCTTCTCCTCTCCACGGGACAAGGATTTTGCTTCTGCTCTTTCTAAAATGAAAGCTGATGCGCACGCCCAACCACCACAGCCCCAGGACTCCTGGCTTCCTGAAACTCTGTGCTCTGTTTTAACTGCACCCCGTTACCCCAATCCAAACATGGTTTCCTTCCCACTTACCTTGGCCTCCCATTCCATGCCAGCCAGGGCGATGCCCAGGAGAACAGTGATGGTGATCACACCCACGATGCGGATGTCATTTGTCGGGTCGGTCATCACCGCATCGAACTCCTGCCGGAGGAGAGTGAAGGTGAGATAGGCCTCAAAGGCAGGTCTGACCCGCTCCCCTGGGATTGCCTTCTCCTCTTTAGGTCCTTGGGTTCATGCCCATCGCTCAGAGCACAGGAGAACAGAGCTACCAGCTGAGTGGTGCCCTCTGCCCTTGTGGAACCCAGGGGAACATAAACGTCGCTCCCAGGTAGCCACACCACCAGGCACTGATCAGGTGGGAGTTTCCTCACCCAGAACTACAATGACTGGCAGAAGTTCTCCAAGGGTTCAGGCAAGGGGCATTTCCTATCCCACCTCAGAACTGAAGCTGGGACCTTCTGCATGTGGTGCAAATGCTCCGCCACCGAGCTGTAGCCCTGCCTCCTCCCCAAGGCTCCTCTTCCCAGCACATGCATCTCCACTAGAATATTCTAACGAGCATGTGCAAATTGGGGGAGGAGACTGCTGCCATGTGACGTTAATTTTTCCCCCCATTTTTGCCCCAGATCAGCACCCAGGAAATAAACACCTATCTGAGTTTTAGAATACACCTGAAGGCAGCCCTGTACAGGGAGGTATTTTTTAATGTTTGAAGGTTTTCGTGTTTTGATATTTTGTTGGAAGCCACCCAGAGTGCTGGGGCAATCCAGTCAGATGGGTGGCATATAAATTAAAAATAAATATTGTTTTTACTTTGTTGTTGTTGTTGTCTAAGAAGGGCCTATACCAGGCATCCCCAAATTTCGGCCCTCCAGATGTTTTGGACTACAATTCCCATCTTCCCTGATCACTGGTCCTCTTAGCTAGGGATCATGGGAGCTATAGGCCAAAGAGGACCGCAGTTTGGGGATGCCTGGCCTATACAGTGTTGCCAATTTGGCCAGAAAAAACGCACCACAGCTAACACTAGCCTAGAATAGCCTAGAGCTCAAAAGGGCCACCCGGCTATTTCTGCTGATCAAACTGTTGCTAAAGAAATGGACGTGGGGGCCAATACATGGGGCAAGATGGCATGGGAGTGCGTGCCACACGTACCACAAGGAGGTCCTTGACAGTTTCGGCGAAGCCCACCACATGCATACCCACAGCGACGGCGTTGGCAAAGGAGAAGAGAAGGCCGATGGAGCCGCCCAGCTCTGGGCCCAAGCTTCGGGAGATGAGAAAGTAGGTACCACCTGCGCCAGGAGACAATTCAGATGTTATTTACTCCTCAGGGCTGGCTCTGAAGATGTGCAGGTAGTGTCAAGCAGCTGATTGGTGCTGGGAACACACCTTCGAAGCGGCCGGCTATAACCACCAACCAGCCGATTGGCCGCTACATGGAGTCCCTTAGAAGCCCATTTAGAGCAGTTTCCCAAACTTGAGTCTCCGGCTGCTTTTGGACTACAACTCCCATCATCCCTAGTTAGCAGGACCAGGCAGGGGTCAGGGATGATGGGAGTTGTAGTCCAAAAACATCTGGAGGGCCGAAGTTTGGGGATGCCTGATTTAGAGGAAGCGATTTGGATTCAAGCCAGTTTCTCCGAAGGAAGCATTTCCCCCAGCAAAGTTGTGTAGCTTAGTGTGGGCCCCATATTTTGAGAGACCCTAGGGGAAGATACCCACACTGGGGCTCCTTTCCTGGGTGGACCCCCCCCCCCCACTGTCAACACAGCACTAATTTTCTTGCCTCCAACCCTAGGTTCAAGGTGCATCTCTTCCTGGAAGGAAGGAGAAATGCCAGTGTGGTGTAGTGATTAAGAGCGGTGGACTCGTAATCTGGTGAACCGGGTTCGAGTCTCTGCTTCTCCACATGCAGCTGCTGGGTGACCTTGGGCTAGTCACACTTCTTTGAAGTCTCTCAGCCCCACCCACCTCACAGGGGGAAGAAGGGGAAGGAGAATGTTAGCTGCTTTGAGACTCCTTAGGGTAGTGATAAAGCGGGATATCAAATCCAAACTCTTCTTCTCTTCATTTGGAAGCTGCTGAGCCTTCTCCTCACTCTTGGAAGAGTTCAGACATTCGGAGAGGTCAGGGGAACAGGCAGCAAGGCCAGCAGTGGGCCCCACAGTGAGGCAGGTGTCTGCAAACGCTGACTCCTGACTCCAGCCTTGTTGCAGCTCTCTGTGGCAACACCACAGCAACCCAGTTTCAGCATGTTCAAATATTGTTTCCACACACTTACCAATCATAGCTGTCAAGTTTTCCATTTTCTCGCGAGGAAGCATATTCAGCATAAGGGAATTTCCCTTAAAAAACGGGAGAACTTGACAGCTATGTTGCCAATTATCACTCATTCCACCTTTATCAATGGCCACATTTGCTCCATACATGTAAAGCTCCATTTTAAACAGTCGTAGGTTTCCTCAAATAATTCTGGGAGCTGTAGGCTGTTAAGGGTGCTGACAGTCATCAGGAGACCCTTAACCCCCCCCCCCGGAGCTACAGTTCCCAGGTTGCCGGTGAAGAGGGATTGATTGCTAAACCACTCTGGGAATTGTAGATTAAGGTTGAATCCTGACAAGACAGAAGTACTGTTTTGGGGGGACAGGGGGCGGGCGGGTGTTTGTGTGGGACTCCCTGGTACTGAATGGGATAACTGTGCCCTTGAAGGACCAAGTGCGCAGCCTGGGAGTCATTTTGGACTCACAGCTGTCCATGGAGGCACAGGTTAATTCTGTGTTCAGGGCGGCTGTCTACCAGCTCCATCTGGTACGCAGGCTGAGACCCTACCTGCCCGCAGACTGTCTCACTAGAGCGCTGCATGCTCTAGTTATCTCCCGCTTGGACTACTGCAATGCACTCTACGTGGGGCTACCTTTGAAGGTGACCCGGAAACTGCAATTAATCCAGAATGCAGCAGCTAGACTGGTGACTGGGAGCGGCCGCCGAGACCACATAACACTGGTCCTAAGAGACCTACATTGGCTCCCAGTACGTTTCCGAGCACAGTTCAAAGTGTTGGTGTTGACCTTTAAAGCCCTAAATGGCCTTGGTCCTATATACCTGAAGGAGCGTCTCCACCCCCATCGTTCAGGCTGGACACTGAGGTTCAGCACCGAGGGCTTTCTGGCGGTTCCCTCACTGCGAGAAGCAAAGCTACAGGGAACCAGGCAGAGGGCCTTCTCGGTAGTGGCGCCCGCCCTGTGGGACGCCCTTCCATCGGAGGTCAAGGAGATAAACAACAACCTGACATTTAGAAAACACCTAAAGGCAGCCCTGTTTAGGGAAGTTTTTAATCTGTGATATTTTAATGTATTTTGGTATTTGTTGGAAGCCGCCCCGAGTGGCGGGGGAAACCCAGCCAGATGGGCGGGGTATAAATAATAAATAATAAATAATAAATAATAAATAATAATAATAATAATAATTGTAGCTCTGCAAGGGGAATAGGGGGTCTTCTATTGACTCACAGTATCCTTAACAAAGAATTCTTTGGGGGAAGTCACGGCTGCTGAAAGTGGCCTCGAGGTGCTTTAAACGTATGGTGCGAACGTGGCCATTGCCTAGTACATGGGGGCAAAAGGATTGGCTTCCATTTGGCGAAAAGGAAGATGGCTTACCTGCTTTGACCTTGCCGTTGGTGGAGATGGCTGAGATGGAGAGCCCAGTGATGCTGGTCACCACAGACGACATTATAATGATCAGCCAGGTTAACCCTGGGGAGGGGGGGGAAAGGAGGTAACTGAATGGGTTAGCAATCCTGTCAGCATCACCAACAGACCTCACCAACACCCACTTTCTGAACCGAATGGTTCAGGCCAGTGGTTTTCAACCAGTGTGCCGTGGCACCCTGGGGTGCCTTGACTGATATTCAAGGGTGCTGCAGGCAACACTGACCTCTGTCCGTCTTTCCTTCCCTCCCTCCCATGATGCCTTCTCACATCTCTGCCTCCCAAAGGCTTGTGCGGCTGTTTGTCACAGCTGTCCTGGCTACAAGCTCCGCAGGCGAATTGTGCCTCTGGGGCTGGTCAGGAAGGAGGCACCTCTCTTTGGGGCAGGGGGTGGGGGGCAGCTGACCACGGGCAGTGGTGGTGGCTGCCCGGAGGACTCCCAAGGAGAGGGAGAGGAGGCTGAGTGGACACACTCCACAAGGGAGGGTGTTTGAAAAAGGGTGAGAGGCTGCCAGCTCTGCAGGCAAGGGGTGACACAACTGGGCTCTTGAGCCCCACAGGGGTGTCATAGAAAGAAGGCAGTTGGTCAAGGGAGCCATGAACTCAAAAACGTTGAAAAGGCTACTCCTGGTTTCCCTTCCAAAGTCTCCCAATTGTGTTCACCCAAATGTTCTTTGTTTGCTAGATAGGGATGAAATTCTGGACTGGTTTTTACACACACACACACACACACACACACACACACACACACACACACACGGAAGGCAGATGTGAGCGATTTTTGTTTTACAAATAATCGAAGCCATAATGGAAAAATTCAGAAGAGGAATAAGGGCTGGAATGCAAACAAGAGATTGTATCGGACTAGGTTAGAGTAGTCCTGTTGAAATTAATGAGCCCCCAAAGCCCAATCTGCACTATATATTTAAAACTGTGTCGTGCCACTTTAATCCCCACGCAAAGCTACAATTCCAAGTGGTTTAACAGTCTGTCTTCACAGAGAGGTGTGGAAATATAGCTCTGGGAAGCCATGAATGTTTAAAGGTAAGCTACTGCTTTAGATGTATAAAGCAGATGGGGGCCTTAGTTATGTTAATTAACTTCTGTGGGTATACTCTGAGTAGCACCGGCTACAACTCAAGATTTCACACAAATATTTGAAAATGGTTTCATTTTAAAAAATAAAATCAGATTCTAAATAGTTAAAACCCACTTTCATTAATTACTAACGGTTATCCTGGTTGACAGAACAACCTGACAACCTCAACACATTTATATCTCTTATTTCACATATGGCAGCTCAACTGGTAGAGCATGAGACTCTTAACCTCAGGGTCATGAGTTCGAGTCCCATTCTGGGCAAAAGATTCCTGCATCGCAGTGGGTTGGGCTAGATGACCCTTCATAGTCAACAACTCTTAAATTCTATGGTTCTTCCCTCTTCTCTCCCCCCCTTATGCATACATGATGTAAATGTATTTTCAAACATGTACAGGTGCCCACATCAGGAATCAAGGACCAAGCACAAAAGGGTTGTGTGAAACAGTTCACACAAAAACACACCACAAAAAGAGGACAGTCTCTTTTCCTTTTAGTCCCAGCTGTCCATGGGTAAAAAGACTCTCACCTATCCCGGCTTGTGCAGTTATCCATGGCAAACGAAGGTAAAGGATCACACCCCAGATGTTCAGCATGCACCGGATCTTCAGAAATAGAAGAAGAAGAGGAAAAAAGAAGCTGAGAACCTAATAGCACGCCGACACTAGGGATGGAGGAGAAACTCGATTCAGTATGCATGTGAGCAAATTCTCAGCTTCCGGAACAAGATGCGAACCAACACACCACTATCTTTCAAAATTCGCACTCATCCGAATTTTGCTATGTAGTTCTCCAACTCAACCATGTTTGCATAACTGGGTGCAAAGTGTGCATTAATAGTGACGATAACATGCAAAAGTGGATTTATATTGGGGAAAATTGCTTGCGTACATTATTCCAAACTGCACATTTAAAGGGGTTGGTTAGGACATTCACACCAAAATGCTGGTGAATTTTCATGAAGGGTTTTAAAAAAATAAAACCACAAGTTGCTGCAAAATGTGGAGAACCGAATTTAAGATTTGAAAAGTTAAACTGGGAGTTCTGGTGCCTCCAGATGTTCTGGACTACAATCCCCATCAGCACCAGCCAGCACTGCGGCCCTGGCTGAGTCTGAGGGGAGCTGTAATCCCAAAACATCTGGGGGGCACCAGAACAGCAAAGGTTGAATCTATGTTGTATGTCTTACTGGTTGCCTTTTATGTACAGTGGTACCTCGGTTTAAGAACAGCCCTGTTTACGAACTATTCGGTATATGAACTCCGCAAAATCGGAAGTAGTGTTCCGGTTAGCGAACTTTACCTCAGTCTACGAATGGAAGCCGAATGGTGGAAGGCCACGGGCGGCAGGAGGCCTCATTAGGGAAAGCGTGCCTCGGTTTAAGAATGGCTTTGGTTTAAGAACGGACTTAAGTTCGGACTTAAGAACGGATTAAGTTCGTAAACCGAGGTACCACTGTATATATAATTCAGGACCAATTCATTGGCTGCTGCTGTTCCCAACATTATTGTATACCCCTGGGACTAGATGAGCACCCTCTCCTTTTCCTGCAATCCAATCAATCCACTCATTTCATTTATTGACTTTACCATGACGCCGGTCACCCAGCCAAAGCGGACAGGTTCCACTTCCGGTTCGTCAGCTTCCACATCTTTCTCCTCTGCCTCCACGGCATTGGGGCCTCCTTTACCCTGTGAAAATAATAATAAAGCAAGGGAATGGGATGAGGGAGTTAACAAGCACGCATTGGAATTTAGGGACAGAATAAAACACCCCAAGTTTGGGAGGATGCCAGCGTTCTGTGAATTTCGCATTCGCTTCTTGTTAAGTCTTACTTGGCGCAATGGACAGAAGGAAAAGAGGAGAACTTGGGTCACTTAGGAGGGTGATATTTTAATTGCCCAAGTGGTCTTCTGTAGAAATAGAAACCTTTGTCTCCAAGTGGGAAGGCCCATCCTATCGTGTTACACCAAGGGTGCGGAACCTCTGGCGTCACAGCCGGCTCAAAACATTTTGCCACCTGAGGTGGACTGCAAAATGGCACACAGCCATGCCTTGTCAGAGAAGAAAAAGGGGTGAGTGAAGATCTACACCCGCAACACGGGTGGAATAAAGATCTACATTGGGACCAAGGGTGGGAAGAGACCAGCAGGGCCTCCGTTTTGCCAACAGGCCGCTGTAGAGGTGGCTTAGGGGGAGGCTGCTGAGGAGGACAGAGATCTGGCCTCCAATGATTGTGCTGGGCCTGCTTTTGCCACTGCAGCAGCAGCAGCAGTGGGCAATGCATCCCTTGGAGGCTGGATCTGCTGTCCTGTGGATCCTGCTGCCCAAGGTGGTCGCCTCACCTTGCCTCATGAGTGGGCCGGCCCTATGTGGCCCTCCAGAAGCTGATGAACTCCAACTCTCATCAGCCCCCGCCAGGGATGATGGGAGTTGTAGTCCAGAAAAATCTGAAGGGCCACAGGTTCCCCTCCTCCACTTCACATGCAGGAGAAGGTCCTTCCTTGCCAGCTGTTTTCAAAAGTGTGCTGTTGCACCCAGTGATGTACGTTTTCTGGAAAACTCTGGCAGGCGCCACCTTTTGCGGGAAAGCGTCCTCTAACGGGTCTCACCAGATCTGCATTTCTGAGCATGTCCAGTGAAGGGCGGACCTTCCGCCGCCCAGCAGGTGCTGAAAGGGCGTAGAATTCATAGCGAGGGCAGGCATCAATCGTGGTCTCGTAATCCGGAGGGGCTGAAAGAGATCCGTTTTCCTCCATCTGCGAAGGTGGCGGTAGCTCCGCCGGGCATTTGGGGGCACTCTTGGCTTGTTCCGAGGGGGGTCCATTCTGCATCTTGCGGATCTTAAACCGCCCCAGGGAAAAGATGGTCTTGTATGATAAGTCCTCCTCCATCGTCTAAGCAGGGTCGCTCTTTTCAGCTGTCAGGCGAGAAGCACGGGGAAGAAGCAGCAGAGATGACAGAGTTAAAAGATGGTTCTTAATTGTATGCCTCAAACCATTCTTGGGCTCTGAAACATTCTTTTCATTCACAGGACTCAGCCCAACAATATATGAATTTGCAATAAAGGCATGAGTGTCCCTTAGGATATACAGAGTGCAAAAAAACCCCACATCTAAACCAGACATCTAAATATGAGAAAGGGACTTGGGGGACACGAGATTTGGTGGCAGGGTGTTTGTTGCACTAAAATAGGGTCTGTAATTTTGCACCTGAGGAATCAGCTGGACACCACAACCTGTACAAATGAATAAAGCAAAAGCAAATCCATGTGCAATTTTGGTCCTGCTGCTCTTGGAGTGTGAGCGCTATGCAGGATAACGAAGACTCTGACCCCTTGGCTGCTTAAAATGCAACTAGGCAGTCTCTCTCTCCCTTGATTCTCTCTCACACACACTGGCTGGGGGAGATGAAGAAAGGCAGGGTGTTCAGACAGGCATGCGTAAGGTGGTCAACAGCAGAGTAAAGAGGGTAAATTGTTACACGGGGAGTGGAGAGGGAAACCGCAAAGGAGAGATGGACAGACAGAGATGCAGGCACAGGTATATAGATGCCACACTCCCTTTTTTTTACCTGCTCCTCCGATGTGTCTCTCCACTCAGCCAGCCTTTGGCAACTTATCTCTCTCCAGGCAGCAGGTTCAACTCCTGTCCCCCTTTGCCTTATAAAGGTCCTGGATAATGCCAGGCCTAGCTTTTCCCAAACTGGACCCAACAGCTCCTGGCTGCCCTGATCCCTCCCATATATCCACCCCTTCTCCAAACAGACAAACTTTCCGAGTGCACAGCAGTGCGGTGGGGGGTGGAGAGGGAGATGATTGAAGGCACATCCTGTCCACTCCTTACACATTGACGGGTGACTTAAAAATCCTATTTGCATTGCCTTATCTGCTGCCCCTACAACGTTCTTTCCACTGGGGCCAGTTTGCACAGGGCAATGGAAACTTGAAAAAAGACAATGGGCGACGGGGAGACTGGAGCCACAGGGATCAGCCTGGCTGGACACACGCCGGGCCCATGCGCCAGGGGACCCAGCCAATGGGGTCGAGAACACACGCGCCCCAGGTGAGGCGACCGATGTGGCAGGCAGGTTTAATTGGGGCTGCTCATGGCTGGGTGTGTGTGTGTTTCTGTTCCATGCTGCGACTGAGCCGCCTGGGTCATGGTGCCGCTGACGCAACATTGCAGTCGTTTTCAAAGTGCATTCTGGGGAAGCTCAGAAACGAGCAAGGGGTTCCTCCGTTAGGAGATCCATCAGGGCAGACAAACTTTTGCAAAAGGCAGCTTCCCCGGCACCCCAGCTGACCTGAGCTGACCTTACAATGAGCTGCCACCAAACAGTCCTGGGTGCCATGATCTGGGTAAGATGTGGGAACTTGTGGGAGCTACTTCCTTCTTTGCTGGAACCCTGAGGTCCACCAATCAGTTGCAAAATAGTGTTGAGGGAAGCCGGGGGGGCATAACCAGGTGCAAAATGGCGGCCCATGGGGGGTGGGAAACCAATTGCCTCCTGCACCCCATGAGCCACACACACTGGGATGACTCATATGTACAAGTGCAAAGGTGCTATATGTCTGGGTTAATTAGAAGGATTTCTATATACAGTGGCCCCTCGACTTACGAAGTACTTGACTTACAAAATTTCGAGTTACGAATGAAAAAAAAAGGCCGCACGCTTAAGTTTTTTTCGACATCCGAAAGGAAAACCGTTGCAGTTTAGACAGGGTTTTTTCGACTTACGAATTTTAGATGCGGTTTACTCGACTTACGGATTTTTCCATTTCCAATGCATTCCCACGGGAAACCGCTTTTTTCGACTTACAAACTTTTCGACCTACGAATGTGCATTCGGAACGGATCAAATTTGTAAGTTGAGGGACCACTCACACACACACACACACACACACACACAGAGAGAGAGAGAGAGAGAGAGAGAGAGAGAGAGAGAGAGAGAGAGAGAGAGAGAGAGAGACTGGTGGTCCCTTCCAACTCTACATTTCTATGATTCTATGAACCTAAAAGCAGTAAAGCAGAGAGACTATTAAAAAAAAAGCAGTAAAAACAGTATTATAAAGACAGGGATTCAGCAGTAAGAGGGTTCGATCTTATGCCGCAGGCAAAAAGGATACTGTACAACAAGACACCTGAAGCAATTGATGCATAAACGCTTCATGTATGACTGGCTACCTGCCAGCAACAGGAGGGGTTTTTATTGCTGCCTTTGCAAACCGGCAATCTTCTTGATTCTTATCTAGGGTGCACCATCAGTTCACACAGAGCAACAGCGGGGCCTATCCAACCCTGTGTGAGAACTCATTGTGTACCCAAAATATTTCGCATGGATTTCACCAAGGCACACAAACACACAGAGAAAGAGAAACAACAACAACAACAACAACAACAACAACAACAACAACAGCAGCAGCAGCAGCAGCCTGGCCTCCTCCTCAGGCCTTTAGCAGCAGTTTGGTATATGGGGGGGGGGAATCAAGTTGGCTTTCCATGGAGATCATCTGTAGAGGAAGCTATTTTGTTAAGCAAGTGGAGCAGGGGGATAGTGATGGTGATGATGATTAACTCTGGGGTGAGGTGCGGTGGAGCTAAGAGCCACCCAGTGTAAGTCAATAGAGCAAAAACTAACCTCGGCAGGTGACCTTTACATTTAAAGATGTTTAAAGTAGTAAGCTTGTTCGGTTGCTTGCTTGTTTTATACCCTGCCTGCCCTTCCCAAAGAAGCCCAGGGTGGCAAACAAGTGATAAAGTGATAAAACAATAAAATGTATTGAAAGCAACTTATAAAGGGCTTCTTGAAAGAGGAAGGTCTTCAACAGGCTCCAGAAAACCAAAAGCAAAACAGAATTTTAACAAAATTTGCACCTGTCAATAAACCCAGCTTCTTTGCACTCATTGCCCAGAAACAGGAACAGGAACAGAAGGCAGGAACAGTCGTGCTTCGTACTGAGCAGTTGAGAATAATGTAATCCCCATTTTCCTCCATATATCCCTGAAAGTAAGCTGGGCTATAGCCTAATCTATCTATCATCTATCTATCTATCTATCTATCTATCTATCTATCTATCTATCTATCTATCTATCATCTATCTATCTATCTATCTATCTATCATCTATCTATCTATCTATCTATCTCTATCTCTCTATCTATCATCTATCATCTATCTGTCTAGTAGTGTTAAAATGTAGAGTAAAGGTAAAGGGACCCCTGACCATTAGGTCCAGTCATGACCGACTCTGGGGTTGCGGCACTCATCTCGCGTTATTGGCCGAGGGAGCCGGCGTACAGCTTCCATGTGGCCAGCATGACAAAGCTGTTTCTGGTGAACCAGAGCAGCATACGGAAACACCGTTTACCTTCTTGCCAG
This sequence comes from Zootoca vivipara, assembly GCF_965207765.1. Classification (NCBI taxonomy): domain Eukaryota; kingdom Metazoa; phylum Chordata; class Lepidosauria; order Squamata; family Lacertidae; genus Zootoca; species Zootoca vivipara. Next base: position 41,215,806 of record NC_142595.1, read on the forward strand.
AGTGGTACCTATTTATCTACTTGCACTTTGACGTGCTTTCGAACTGCTAGGTTGGCAGGAGCTGGGACCGAGCAATGGGAGCTCACCCCATCACAGGGATTCGAACCACTGATCTTCTGATTGGCAAGCCCTAGGCTGAGCGGTTTAACCCACAGCATCACCTGTGTCCCCTAAAATGTAGGAGCCTGAAATTACTTCTGGAAGGGGCCCAATTCCTGCAGTGATCTAGTTATCTTCTCAAATATTTGTGTGGCTCTAGTTATCTTCTCAAATATTTGTGTGGGGGAAAGAATGTGGCCAGGGGCATCATCTGGGGAGCCGGGAAGCCAATGCCCCCAATTTTTAATGGAGGGGTGCCGCACAATGTGCAATCATAGGGGCAAGCCAGCGCCCTTGGTTGTCTCCGTATTCTTTCCAGGGTTGGGGGGGACAGCTGGGGAAGTTCTTCAAGGTGGGCCCTCCGCCAATGTCTGCCACTATCACCCCTGTCCATTGGCTTATCCTCTCCTCCGAAGCCCAATCCACACCAGTGCCCCAAAGAAATGTTTGGAGCTCAGTGGTTCCCATGCAGAAGGTCCCAGGTTCAATTCCCAGCATCCCCAGAAAGGTCTGGGAATGTCCCCTGAAACCAAGCACACATAGCATTAGCCGCAATCTGTACCTGCCCTGTAGTTTCTTGAGAGATAAATTGCCGCTGGACACGTTTCTTCTCGAAACAGCGTCTACCTGATTGGAAAACTTAAGCCAGGCTCACTTAGCAGCTAAGCTGAGGGATGCACATTCAAGGCAGTCTTTGCATGTGTGCATAGGCTCGCTTCATGAACAGGAGTTGGTGGGGTGGGTTATAGGCAAATGTGACTTGATAAAAGGGGGGGGGGACATGACCTGGCCGAATTTTTCGGCCTCTACTGTGTACATACCAGGCCAGTTGAAAGCAATAGGATTCTCATTTCAGCAAAACAAGGCAACTCATTAATCTGAGAGCATTCTCCAGAAGTTATTAATATGTAAAGGGGTTTGTTTTAGCTCTTGTTTGTAGGTTAAAATGAGAACATCATCAACAACAAAACCCCTAGAGAGCTCATGTTTTATGTCTCTGTAGACACGTTTTTCACCCACACTGTTTGCAATGGCCTGCGGCGACAAGCAAGGCATATTTACCCGTCGAAATAAAATAATTAATACGCGTGCCCTTTTTGGCCTCAAAACTCTTGTTGTTGTTGTGTATCGTAGGCAGGCAGCCAGCCGTCCGACGTGGTCATTTGTTAAGGGCTGGTCCTTGGGATTCTCTCCCATAAAGTTATGCAAGACAGACGGTGGTATCGGAAAATAGTTTTTATGAGTTGCTCAGCTCTATTATTTGAGGAGCTCTTGGATGCCTGAAAAGGTCACAGGTAGTGCCATGTGCCTTGCCTCTCTTTCTTGGCATAGGGCTGCCACTCACCTTATTTTTTCCCCCGCAATGCTCCTATAGCATTTGTGTTAGAAAACCAACAGGTGAAGCACCCCACTCCCTTGGATGGGACGGTGTCAGGGAGCCCTCAGGGGTGATGGGTTTTGTAGTCCACCAACAATCCTCCCCATATCTAGGTTAAAAGAGTTTAGCGGCTGTCAGAGGATCGTCGTGGCTACTCTAGAGCAGGGGTTCCCAACAAAATTTTCTCGAGGACCCCTCATCGAGCCGCTATTGTGACAAGGACCCCCATTAATTCCTAATCCTAAAATTAAAAAGTGAGAGCAAAATTAAGAGTCTTTTTATATTTTATATTTATACGTTTTTTACAGTTACAACAGAGTACTCCATCAGTATACAGTTAGTTTTAATTTTCAGTTCTTAATGAGATGAGTTAAATCTGTCCTTTGAGTCCATTATTTCTGAAATATTAGGTTCCAGGGAGGAGGGAGGGGAATGGAGAAGACAGGGTACCTGCGCAGTAGCGCACAAATGAAGCCGACGCGTGCAAAGCATCTTGGGGAGGTGAGCGTTAGTAGAATGCGCGCACTGCCTCTTTGCAAAACAGTAGTGTTTGTAAAGCGCCACCTAACGGCATACTGCCTCTATCTAATTCTAGTTTTGCGCTAGACTCTGCTCATGCAGGAAGCGGCCAAAACAAAAAATCTGTTATCATACGAAATATATTTAATATATTTTTTAGCATCTTGCGGACCCCTCTGGCATAGCTCGCGGACCCCTGGGGGTCCGCGGACCACCTGTTGGGAACCACTGCTCTAGAGTAACTCTGCCTGAGTCCAGTTTGTCTTCAAAGAAGTTTATTGTGCTATCTATTTACAGTGTAGAGACAGCTCAAAACATGACCTCTCATCCTGAATCAGAATCCGGCAATGGCGTACGACTGTTCCTATGCCAGCAAAGTAGTCTGGGCACCCCAAAACGCCGCCCCCTTGACCTGCGTTGCGGTGCTCTCCTCATTTCTGGCGCCGGAAGGAGCAATGCCCTTTCAGTTTCCTCCCTCAGCAGTTGGTTCCCTGGCTCTGCAGTATCCCCAAGCGTCTGCCTGCATCCCTCCACCTCCGAGCTTCCCCATTGTTCCTCACTCTGATTTCTCTCCCCCTCCGAGTCTCTTCCTCCCCCTCTGGCTGCTTCAGAACCACTGGTGCTCTCTGGACTTGAGGAGGTGGACGTTAGGATGATGGGGGCTGGCTCCCTGTAGGGAGAAATCAGCAGACCCTTTGCTTGGAAATTAAACAAAGGGTCTGCTGGTTCTCTTTAAGGTTTCTAAACTCAAAAGAGCGCAGGGCAATTAAAGGCACAGAAGTCCTGTCCTCTATTGAGTCTGGCAACCCTAATTATCAGCTTTGCAGGGCATGGTGGGGGATGGGATTATCCTCCGCTCACCTCTGCAGAACGAATTCCTGGTTAAAGGCAAAAGTTGGCAGCGCAGCATAAATCCAAATGTTACATAATATGCAAAGCGGCAATTAGATGAGTCTTGTTTCGGAAGATGTACTAGGGGAGATAGTGATGTAATTAAAAGCAGCACTTCCACATAACTACTACATTACCAAGTGGCGTGCTTATTTCTTATCGCTCATGTGTTTGCTGCGCTGGGCTGCTTTGGGAGGAAGGGCTGAGTACAGATATAAAAGATAAATAAACAACAGAACTATTTTAAAAATAAATAAATCTCTAGGCTCTGAAAATATATATATATTAAGGCACAGGTGACCAATTATTTTCTAGCCAATTGGCAGCTTCTCGCAGCAGCAGTGATGCAGGCTGGGAATTTCAGTGGGTCTACTCTGTAGCCCAATATTAGAGAATCATAGCAGTCTCAAAGCTTTTAGCTTTGTTTACTACATTTGAGGAGAATAAACATGCTTAGTTGGATCAGCGTTTCATTGGTCTTCAGTGGGTGAGTTGAGGACCCACTATTTCAACCAAATCTGAGGTGGGTCGCTGTAACAGCAGCACTACCACCGAACAAATCTATGGTTCAAAAGAAAGAAAGAAAAGAAATGGGTAAAAATATATGTGCATGTTTGGGTTAAGTGGGTCTGGAAAGGTTGAAGACAGCTGCTCTAGAGCACCAGAAATTATTCTGAAGCAAATTTCCCTACTTAAGTCCCCTTAACTACCTAGCCACGGGTCAACAATCCAAAAAGAAAGGAAATGATAATGGGTCTGGAAGTATTGCAGGGGCGCAACAGAGAACAGGGACATGTGGGCCTCTAGATTTGATGGACTGCACACACACACACACCCATCTCTGACCATCAGCTATGCTGGCTGGGACACACACGCAATGCAGCTACACCTTTAATAGTTGTGTAAAAAAGGGAATTTCAGCAGGTGAAGCTTTCACAACAACCTACACCTGCTTAGGGAGGGGGTAGTTCACGTTCAGTTCACATTTAAAAGCGAACCTACCTATTTCTGAAGCAATGCAAGGAAAGAAAACTATTGGTAGTTGTTCTGACTCAGCAGGTTTTCCCTGGGGAAAGTGAAAATTTGGATGAGCCGTATATTTCGAAAGGTGCAATACTCTGAATTTTGCAATGCAGTTCTCAAAGCAAGTAAATGTGTGCAATATGTCAGGTTAAAAAAGTGTGCCTCAGAAGGCATGCAAAATGTGTTATATATGGGGACATTGGTTTGCAAATGTGTGTATATTAGGGAAAAACAGCATGCAAAAGTGTCTGTTAGGAGAAATTCACACTAAAACGACTTTGTTGTTGTTGTTTGTTAAGCAAACCTATGTGGAAATGTGGTGAACTGAAGATTGGAAAAATGAGAAACTGAGAGAAAGAAAAATGGACAGCTTTGGCCATCCCTATGCGACTTGTTGAAATTCCCTCTATTAAAGGGACAGGTGCCCTGAGGGTTTCTCTTTGCCTCAGGATTGCCTCAGGATTGCCATGTATTCTTTGCCAGGTGCCTGCATGACAGAAATACGTTCAGCAGAGGAACGCAATGGCATGGGAACGAAGAAATAAATAAGGCTCACCTGCTAAATTTCTGCCTGTCGCACAGCGTTAAAGTCAAACTCTCAAAGGACTCTTGTAGGTAGAACTGCATCAGTCGCAGGTGGGCAAAAAAAGTGGCACCTGGAGAGCTTTTCTCCACAGCTGCAAGGCACAGGGACAGGCCTCGGTGACACACCAACCCCAAATCCACTCTTCTAGTCGCTCAAAAGACACCGCACAGACCAGACTTGACAGCGGTTCACCTCCCTGCAGCGCTGCACGCCAACTCGCAAGTGCAAAGAGGCACGCACTCCAGATTGATGTGATTCACATCTGATAAACCCATGGGATGAGGCCTAATCCTTGGGGCAAAATCCATGTCCCCGCCCCCTTGCCATGCTCTTGCACACATGCAGCATGTAGAAGCCCACGCACCATCACCGAAACTCCCGCCCCGCCCGAGGCTCTCCTCTTACAACACCCCTTCGGGTTGTCTAGGCCTGAGGAAGCTCGCAGAAGGCTCAGAGCTTTTTGGCAGGCCGCGTAGGGAGCAACTTGTAAACGGGTTGAGACTCCGCACACACTGGAGGCGGAAAGCACTTGCTTTGTTACCGGCACTTGCTTTGTGGTAATAACCACATGCATATATATTTTTATGAAATAATGAGTCTCACACTCTCCCTGGCACCCCTTCGGCTGAAACTGGTTAGGCGTAAAAGGAGAAATCTCTGCCTTAGGGGGTTGTTGAGTGTTAAGGAAGCTGTATCTACGAACTGCAACAACATTTATCTGCGAGGGCAACCGAAACAAAATGGGAGCTCCCTGGGAGTATTAAAAAAAAAAAGTCTCAGGAAACTTTCCCTTCCCCAAAGCCTGCTGGATCAGGCCAACGGGCCATCTAGTCCAGCATCCTTTTTTCACAGTGGCCAAACGGAGGCTTATGGGAAACATGCAAGCAGGATTGGAATGCAAGAACAACTCTCCCCTCCTGTGGTTTCCAGCAACTGGTATTCAGAAGTATTGTTGCTTCCAGCTGTGGCAAGATAGCATAGCTGTGGCTAATAGCCATCGATAGCCCTCTCCTCTGAAAGTTTGTCTAATCATCTTTTAAATTGGTTTAAAAGGTGATTAAAGGTAAAGGTAAAGGGGCCCCTGACCATCAGGTCCAGTCGTGTCCGACTCTGGGGTTGCGGCGCTCATCTCGCTCTATAGGCTGAGGGAGCCAGCGTTTGTCCGCAGACAGCTTCCGGGTCATGTGGCCAGAATGACAAAGCTGCTTCTGGCGAACCAGAGCAGCACACGGAAACGCCGTTTACCTTCCCGCCGGAGCGGTCCCTATTTATCTACTTGCACTTTGATGTGCTTTCGAACTGTTAGGTGGGCAGGAGCTGGGACCGAGCAACGGGAGCTCACACCATTGCAGGGATTCGAACTGCCGACCTTCTGATCAGCAAGCTCTAGGCTCTGTGGTTTAACCCACAGCGCCACCTGGGTCCCAAAAGGTGATGAATTCACCTGTAAAACGGAGATGAGAGAGAACCATTGGCTGTGTGACAACAATAAGAATTTCCCCAAACGCTTCAAGCTGTTCAGATGAGATCTGGAATGCATCCCATTTCGTACTTCCATAAACAAAACAAAAAGGAGAATTCCTCTCGGAGTCCAGGGCAGAACATTTGATATTTGGCAGAGGCAGCCTGGGAATTGTAGTTTACCCCTGCCAGAGCTACATTTCCCTTCATCCTTAGCAACCCACAGGCTTCTTTGGGGGAAGTTCTGCACGTGTATGCAGCCGGAATTAATGGGGAAATGCTGAAAGCATGTGTTCCAGAAGAAAAGTGCTGAAACCTCACATATCTTCTAATCCTTCTGTGCTCCCAGAAAACTGCACCACGTGCGCATATTAATAGGTAAACAGTTTTGCCCTGAGAAAGCTTTCAAGTTATGCCGCAGAGGAGGTGTGAACCTGGCAATGCCCACCTCCTCCTTAGAAACACCACTTTCCCCCTCTGCCCCACATTTTTTATGTGTGTGGTAATGAGTCACTGGAATGTCGAAGGAGCCGAGTTTTAATTCTGACCCACGTGGCTGTAGCATTGGAGAGAAGAAAACGAGGCCATCTGCAAAGAACAAAGTGTCCCGCGGTCCGTCTGCAGTGCAATGTTTTAAGAAATGCTGATGGACTTGTCCCTTCGCTGGTGTGCCAGCTCTGTGTCGCAAGGAAGTATTGAGCAAGGTATTGTAAGGGACATACAAATGATTTTGGAATTCAGATGATGTCCCAAACCCAAATTGATTTCATTAACGTACTTGAGAGACGCTGTTCCAAAAGATAAAAGAGAAATCATTACAGTATTTCGTATGGTTTGTAGCAGCAAGGATACTTTATGCCAAGTACTGGCGGGGTGGGGGGAGAAAGAAAGAAAGAAAGAAAGAAAGAAAGAAAGAAAGAAAGAAAGAAAGAAAGAAAGAAAGAAAGAGAGGGTGCCCTCAGTTATGAGAAGGGCATATGAAGTTATGGGAGTCTGTAACTCCAAGCAGGATGCTTTGGGATAATGTAAGAGAGAAAAGAAGGAGTCCTGTTTAATAATAATAATAATAATAATAATAATAATAATAATAATAATAATAATAATAATAATGCCCGGCCCATCTGGATGAGTTTCTGGGCACCTTCCAGTACAAATAAAAACATAATGTCAGACATTAAAAACTTCCCAATACGTGGCTGCCTTCAGATGTCTTCTAAACGTTTTTGTAGCTCTTTACCTCCCAGGTGGGGCTGTGGGTTAAACCACTGAGCCTAGGGCTTGCTGATCAGAAGGTCGGCGGTTTGAATCCCTGTGACGGGGTGAGCTCCCGTTGCTTGGTCCCAGCTCCTGCCAACCTAGCAGTTCGAAAGCACGTCAAAGTGCAAGTAGATAAATAGGTACCACTCTGGTGGGAAGGTAAACGGTGTCTCCATGTGCTGCTCTGGTTTGCCAGAAGCGGCTTAGTCATGCTGGCCACATGACCTGGAAGCTATACGCCGGCTCCCTTGGCCAATAATGCGAGATGAGCGCGCAACCTCAGAGTCGGTCACGACTGGACCTAATGGTCAGGGGTCCCTTTACCTTTTTACCTCCTTAAAATATGTTGGAGATGACTGCTAGTGCTAACCCTTTTCCAGTTTTGTAAAGCCTGTAATTCACCAGAACTTATACTGGTTCCTGTTTTTATTTTGCATTGATATGTGTTTTACCCCTGATAATTCTCCCCCCCCTTACTAATTTTATCAGAAGTATACACTTACACCTGTAAGTGTACACCTTACACCTGTGTGTGTGCGCGAGAGAGAGCGAGAGCGTATAAAAACATAAAAACTTAAGAAGAGCCTGCAGGATCAGGCCAATGGCCCATCTAATCCAGCATCCTGTTCTCACTGCAGCCAGCCAGATGCCTGTGGGAAACCAGTAAGCAGAACATGAGCACAGGAGCCCTTTTCCCACTGGTGGCTTCCAGCAACAAGCATTCAGAAACATTACTGCAGAGGGCAGGGCATAGCGATCATAGCTAGTATCCACTGATAGCTGTCTCCTCCACGAATTTATCCAATCCTCTTTTAAAGCCATCCAAGTTGGTGGCCGTGACTTGCCTCCTGGGGGAGCAAGTTCCATATACAGTGGTACCTTGACTTACAAAGACGATCCATTCCGCGGCCGTCTTCGTAAGTCGAAGTCTTCGGTTCTCGAAGTGCCTGTTCTGCACATGCACGAAGCGCGATTTCGCACTTCTGCGCATGCACCGACCACACGAGCCGCTTCTGCGCAGGCGCAGAACGCGCGTGGGGCAAAAAGACTTCCGGGGTTGTCAACTTCGGAAGTCGAAACCTTCGGAAGTCGAGTCGTTCAGTTGTCGAGGTACCACTGTATACGTAAATATATTTGTTAACTTATTTGTTAACTTCATTTGAAAGCAATAAAAAACGAAGTGCTCCTCTTTCCACCTGCCTTCCCCCCCCCCAACTCAGTTCCTCTCCATGTTTATGATCCAGGTCAAGGGTCAGCAAACCTTTTCAGCAGCGGGCCAGTCCACTGTCCCTCAAACCTTGTTAGGGGGGACCAGACTATTTTTTTGGGGGGGGGAATGAATGAATTCCTATGCCCCACAAATAACCCAGAGATGCATTTTAAATAAAAGGACACATTCTACTCATATAAAAACACGCTGATTCCCGGACCATCCGCAGGCCGGATTTAGAAGGTGATTGGGCCGGATCCAGCCCCCAGGCCTTAGTTTGCTTACTCATGCTCCAGGTGTTTCTGCCCCCCCCCCCATGCAAATCCCCTAATTCTCTTTATGGCCCATTGGAAAAACCAGTCTGGACAAAAAGTTTTCCGAGACTGTGGATGGAATTCCCCTACGATGCAAATGAAGCTGGCAAAGAGGAGATTAAAGAGCCCTTTTCCAGAGGTGTAGCCCTGTCCTAAAAAAGGGCACGCCCATACTTATTTCTCATTCCTTTCCCAGATCTCGGGCCAGAACCTGGGCACATTTCTGTCCCCAGCTCAGCCGCCTCCATCGTACTCTGCTCCTTCCTCATGTTTTCCAGAGTCTCTGCTCTCCAGTCACATAGAATCATAGAACGTGAAGAAACCCCCAGGATCATTGCCCCATCACCTTACTTAGAATTCCATACGCTCTGAATATAAGAGAAAAGGGGGATATTATTCAAGGCTGCATGACCACCAGACTGTGGAAGAGCATTCAAAGCCTACCCACCCACCCTCCCGGCCACCGCAAAAAAAAAAAAAGTTTATTCTTCACAGACCTATAATTCCCAGCACCCTTAACAAACTACAGTCCTCAAGTAAGTTTCTTTGTAGGGGACAAAGATATGCTTTAAAGATCGGCCTCAGACCCTGGAAAAATGCTACATATAAAAAGCTTCCCGTCTTTTTCAGCCCCACGTTCCATAATCTCTAGCTTTTCAGCGACGTAAACATTCCCAGCAATGTTCAAGGTGTTATAAAAAAAAAAACTTGAATGATTCAGCCTGAATTTTTCAGTTCCTTGGACCAGTTACATCTGGCTTTGACTTCTGCCTGCTCTCTCTTCCTTCAATAGCTCAGGCTGGGCTATAATTAACCTCACAAGTTTCCACGTGGGCCAAATTCCCCAGGGGTCAACACTCCAGCTACGGGTTCTTCATAGGCTAAGGAAAGCCCCCCCCCCAGTCTGGACAGACCCAACAGGTGAGAGACTTGAGTTTGGGACCCCCAGGACGGTACTGAGCAGCTCAGCAATGCCGGGAGTATTTAGGAAGAGCTTTATTGTGGGGCGAGGGGGGGTTAGCGGTGGGGGGGTGGGCTGTACTATGGGATTTGGATATACACACACTGCCTTTCCCCCAATTAAGCTCTTAAGAAAGGCAGGTGTCTTAACTCCATCTAAGCCTAAGGTTTTGCAACTTAAGCGCCTACGGCAGTTTTCTAAGAATGTACCAGGTGCGAAAGCACAACACAGACAGACACCCAGCCCTCCTCCTCCTCGCAAACTGAGTCATACAACGCACTCATGCATGTGCAACACATTATAGCAGCACAGGTATGTCCCTGCGGAGATACCACAAAAATGCCGCGCTGGCTAGAACATTGCGATCACTCTGGCTTCCAAGAAATTTGCGCACAGCTCCGCCGCTTGCTCTCCGATTCGGATCACAAGCACACATCACGCAAATGTAACATGCACACTCTTTGCGGCTGTAATTAAAGCACACTTGCTTTTTATGCATCATCTATATAACACCCACCTACCCACACCGCCAAAGGTTTTCCAATGTTTGCTGCAGGGAAAATGAGGGTGCTAGAAGGCAGGCTGGCAGCAGTGCTAGTTTCCCCTCCCCCTTCCTTTCTCCTCTTCCAGCCATTCTTCTCATTTGGGGACAGAGAGCTTTGTGTTTCTCACATGGTGATGGAGAGAAGTGGACAACCCTGCTCTGTTACCGGTGCCAAAATAGGGTTCAGTTGTCCAATGAGGCAGCTTTGGTCCACAGCACTGTGGTGGGAGGCAACCACCTCGGGTTCAAGGATGGGTTTGAGGGGGCTCAGCAGTTACAGGCTCCTGCCTGTACTTTTCTATTGGAGAACAAAGCTGTGAGGCCTGGCCTGCTTCTCCTGTTGCCTCAGGTGTGGTGGAGAATGCAGTGGTGCCTCGCAAGATGAATTTAATTCATTCCGTGAATCAAATCGTTTTGCGAAAAATTCGTCTTGCAAATCGCGGTTTCCCATAGGAATGCATTGCAATTTTTTTTTTTGCCCATAGGAACGCATTAATTAAATTTCAATGCATTCCTATGGGAAACCGCATTTCGCAAGATGAATTTTTTTGCAAAACAATTTCGTCTTGCAAGTCACCATCAGATCTCTTGCGAAAAATTTGTCTTGCAGGGCATTCATCTTGCGAGGTACCACTGTACCGGTTTTGCCAATATTGAAATAGGAGTCAGTTGTGCCAGTTCAATTAGATTCTCCAGATGGAACAGTACAGACGCCATTTTGTCCTTCACCTCAGGCAGCAAAATGTTTCAGTGAGGAGACACGGACTACATTCACACCATAGATATAAAGCAGGGGTGCCATTTGCCATTTACAGGGGCCGTGGGTCCCCTCCCAATATTTTCAAGAAGCGGGCCAGATCTGTGCCCCCCCAAATCCCATGGAAATCCTCAAAAGGACATGCCAGGACGAAGATGCTTGGCCCTGCCGTGTCCTTTTGAGGATCGTCAAAGGGACACATGGGGCTAAGCATCTCTGCCCCACATGTTCCTTTCACAAAGCTAAAGGAGCTGGCGGTGGGTCGGTGAGGGATGGCGGGCTGAATCGGCCTGGCCAGGTTGGGGAGGGTGCCGCACGTGGGACGTCATGCATGCGCAACGGGCCCCCACAATGTTGGGCGCAACTCAACGCCTATGATATAAAGCACAAGGCATCGCTTTAGACAGTCATGGCTTCCCTGCCCCCTGTCCCCCCACAGAATCCTGGGAGATGTGGCTTGTTAAGTGTGTTGAGAGTTTGTTAGGAGACCCCTATACACCTCCCAAAGCCACAATTCCCAGAGTGCTTTAACAATCAGTACAGGGAACTAAAGAGCCAGGATGCTGGCTCCCTGCTCCCTCACCTGCCGGCTGATTTTCCTGCAGAGCCCAGAGCCTCCATGGAGGCAGGGAAGGACTTGGAGAAGCCAAGTGGGGAGATGGAACCAGAGGTGAGAGTGAATGAATGGGAGGGTCTAGTTCTGCTACCTAAAAACCAGGCACTGCCTTTGCAAATGGGAGCCGACTTACCCACTTGGAGTGTGCGTTTGAAACCCCGACCTCGCCGCAACATGAATGAGTCTCGCAAGTGAGCATGCTGCACCTCTTCTTTAAAAGCTTAGTGGGTGGAGCATGGAGAATAGTTTCCGTCCATTTCTGAACTTCTTGTTTGCTCTTGAACTCCTGAACCATGACTCCTGAGTCTAGTGTCTGCTGCTATTATTCCTCTGAACTTACGGACAATAAGAGCCTCTGTTGGGGGGCAGGACCCAGGACAGTTAAGGGCACTGGGAACTGTAGCTCTGTGAGGGGGTAAACTACAATTCCCTATATTCTTTGCGAGGAATGTGCTTTTAATGCACGGTGTGTACGCAGCCTTAGACAACAATTTTAGAATCTTTTACACTCGAAATCTTTTTTATTCTTTGGTGTGAAATATTATGATGGTGGCAGCTGTTGGGGAAAGAAGCTCTGTCACCACACAAGCAATTGCAGTGTGGACTGTGGCAGTGTTTTAAATTTGGGTTACTTGAGGGCGTGTTTTGTTTTGGGATGTAACTGTGCATCTCCATCTCCAGTTCTATGACATTCCTTTACCTTCAGAAAGTTCTTCCTGGTGTTTAGTCGGAATCTCCTTTCTTGTAACACAAAGCCCATGGTTTGGGTCGGACTCCCTCTGAAGGTGGTGTGGTGGACTCTCCTTCATTGGAGGTTGGATGGCCACCTGTCATGGATACTCTAGCTGAGATCCCTGCATTGCAGGGGGCTGGACTGGATGACCCTCGGGGCTCCCTTCCCACTCTGCAGTTCTATGATTCGCAGGTGCTGCCTTGCCTTATGATTTTCATTCCTTCTCTTCCCACAGGTCAGTCTTCTTTTCAAGAGGCGATGTCATGCACCGACAGCCCCTCAGAGGGCGCTGTGGAGCAGCAGCTGGAGCTGCGGAATGAGGGCCACGCCGATGGGTTCTTTGCTGTGGCTCAGCAGCTGAGAGAGCAGCATCATCTCGTGGACGTGTTTGTCAAACTGGGCCTAAGGGACTACGAAGCCCACAGCGCTATCCTTGCTGCAGTGAGCTCGGTCTTCCGGCAACGCTTGGAATGTGGGGAGCATGGCGTGGTGGAGCTGGATGGCGTGACCACGCCATGTGGCTGGGAGGCCCTCTTGAATTTTGCCTACACTGGGGAGCTGGAGGCCACACCGGAGAAGGCTGGGGAGATCTTAGATGCCGCAGAGGCCCTGGGCGTCCCTCGCGTGGCCGAGATTTGCAAGGCGGTGTTAATTGGGATAGAGGCAGAGGACAGGCTGAGTCCAGCAGATGAGAAATGGGAGACGCTGCGGGGCCTGGAGGAGCTTTATAAGAAAGGCGTCGGCTGGGACCTGGAGCTTAAAGCCGAGGAAGATATCTATCGAGGTGAACAAGGCAGAGCTTGAGGGGAAGCCCCACATACTGATAGGAAAGGGATCTGTGAGGTGGGATGGAATGGGAAGGCTAGATGTTTTGGGTTTGGGACTATGGGTTCCTAACCGAGATATAGCTGTTTGGTCCCCTGATCTCATCTTCCCTCCTTCCAGTTCACCGACTAGCCTTGGCCTGCGGCTGCGAGTTCTTCCATGGCATGTTCACCAGTGGCATGAAGGAATCCCGCCAGGCGGACGCCCCTCTCTGCACCCGCTTCACCGCAACTGACCTGGGCCTGGTCATCTCCTTCGTGTACTCGGGAACAGTGGGAGGTGGATGGGACAACCTCTTTGATGCTGCCCAGGCTGCCCTCCAGTATCAGGTCTCCGGCATCTTGGAACTCTGCCTGGATTTCTTCCGCCACAAGCTGACTCCTGAATCCAGCTTGGATGTCCTCTCTTTCGCACGTGCCTACGGCCTTCATGATCTGGAAAGCGCCGCAGAGAACTTTGTGCTGAGGAACTTTGCTCACGTCACGAGGACGCCCAAGTTCCTGGACCTTCCGGCCAGCCAGCTTGTGCACTTCCTCAGCTCCGATGCCCTCTATATCCTCAATGAATTGGAGGCCTTCCAAGGAGCCGTCCGGTGGCTGGAAGCTGACTGGGATGGACGGATGGACCGTGCCGAGGAAGTATTGCGTTGCATCAGGTTCCCTCTGATGTCCACCCGGGAGCTCAAACAGGTTCGCGCGGTAGAGATGATGGCCTCCCCAGGCCGGCTCTATAGCCTCATGGTCGAGTCCTTAGCTAGCATCCCTCCAGGCCCTTCCAAGCTGGAGCAACTCCCTTGCCGGGTGAGGTACCCAGAGAAGGTGATTGCCATCAGCGGAGGAGATACGCTGGCAAAGAATATGGCCACTCGCAGCCCTAGCCGGGACTTCTGGTTCGCCCACCGGTTCGTTAGCAGCATCGGATTGGTCAAGCAGATTGAGTGGCGCCGTCTTGGGGAGCTCCCAGAGGGGGCACGCTTCCGGCATGCTGTGGCGGTCAAGGACAATGTGATGTACATCTTTGGGGGAAAGGACTACTATGGCACCAGGAACACCATGTGCTCAGTGTTCAAGTGAGACGAGGATTCTTGCCTTTGGAAGTAGAGTGGGTGAGAGGGAAAGAACCAGGTTGCAAACTCCGCGATGTGAGAAGAGTTGTGGGTGGGGCATGGGAATGATAAACAGGTCTTCTTCAGAATCAGTATTTCAGCAGGGAGATAATCAGTACAGTTGTTAGGCCAGAGTGGAGGTGGATGTTTGGAGAAGTAGCTTATTGAACATGGTGATGAGGGGGCAAAAGAGGGGTGGGGGGCAAAAGCAGGTCAGAGATGGCGTGCAGAGCAATCAGAATGTCCATAACTGGTGCTGGCCTGACCTGTAGAGTTTTATAGGGCTCTCCAGCCAACCAGAAGACTGGGCTGGGAGCCAATCAAAGCCTGGTACACAGGCAGTGAGAAAGATTAGAATAGGCACCCCCAAACTCTGGCCCTCCAGATGTTTTGGACTACAATTCCCATCTTCCCTGACCACTGGTCCTGCTAGCTAGGGATCATGGGAGTTGTAGGCCAAAACATCTGGAGGGCCGCAGTTTGGGGATGCCTGGATTAGAAGATTCCCCTCGCGTCTCAGTCCTGATTGGCTGCAGCTGCCACCAGGAGCAGCAGCCCCAATAGGTTTTGGCTCATCCCTGGGTTCCAGTAACATACGCCCTGGATGTTAGTGATTGACTGGCTCAAGAGAATGAAAAATAGGATTGTTGGTGTGCAGCATTTGCAGCATTTGCTGTCCAGAAATTTGACATGGATGTTCTAAAGCCACTGTGGAAAAGGTGGAAAGATGTGAAGGACAGACAACATGAGGGATGCTTCTGAACCTTTAATTTTAGGAACAGATTCAGAATTGCAGGGAGGTGGGGTTGCTTCCAAGCACCATCTTTGTTCCCTGACACTTCTCTCTTGCAGGTTCGACCCTCTCTGTGGGAGTTGGGAGCGGTTGGCCGACATGACAAGTCACCGGAGCTATTTCCAGGTGCTCTACCAGGATGGCTTTTTCTATGCCCTGGGGGGCAGCTCCAACGATGCCTACTGCCTGGATACAGTGGAGTGCTATGACCCCCAGACCAATGCCTGGAGGTGAGGAATTGCGTGTTGGGGGGGGGGCTTTGTCAAACCTCACCTGGAGTCCAGAATCGGGCGCAGCATTTTCATCTGCATATAGACACATGGAATGGGTTCAGAGGAGGGGAACCATCAGCAAAACAAGTCCAAGAGTGAAGGAACTGGATAAATTTTAACCTGGGTGGGATATGTTACCTGAGGTGGGACCCAGGTAACAAATGATTTTGGGGTGTGTGTGAGAGAGTGACAAAGTAAAATATTGAAACAAGGAGCACAAGTTTCTCAGGAGTGCAAAAAATGACAATATCAGTAGTGCCTGTACATTTTGCCTTAAATTTCAGGTTGTACAGATGCTAGAAACTTAGGATACACTTTTAAAGTGGCATTGCATCACTTTACACAGTTGTGGCTTACGCTAAGAAACCCTGGGATTTGTAGTTTCCTAGAGAAGTTACAGGGACCCAGGTGGCGCTGTGGGTTAAACCACAGAGTCTAGGGCAGGGGTCCCCAAACTAAGGCCCAGGGGCCGGATGCGGCCCAATCGCCTTCTAAATCCGGCCCGCGGATGGTCTGGGAATCAGCATGTTTTTACATGAGTAGACTGTGTCCTTTTATTTAAAATGCATCTCTGAGTTATTTGTGGGGCATAGGAATTCTTTCATATTTTTTTCCAAAATATAGTCCGCCCCCCCCCCCACAAGGTCTGAGGGACAGTGGACTGACCCCCTGCTGAAAAAGTTTGCTGACCCCTGGTCTAGGGCTTGCTGATCAGAAGGTCGGCGGTTCGAATCCCCGCGACGGGGTGAGCTCCCGTTGTTCGGTCCCAGCTCCTGCCCACCTAGCAGTTCGAAAGCACATCAAGGTGCAAGTAGATAAATAGGGACCGCTCCGGCAGGAAGGTAAACGGCGTTTCCGTGTGCTGCTCTGGTTCGCCAGAAGCAGCTTTGTCATGCTGGCCACATGACCTGGAAGCTGTCTGCGGACAAACGCCGGCTCCCTCGGCCTATAGAGTGAGATGAGCGCCGCAACCACAGAGTCGGACACGACTGGACCTGATGGTCAGGGGCCTCTTTACCTTTAGAGAAGTTAGACTGGCTCCCTCCTTGTGTTCTTCTGCCAGCTGATGAAGACCTTTATATTCCAACAGGTTTGGGGGAAGTGACTGTTTCTGAGGAAAGGGCTGGCACTGTGATGCTCCTATTGTTGCTGTTGTTGGGGGACCACCACCACCTCTTGCCGTTATGAATTCCATGGTTTAACTATGTGGTTGTGTGAATAATATACATTTCCTTCCTGTTCCTTCCCACTAGGCTGTGTGAACCTCTGCCCGCTCCTCTCTGTGGCCACGCAGCCTGCATCCTGGACGGAGTCATCTACGTCTCCGGGGGCAGCGATGGCTCGTGCCGCTGCCAATCCTCCCTGATCCAGTACCGCCCGGGCGCAGCGCCCATCCCGCAGGCCATGATGCGAGAGGAGCGCGCAGGCCACAACATGGAAGCCATGGGTGGGCGTCTCTACGTGGCAGGAGGCCTGCGATGGCGGGATGGCCACGGGGGCTACGCTGACCAGCTGGCCTGCGAAGTGTACAACCCGGGCCTGGACGTGTGGGCCGCCCTTGCCCCTCTGCCCCAGGCCCACGTTATCGCCGCCTCCGCCGTCTTGGACGGAGAGCTCTACATCATGGGAGGCTACAGCCACAACACCTATCGCGATACCCACATGATCCACTGCTATAACCCGACCCATGACCGCTGGGTCAGTGTCGGGACGCTGCCTCAGGCTTACGCCGACCTCAGGGCCTGCATCTTAGAAGTTCCTCCTTCTCTGAGGAGGAAACAGCCCTCGCCCTTAGATACGGCAAGTGTGGAGATCCCTGCTGATTCTTCAACAGAGTTGCCGTATCAGTACTCCTGAGACGCCTCCGCAGTTTTCTGTGGAATCACCTGCACAGCTTTAATAGGGGCAGAAACTCTAGGAATAGTTTGCACATGCATGCGTGATTTCTCTGTGCCCGTGCAGCAGGGGCAGGCGGACCTGGCAGTCCTTTGCACATTAACTGGACTCCAGCTCCCATTAGCCATAGCCAGCAGCATGGACAGGTGTTGAGGATTATAAGAGCTGTAGCCTACAAGGACAGCTAATGGGTGCCAGGGTACCCACCTTCTAGGGTGCTTGCAAAAAGTCTCGGTGATTATCCCCTCAAAAAACAACAACAACAACCACCCAGCAAGGCATAACAGAAAGTTTTGTTTCCATGCTCAACTTGTGGCTGAGCTTCTCCTGCATTGAACGCACCCCTTAAACACCGCACCGAAAAGAAGTTACACAAAAAGGGACTCCACGTGGACCCCTCCTGATGGACGCAATACCACACTAGATGTGTACTTCGACTGCTTCCACCACAGAATCCAAACGGATGTGACCAGAAAACACCATCACTTACAACAAAATCTAAACCATGCTGAAAGGAGAGCCATAGAAAATCTCAGGAACAACCCAAACATTATAATTAAAGAGGCAGACAAGGGTGGAGCTGTCGTCATCATGAACAAAACTGATTACATCCAAGAGGCCCACAGACAACTTTCCAATACAGCCTTTTACATGAAATTGGACTCAGACCCCCACACAAGCATACAAAAAAGAACTGAACAAGATTGTCAAGGAGCTACCCCTACACATCCAAGAACAGATCCTCACAAACACACCAGCGGAACCTCGACCAGGAACTTTCTACCTTCTACCTAAAATACACAAACCAGGAAATCCAGGACGCCCCATCATCTCAGGTATTGGCACCATTACAGTGGGTGTTTCCGGCTATATGGACTCTGTTCTGAAACCATATGCTATCAGTGCTCCCAGCTACATACGTGACACCACAGATTTTCTAAAGGAAAATACAATCTTTGAACAATCTTCCTAACAATACTATACTAGCCACTATGGATGTGGAATCTCTATACACCAACATCCCACACAATGATGGTTTACAAGCCATAAGGAACACCATTTCAGATAAAACCACAGCGGACTTTGCTACCAAACTCTGCCACTTTGTCCTTACCCACAACCACTTCAAATTTGGTGATGACCTGTTCCTCCAGATCAGCGGCACAGCCATGGGCACCCGCATGGCCCCACAGTATGCCAACATCTTCATGGCAGATTTAGAACATCGTTTCCTAGACTCCTACCCACTCAAACCTCTCTTGTACCTACGATACATTGACGATATTTTTATTATCTGGACACATGGACAACAGACCCTGGAAACCTTCCACCAGACATTCAATGACTTTCACCCCACCATCAACCTAACAATGAACCAATCCATGCAAGAAATACATTTTTTGGACACTACTATAAAAATACAGGATGGACGTATAGACACCACCTTATACAGAAAACCAACTGACCGACAAACATATCTACATGCTTCTAGCTACCATCCCAAACATACCAAACAATCCATCGTATACAGCCAGGCCCTACGTTACAACTGTATCTGTTCCAACTCTACAGACAGAGAATCTCACCTAAGAGATCTACAGCAAACCTTTTTAGAACTAAAATATCCACCTGATGAAGTTAAACAACAGATCAACAGAGCCAGACTGATACCTAGGGAGAACCTGCTGCAAGACAGACCCAAAAAAGAAAATAACAGAACACCACTAGTCATCACATACAACTCCCAAGTTAAAACAGTACAACGCATCATCAGAGATCTACAGCCTCTCCTGGACAATGACAGCTCCCTTTCTCAAGCTCTGGGAGGAAGACCTTTCATTGCCTACAGACAGCCACCCAATCTTAAACAACTCCTCACCCACAATAATACAACCACCAGACTTAACATGGACACTGGTACCAGAGCCTGCAATAAACCCAGATGCCAACTTTGCTGCCACATACACCCGGACAACATCATTACTGGCCCCAACAACATCCAACATACCATCTCAGGACTATTTAATTGCTCATCTTCTAACATTGTGTATGCCATCAAATGCCAACGGTGCCCTTCAGCTCTCTATATTGGACAAACAGGCCAAACCCTACGCCAAAGGATAAATGGACATAAATCTGACATCAGGAACCATAAGACTGAAAAACCAGTAGGAGAACACTTCAATCTCCCAGGACATTCTATACAAGATCTCAAAGCAGCTGTTTCATTACAGAGAAATTTCAGGAACAGACTGGAAAGAGAAGTTGCTGAATTGGAAATCATTACCAAGCTTAAAACCATGGAAGCACCTGGGATGAATAGAGACATCGGATTCTTATCTCATTATGCATGATCAAGCTTTCTTTAGTACCTCACCCCAGGACTAATTGCAGCCATCAGCAGCCATTAACAGCCATCTACAGGTTTACCACTCCCATCAGCCCACCACCCATTCCCACCCACCCCCACCACCCTCTGTATATATATAGGGTCTGACACTTCTGTTTCTAGTGTATCTGAAGAAGTGTGCATGCACACGAAAGCTCATACCAAAATATAAACTTAGTTGGTCTTTAAGGTGCTACTGAAGGAATTTTTTTATTTTACCCCTTAAACATGCTCACATTTCATTGGATGCCAAGACTTGACACCCAACCTCCGTTCTGAACAGAGCTCCCCTCTCAGAGCGAGTGTGACGGTGGCTGGTGTAGGTGATGTGGCAGCCATTTTGGGTCATTTCACCCGCCTCATGGCCCCAAAGAGGTTGGCAATGCCTCATTGCCACACCCCTGCTGTATACTTCAGAGACTAGAGGACCTTCAAGGTCCCTTCCAACTCTACTGTCCTATGATTCTATGCGATACAGGTGACTCACCTGAAAAAACATGGCAAGGGAGGCAATGTGAGAATTCTGCCCGAGGCGTTAATACCGTTTGATGCTGCAGCTACCAAGAAATAACCATGACTTGTGTGAACCAGCCTGGAGGAACCAGCCTAAAGGAACCACACCAAGCAAAAACCAAACGGCAGCAGTGTTGTTTTTAAACCACCACTGCATTTCCACTACGCTTGGTTAAAGTTGCATCTGTTGAATTTCTGCCTGTTGTGCAGCTGTTTAAAAGGCAAGCACTTCTGTGAGGAACAAGCAGAGAGGCAAAATGCTATGGGCGAGGGTGGGATTCCCCCCCACTTCCTTCAATGTGATGAAGTTATCAGAAGCAAGAGTTGAATTCTTCAGTCTTGATGGGGTGGAATCTTTTCGACTGGCAGGAATGTGGCCTTGGACTCTGTTAACACCCTTGCTTGACTGCCTGGAGGAAAAAGAGGGTAACATTTAGATTCACTGCTGCACCCACTTTGGCCCTGCCTACTGTTGCCCCCTCAGAAGATAATGCAGCCCACCCTCTGAGAAAAGCTCATCACCCCCTGTGCTAGAAGATAGGACTCAATGCAAGATCTTCTCTATTAAGCCATGAGTTGCAAAATGATGTGTACACAACAATTAAGCTGCCCTCTATTTAGCTTTAAAACACATGTTACTGTAGGCAGCGTTTTGCTTGTTTTTTTAAAAAATACAGCTGTGATTAATCCTGCTCTCAAGGCACATTACTTCACTTTCCCGTTGGGGTTGCCAGCTTTTCTTCCTGGATTTTTTTATGCTATTGCAAGGCCCTTGCCAGATTTTCAAACGGGCTACTGCAGCTTTAAAGGCAGCCTGCAGACAATGCTTGTGTTCCTGCTGGGGAAACCTTATCCTGCTGATTCATTGCTATACATTTAAAGCAATATCATACCACTTTAAATGGGTCAGGCTTTCCCCCAAAGAATCTTCAAGTGCATTGGCTATTCTTCTACAGTCCTTCACTGCATATTTGCTACGAACAGGGATTTTCAATTCTGAGTCTGTATACATACTTAAGGCACATATGTAAGAGGCTCGTTTATATTTTGCAATGTTTCTGCCAAATGTAGCTACTTTATGGAAGTCCCACAATCATTTTATAAAGTAGCTGTGTTCTGTTGCTACAAATCAAGCACTGCTAGGAGTGCCCACCCTTTTGTTTTCCAATGTATTGCTATCAATAAAAAATTTGGTGTGGCGTGAGCAAATTTTTATTCTGAAAGTGTGGCCCAGAGAAAAAGTGTGACAAACTGTATACTATAATACGATTGGGAGGGGGGCACTCAAGTAAAACTTCATGCCTCTTGACACCTCACCCCCCAAATCTTTAATTGTGGGCTCAATTTTACAGGGCTCTCTTCCAATCAAAGTCTAATTATGTCCCTTTCCTACTGACCTCTCCACACCTAACAAAGACTTTAAAAAAAAAGTTGGGAAAGAGGCACTATTGGGCTGTTCTTGTTTTTATTATGTATTTTGTGTTTTTATATGGTGATTTTCTGTTGTAACCACCCTGAGACCTGTGGGTACAAGACAGCATACAAATTAATAATAATAATAATAATAATAATAATAATAATAATAATAATAATACAACCCATGAGATATTTCAATTGGCATTTGATTTTATAGTCATAACTGATTAATTTTTTAAAAAAATATTTTTTGTATCCCATCTTTGTGAACTGCTTGGACGCTCTTGCAGTCGAGTGATTTATTTAAAAAAAGTTGACTACTTTAAGTCGAAGCTAGAGCCAGGACTCCGCTTCCTCCCTTTCCAGCTCCTTGCACGGTGAGTGCGCTCTCCGGATTCAAGAGCCAGGACTCCTGGGTTCTTCTCGTGCAACACGAGCTCTAACGGGTTAAAAGCCGCGGCGGACCAGAGAGGGCATGCTTCCCGGGTTTCCTCGCCCAAAGCCTCTTTCTGAAACGTGACGCCTCATAAGCCACCAGCCGGGACCGCCTTCTTTCTCCGGGGGCTCTAGTGCGGACGCGTGGAATAAAACCCGTGACCCGGACACCTGGGTCCCTCCGGAGGTGCGTGGGATTTTGCTGCCTGGAGGGAGGTAGGGAGGGAGGCGCTTCTTGGGCGCAGTCCAGGCTCCGCCTAGGCGGTGCTTGCGCCGGCTGTGGTTTCTCCGCTTGAGCTTCCGCGTCCGGGAAGGGCTGGCTGGAGGCGCGCGGGCGACTCGGTTTTTTTGGGGTGGGTGAGCACCGATCCCTCCAAGAAAACTGATAAAACGGGGTCTGTTGGTGGGGCCACCCGTACCTCTCCAAAGGTACGACTAATATTTCAGGGAAAGAAACTGTAGGTTGTAGCAGAGGCAGACCCCGCCTTGAGTCCTTTTGCAAATTTCGCAGAAGCGGGGGGGGGGGGGAATCCCTGATAGGAGGAAAGAGAAAGATTGTGGAAGGTGAGAGAGAGAGAAAGAGAAAGATTGTGATC
The DNA here is from genome assembly GCF_965207765.1 of Zootoca vivipara. Taxonomy (NCBI): domain Eukaryota; kingdom Metazoa; phylum Chordata; class Lepidosauria; order Squamata; family Lacertidae; genus Zootoca; species Zootoca vivipara. Next base: position 41,238,395 of record NC_142595.1, read on the forward strand.
AGCTCAGGTGGTATATCATCACCATCAAAACTAAATGGAGAGAGGAAGCAGCTTATAGCGGTGACTCTTTGGCCAACCTTTACCGAATTTGCAAACATGAATGAATTCGGGTGGAATTGGTTTCCTGCAACGTGCCTAGGTGATGATTTGTGGCACAAACCATGGTTTCTGGTTGCCGACTGGCATGCAGCGATAAGAGGCTGCTGGGGTGTGTGTGTGGCTCCTGTGCCTTTAACGTTCATTGACTTAAAGCTTCTCCGAGCCATGGGTGTGGCTCAGTGGTAGAGTTCGGCATGTAGAGGTTGCCAGGTTCAGTTGCAGGTATATCTGCTTTGGGGCTGAGAGAGAGAGAGAGAGAGAGAGAGAGAGAGAGAGAGATCACTGCATGAAACCCTGAAGAGTTGCTGCAGGTCAGTGCATGCATTACTGAGTCAGATGGACCCAGTGGTCTGGCTTTGGTATATATGGTATATATGCCCAATCTGTTTGTTTGTTTGTTAAATGTGCAGAATAGGAAATAAGGAAGGGAGTTTCATTGTGCCGGGTGCCAACGCTGCAGTGAAATCCAGGAACTGAAAGCAAGAACTGAGAGATAGTGGCTTCGGATAAACAAGGGAATTAATTGAATTATCCAGGAGGCAGGAAGAGCATGGGGTTGTGGCTAGGGGTGGTTGTGCAAGGCTTTGTGACTCAGTGAACATTGGATAGAGTGGAAAACTGTGGCTGCAGCTATGAATGGCAGGGTGGGTGGGTGGGTGGGTGGCCTGCCTTGGCCTTCGGACTTATAGGGAATCTTCTGACTTCATTCCCTCAAGTTTTCTGCTTTAAAAATAAAATAAAAAAATCTAGTTATTTTCACCATGTTATGGTGCCACAAGGGGGTGCTGTGTTGAAAGGATGCATAACCCTAAACCTGGGGTCTTTTACACCCCAAGTGTTGAAAGGATACAATCCCACAACTGCAACATTTCTCATTGAGAGCCTGTGTGAAGCATTTGCTCAGATCTATTGAGACCTGACAACATTTGGAGAGCCATAGGTTTCTCATTCCCGGTTGAAACCCAGCAACGTTCGCTTAAAGAAGTGGCAGTATGGGGCCTAAGAAACACTTCATTAAAACACCAGCATGTTAAAATCACAGTAAAGGATGCCTAGTTTATTCATTAACTTGTGCAGCTGATTTGCAGGAAGCTTTCTAGGTGCTATGTGCAACGTGAAGGTACAAAGGTAGAAACCCAGGAATTGGGAAGGGACCACAGTGGTCGTCTTAGCCCATGCAGGTATTCCACTGCAACAGCAGCCTTGATTAGGTGACCAGCCAGCCTTTTAATAAAAACCTTCGAGCAGCCACTGCAAATCTTGCCACTCTTATCAGACACAAATCTGTTGAAGAGTCACACAGCAAATATATGATTTTGCTTGATCATCTCCATTGGGTATCCTGGTTAACAAATTCAAAATAAACTTTCCCTTGGTTAAGAACACAAAGAACAGTACAGTCATACCTCGGTTTAAGTACACCTCGGTTTGAGTATTTTCAGTTTAAGTACTCCACGGACCCGTCTGGAACGGATTAATCCCCTTTCCATTACTTTCAATGGGAAAGTTCGCTTCAGGTTAAGTATGTTTCAGGTTAAGTACAGACTTCTGGAACCAATTGTGTTTGTAAACCGAGGTACCACTGTATAATAAACAATGATAAATATCTTCTGCTTATTGAGCACCACAGAGATGCAGTTCTGCAAGTATTTTTACACCCCTCTATAAGTATTCTGAAGGCATCGCCTGGAATGGCAAAGCCATGAAAACAATTACAAATCCAATATGGGTACTGAGTGGCCCGAAGATCTCCACTTAAGACAACTGGTTAAAAAAGAAACTATTTTAAATACAATAGAGTTCCTGTCTAATAAATAATGGCTGCGGCAGGTGTGTGTGTTTCCCGACAAATAGGTGCCACCACACCAAAGGCCCGATTATGACATAGTGTGGAGCTGATCCTCCTGAGGAGATGGAATGTGCAGCACAGCCTCCTCCTGCAGAGGAGTAATAATAATAATAATAATAATAATAATAATAATAATAATTTTATTATTTATACCCTGCCCATCTGGCTGGGTTTCCCCAACCATTCTGAGCGGCTTCCAGCAAAAGATTAAAAATACATTAAGAGTGTAGCATTCAGCTGGTTTTATAAGGGATGAGATGCTCTTTCAGGTATCCTGGTCTCAAATCTGCATAGGGCTTGTTCGTGTTGAGTACCAAAGTCTATTCTTTCTCTTTGCAGACGGCCAAGCACCCAGCGGCCTTCCCAGTGAAGTCCATGGATCCCTCTGCCTCTCTCTTTGGGGAGAAGCCCTTGCTTCATGCTTCTCTCACCCTTCCAAAGCTGGAGGAAGTCCAGGCCCGACTGTTGCAGCCCATTGCCCCGTCTGCTTCATGGCTAGCCTCGCTGAAGCCTCTCCGTACCCAGAGCCAGGTCGTGGCAGGCTCCTTGACAACGCCAAATGCTCTGGATTTCAAATGGCTTGGCTCAGTCCTTGAGCAGACACAGGTAAGCATGGCTGTGGTAAGGCTAGTAGCAATAACACCACCACCACCACCAATAATAATTATTATTTAACAAGAGATCATTTATTTGGATGCATGTCTGATCCATGATGGGGTTAATGGTCAAACCCCACCCACCCAAAGAATCCTGGGAAATACTGTTTTGTGACCATGCTAGAAAGGCAGCTTTTTAAACAAAACGCTTATTCTTAGGTGTGCTCAGAAACGGAAGCCACAAGGCGTCACCAGGAGTTGATTCAAACGTAGCTGGGTGTTCCCCCCCCCCATTTCCCCCCTTTGGGTGCTCCCAGATGGGTGGGTGTCGTGGGAACAGTTCTGTTCCTGCACATCCCTACTGTGGGCGGGGAGATTTTGATGCAGGGAGAGCGTTCCAACATTTCAGAAGTAGCGTAGTACCAGGAAATAGGCCCTCTGTGCTACACCTGAATGTGTAGATCTGCTCTGCAGGCCGGTGTGCCGCTGCTGCTATACCTCCTTTCCTTCCCCAGTGTTCTGTCTCCAGCCAAGGGAAGTCGGAGTTGTATGGCAGATGTAAAGGCGAATGGGATCCTACTTGGCGTTAGGCTTTTTCATGTGTTACGCTGAACACGGGTGCAGGCTGTCTCTATATAGGTACATGTGTTTGTGCGAAAGAGTGTACACTTGCAGATTCACGTAGCCAAGTGTTTTGCACACACTGTATATACACTTGTGGGTGGTACTGCATGAACACCCTCATCCCTGCCACTAATTGCTCCTTTATCGTTCCCTACTCCAGGCAAGGCAGCCTGCAGCATCTGACGCGAAGAAGCTTGTGTCGTATTCTGCCTTCTCTGAACCAAGGCTGCTCTGCTTGGAGAATTCTCTTCTGAAGCAGCCTGCCAACTTGGCTGTTCAGGGGCTGGAGGAATCCAGGGCTCGCCTGCTGCGCCCTATTCCCACCTCTGTTGCTTTATCAAAGCCTTTGGATGTGCAGTTGTCTCGCCGACAGGACCATCAGGAAACTACCTCAACATCCTTGGGGTTGCCAGCGGGTTACAGAGCCCAGGATGAGGCTTTTGGACCAAGCACCAAACTGGAAGAGCCACAGTTGCAAGTAAGACTTCAGTTAGGCAAGGGGCCTATAGAGCCTGGGCCCGGTTGCTGGAGTATTGTTGTGGCAACAGGATATTGTGTGAGAGAGGTTTCAGCAACAGTAACTTTGGCGAGCTGGAGAAGCTTGGGTTGGATGGCAAAGGGAATGGAGGAAAGTTTTATAGCAGAGGGGAAACACATCTAGGCAATTAGGAAAACCTGAATTTTAAAAAAGAGTTTTCCTTCCATAAATTTGGGCAAGCAGCCGAAGCAGTGGCCCTCCACTGGACTACAAATCCCATCATCCCTGATTGTTTGCCGGGGTTGATGGGATTTGAAGTCCGAAAACATCTGCAGGGTCACAGGTTCCCCATCCCTGAGCTGGAGGGGGAATCCTCAGTCATAGCCCACCCATGTTCATTGCTATTTTTACTTGGGTGAAGGGTTCTTGGTAGTGGCGCCTGTCCTGTGGAACACCCTCCCACCAGATGTCAAAGGAAAAAACAACTACCAGACTTTTAGGAGATTTCTGAAGGCAGCCCTGTTTAGGGAAGCTTTTAATATCTGAAGGACTATTGTATTTTAATATTTTGTTGGAAGCCTCCCAGAGTGGCTGGGGAAAACCAGCCAGATGGGCAAGGTATACATAATAAATTATTATTATTAATTTACAAACTACATCTGAGGAGTATAGCTAGATGTGGCCACAACTTTCCTGGTTGTGGATGCTTTTTTTTAACTTTCCTGGTTGTGGATGCTTTTTTTGTTTTCAGGAGTTTCAGATGAAGCATTTGCACAGGTCTTGTGCCTGAGAATTTTGCTGGTGCTTCCATACTCACTGGTAAAAGACATTTGGAAAATGAATATTGGATGAAGCTTGTAGAGTGGTTGCAGTTTTGACTAAGGGAAAGTGGGGTTTCTTCCCCTGCAGGAGAAAAGCGATGAGAGAGTAGCTGTTGACGTGATCCCAGATTACGTTCTGACTTTGCCCAAAGATGACCTGAAAGTGCAGTCGGAAGAGGACGATTTTGGGGCTGATGAGCTGCCTGTGGAGAGCAAAGAGCAGCAAGTGAAAGATCAAAAGGTGAGAGGTGTTGTGCTGGTAGGAACTAGGGGCTGGGGAGACATTGGAATGAAATACAAATTGCCTGTTTTGCAATTTCCAAAGTTCCATGTGAGCTGGAATACTGTCTTTTTCTTTCTAAGTTCACATTGCTCCAAATTTTGAAGTACAGTTCTCTGGCCAAGTGACAGATTATGGGTTGGGTGTCAGTCTGGATGAGCATAGGACCCTTCCAAACCTGTGGTTTTGTGTATCTGGTGTTAGAATCTATCGGAGGTAACTTGCGGAACCAGTCAGACTAGCTCCTTTGTGGCAACTCGGCTAATTTTACTCCTCACCTGCTTCTTAAAGAGTGAGGTCTGTTGCTATGGAGACAAATGGGTGGGCCTTCTTCCGCCATGCTTGGCTGGATGTCGGGTCATTCTGGGATGGCGAAGAATAGGTCAAATGTGTGTGTGTGTGTGTGTGTGTGTGTGAATGAATGAATGTGAAAGTGTGTGTGTGTGTGAGAGAGAGAGACAGAAAGTGTTTTGCTGATGCTGGAGAGATAGAGGCATGTTTTGTTCTCTGTTGGATCCAAAACTGAGTTTGCAACTTCCCTGGAAATGTAACGGGAAAGATAGATCTGCTGCGGTGTTAATGCTGTGTTGATCCCCTCCATCCTATGCTTGGGTTGTGTTAATAAAACCGAAATATCCCAAAGACACTGCAGTTTCCATTGACCTTCATTTCAAGGGATCTAAACCCCAGGAAAGCAGAGGCCACTCCTGGAGTCTCTCCACCACTCAGAGATTGGAGTGCACACAACAGTATATGGGAAAAAAGCATATACAGTGGTACCTCGGTTTATGAACACAATTGGTTCCGGAAGTCTGTTCATAAACTGAAGCGTTCATAAACGGAAGCGAACTTTCCCATTGAAAGTAATGGAAAGTGGATTAATCTGTTCCAGACGGTCCGCAGGGTACTTAAACTGAAGCGTTCATAAACTGAAGCGAACTTTCCCATTGAAAGTAATGGAAAGTGGATTAATCCGTTCCAGATGGGTCCGCGGTGTTCATAAACCGAAAATTCATAAACCGAGGTGTTCATAAACCGAGGTTCCACTATACTGTAATAGGGTAAAGTTGCATAAAACTGCAAATATTTATGAAATGAACGCGGAATGCAGTTTGCGTATGGAAATAATTGCTTTGCCCCCCCAAAAGTGTACGGTATACAGGCAGGTGTATATTAGGAGAAATTTGCACTGAAATGTATATGCGGCTTGGGACCCTCGTACCTACAGGACTGCCTCTCCTGGTATGCCCCACAGAGGACCTTAAGGTCCACAAACAACAATATTCTGGAGATCCCGAGCCATAAAGTGGCTACATTGGCCTCTACTAGGGCCCAGGGCCTTTTCAGTATTGGCCCCAACTTGGTGTAACACTCTTTCACAGGAGACCAGGGCCCTGCGGGATTTGTCATCTTTCCACAGGGCCTGGCCTTTGGGTTGGACTTAGTCTGACCCCTGTCTTTTCCTCCCTCATGGTTTGGATTTATGGACTACTTTAAATGAGGCTGCATTTTAAATTTTAATATTGTATTTTAATTAATTGCTTTTTATGTTTTATTATAATTTTATTGGTGTTAGCTGCCCTGAGCCTGGTTTTGACTGGGGAGGGTGGGGTATAAATAAATAAATTATTATTATTATTATTATTATTATTATTATTTATTACTTTCATGAGGGTTTTTTCTTAACTTGAAAACTGATTTTGGGAGCCGAGTTTGGAGAAACAAGAGGAACTGAAATGGACAAACTGGCTTGTTCCTAGTAGGAACCCAGTGGTTCTGGGTTGTTGCTTTTGGATGGGCACTGGAAAATAGTGCACACAATACAACATGAGCCATACAGCCGAGTGTTCCTAGATGTAGAGGTGAAGATTTGCTGTTAGTATTAGGTTTCCATCTCAACTGCTGAGTTGATAGGGGCTTCTTGGAATGGGCAAACTGGAACCAGAACCCACCCACCAAGCCTGATGCCCAAGGCAGTCACCTGCCCCTAAATCTAGCCCTAGGTGAAGCCAGAGCTTCCAGCTTTTCATCCAGCTCCAATCATGGATTCTTAGAAGCTTAAGAGTGGGTTGTGTCCACTGGACTAGAACCTTGAAATGTGAAGGAAACTCCCACAAGAGGCTTCCTAAGGTTTTCTCCTCTAACCCCTCCCCCCCTTTTTAGTTGATGTTGTTGAGCCTGGCCTGCTGTTCGCTGGTGGAAGGGCCGAAGTTTGGAAATCCTCCTGGTGAACTTCAGCAGGCATTGACGCAAGTGTGTGAGAGCCTAGCAGAGCACGATCCTGAATTCATTCTCAAGGTACGAGGGGGCAGTTAACCGGGAGCCTGGATTTCTGGGGGTTGCACCCAAAAAGTCACAAGAGAGGCATTGCGGTGCAATCATTGGGCCGGAAAGAAAAGCTTGCCTGTTCTTGATGTGTGTTTAATATTTACCTAGATTGTTTTCATGAATGCCATTGAATTCCCCAAGTGCTGATGGCACTCTTGTTGCTAAATGTCATAATAATTATTTCTCTAAAAACAAAACAAAACTGAGGATGTTGTTGTTTAGTCATTTAGTCGTGTCTGACTCTTCATGACCCCATGGACCAGAGCACGCCAGGCACTCCTGTCTTCCACTGTCTCCTGCAGTTTGGTCAGACTCATGTTGGTAGCTTCGAGAGCACTGTCCAACCATCTTGTCCTCTGTCATCCCCTTCTCCTTGTGCCCTCCATCTTTCCCAACTGAGGATATTGCCAATTATATAGTGGACTGGCAGTTATTTTGTTGGTGGCAATGTGACTGAGTGCCAATTGTTGAGAATCGCAAGTGGGATAATTTCTTCCAATAAAGTACCTAAATTATTGCATAAGGATAAATGCAAATTAAAGTGCAGAAGGACGTGGCTCTTTTTATCTGTACGCTAGTATCTTTCGTGTCCTTTTTATGTTGACTCTTTATTTTATTGTGTGTTTTTATGTCCTGTTCTGCCCCCCTAGGCTCAGAGTGGCATGAAGCAGTTTTCCTAAATGTTGTTAGGCCACATCTATGCCTTGCATTTAAAGCATCATCTCACCACTGTAAACAGCAGTGGCTTCCCCCGAAGAATCTTGGGAACTCTGGTTTGTTAAGTGTGTTGAAAATTGATTGGAAGCTTCTCTTGCCCTCGCAGAGCTACAATTCCCAGAGCAGTTAAACAATCTCTCCCCCCCAAAAAAATATATTTATTGAAAGATTTTTTGAAATACAGAATAAACAAATTTTACATCGCCAATAATTGCAAAAAACAAAAATGACAAAAAATAAAATAAAAAACACAGGACAAAAAAGAAAAGAAAAAAGAGAAAAATACTCAATCTAATTAATATCACTTGATTATAACCAATTCTGACTTCCCTGTCCCAACCTTCCCGAGTCCAATTTAATCCCCAAATAAACAGCTTCCAAATTGTTATAAAATACAACTTTTAAAAACATGATTCATCTCTATGACATCAATATTCCAACTTTTTCTTGTATAATCATTTAAACAATCAGTTAAACAATCTTTTCCCCCAGGGAACTCTGGGAATGTTAAAAGAAATTTTGCAGAGTTCATTTCATTTCTCTAGAGCTCTTCCCTGGAGGTAGATGGATCTTCTTTCCTAAGCTCTGGGATGCTGTTCCTTTCCAGAAGCTGCCATTGTCCTTGGCAAATTATCTGGTTGTAACAAATTAAAATAGACTGGTTCTGAAACTCTCTCCAGGTGGGAGGTGGGAACTGGTCCTTGAAAGATCTTGAGCTGCAGAAGGAATGAGGAAATTAAAGGACAGCAAAAAAAGAATCCTCATATCGAATTGTGTCATTTTGCTTTTGTTCCTTCTATCGTGTGATCACAGAGGGCTAGAAACTTGCATCTCCAAAAGCGTGGAATCTGTGCTAAGAGCATTATCTGCATTGGAGCTTTCAGTGCTAACCTGGAATTGCTGGGTGCAGTTGCCTGCCCAACAAAAACGATGGTGCTCTATGTCGGGTTTGGCACAATAGTTATGCTGTTGTCCTTCTTGTGTTTGGAGTTCAACCTACAGAACCCGGGAGGTCTGACAAACACAGGATACAAATGAGGTCCACCTTTCTAGGAAAATGTCTAGACCAGCTGCCTCATCTTTGTGTGGTGGTGTCCTCATATTCACTTCAACATCTCTAGAAACCTCCCTTGACGTACTTTTCTGTGCAATTTCTCTCTCCCTCAATGACAGGTTGCCCTGTACACTCGCCAGGAACTGAATATCCGCAGTACGGCCAATTTTCTCCTGGCGCTCTCTGCCCGCCTTATGCCCTGCCGCCCACATCTGCGACGGTATTTCTGCCACACTGTGCAGCTCCCCTCTGACTGGAAGGAGGTGGCCAAACTCTTTCAGGTAAGGAGAGAACGACCGCACAAAATCCTTTAGCAGAGCGTTCCAGTGGTAATCCAGGATGCAGAACTGTTTCTCACCCTTGTGATCACACGGTGCTATTATTTTTCTCTTGCATGCAGGGCCTAGCAGGGGAAGGAAAAGCTCTGGCTCCAATGCCTTGCTGTCTTCGCGCTGCAATGGCCGATAAGTTCCGGCAGTTCGATGCATACCAATTGGCCAAATACAATAACCGCAAGAGCAAGGGGAAGAAAAAACGTCGCCCAAAACCCAGGAAGGTGGGTCTTTTGATTTCAGAGTTCCTGATCTTCTTTGTGCTTTCCAATATAGGCTAAACATGAGCTGACTTGCTGTGATACCACGGAGTGTTCAAAAACATTTTAATAGTTTGGAGGAAAGTTTCTGCAGCAGAGAATACTCTTAGCGTGAGGGACAGAGTTGGGGGGGGGGGACAGAGCCTGCATCACTGGGCTGAATGGGTTTTGAGCCCAGGGTCAGGAAGTGGCTATAGGGCTAAATATGGGTTTTGCTTTGTTTTGGAAATAACTAGTCTATAGCAGGGGTGGCCAACTCCCAAGAGACTGTGATCTACAGTGGTACCTCGACGTACAAATGCCTCGACTTCTGAAGGTTTCGACTTCTGAAGTCCGCTAATCCGGAAGTATTTTCACCGTATGTGCATTCTGCGCATGCACAGAAGCGGTGCACACGGTTTGCACATGCACAAAGCGCAAAATCACGCTTTGCGCATGCGCAAAATGGGCGCTTTGACTTCTGAAGGTTTCGACTTCCGAAGAGCGCCGTGGAACGGATTGCCTTCGTAAGTCGAGGTACCACTGTACTTACAGAGTTTAAAACTGGCAGTAATCTACCCCCTTTTGGGGGGTTCAGGTCAAAGTTGTTGAGCTTTTTTGGAGAGGAGGAAAGCCCTGTTTTTTGGGGGGGGTGGGGCAAAAAAAGAGAGCTTTTTTAGGGGAGCCAAAGTTGTTGAGCTTCTTTGGGGGAGCCAGTGATCTACCACAGAGGTCCAGAGATCCACCGGTAGAACATGATCTAACTGTTGGATGTGCCTGGTCTATAGCTGCTCCTGTGTAAGATCAGTCATGGGGAAAAAACTTTGTGGAGTGTGACAAACTATTGTGCTGGAAAAATGTACAGAAATGTCTTGTTCCCCTGTACTTTTTTTCTTTTTCTTTTTTTGGGTGGAGACTCCAATCGGGTATTTATCTTTTGCTTTGTGAGCTTTGAGCGCCAGAAACTGTAAAATACAGACCCCATACTTTTCCCTATTGGGGCATATCTGTAGCACCAGGTGTATTTGTGATGTGAAGTTGGCCTAGTAGCCCTGCACCAGTGTTTATCTATGTGGCTAATGCTTGTTCATTTTGTTTCCTCAGCAAGAGCCAAGAGCTTCTGACTGGGAAGAGCATTGGCCTGGTCGGAACAAATTATTTGCAAAAAAAGCCAGATTACTCCAGACAAAGGTAAGACATACCTGGGAGAGCAGAGGAAAGTGTTGTCCTGGGTACCACATTCCTTTCCTAACACTAAAGTCTCTAATTGTGTATAGCTGAGGGCTAGGAAACGCTGAAGTGTTACGTTGAGGTCTCCTGTCTTCAAGGAAAGGGCTGTGGGGAGCCCCTTTCAAAACTTCTCTGAAGACGCAAAGTGGCTTTTGAGATTTCTTAGTCCTCTTGTCAATTGATTCTCACCAGTTTGAAGAGGAGTTGAAAAAAGAAAAGATGCGTCCCGCAGCCCCCAAGGACCTCTTCTCTCTGAAGGCTTTGATACAGCGCCTTCACATCTCTGAGCCGGCCCAGCTTGTTATGAGTCTCCTGGGACGCAGGTGAGGCTTTCCTGCATAGCATTGAATTCCCCCTCCTCCTGGCCAATGGTAGCCTTTCGGATTCTGAACTGTGGAATCTTTCGGGCAGGAGTTTCTTTCCAATTCTATCTGGAGATGCCAGGGGTTGAACTTGTTGACCTTCTGAATGTTAAAAGGGATGCTCTGCCACTGAACTCGGTCGGACCAAAAGGAAGCATGTTGCTTGGACTGGACGGCAGGTTCCGAAGATGGGGCTCTTATAGCGCCTGGTAGGCAGCGATTGGCCCTTGGAGGGGGTCAGCTGATGGAATGCTTCAGCTGGTTGTTGAACTGCATCCTAGATGAGCCCCAGAGCTGTGTCAGGCTTGCAGTGGAAGCAGAGGCATGCATGGCAATTAGAAAATCAACCTTGGTTTGAAAAACCCACCTACCCTGTTAAATTTCATGGTTGAGCTAACAGATCATTTTGCAAGAATTCTAGCAACCAGCACGTACTAGGAGGTGATCCACCTGGGCCATGATTCACCTGTGGGCCCACCCCCGCCCTAAATCTCCTCCTCTTGCTCGAACTCTCCAGGTACCCCTCGGATTTGCCCGCCTTCTCGCGAAGTCGCCTCCCTGGGCCCTGGGACTCCAGCCTTGCTGGCACTCGCATGAGGCTGCCGAAGCCTCAAACCTGGGAGCGGGACCTCAGCCAATTGGGGAACAAGGCCAAGGCCTGGGAAGAGCTGATTGGTAGGTGTGAGAGTGAAGTTGATTTTTGTAGTGGTGGTTTCCCCATCTGCTGAAAAGTGCCGCAATATCCCAGTTCACATCTGTGGCGAGTGAAGAAAACAATTGTTTTGTTCACTGATATGCGTTTCTGTAGCAGTGGGAGAAGCAGGACTCAGTTCAGTTGGGTCTGCTGAGCTGACCAGCTTCATCCGGCTTCCCCCGGACCCTCAGTTGCTTCTGTTCCAGCTGGTCATGATACAGAATTACTTTTGAGAATCAACAGCTGTTTGCTTTATTCCTCTTTGTCTGTTTTTTTTCCTTTTGCTCATCCTTGATTACTTTATATGCTGTTCTGAAAGCCATTTTGGTTGAACAGCAAGGTACAGCTGCTCTAAATAAGCACATTGTGTTCCTCCTTACCATCAGACCACTAGGATTCTGCCTGTAGAATGAGCATGCCTTCCACAATGTGAAAACTTTGGCTTGTTTTCAAAATTGAGGAACCTTCTGATCTGAATCTCGAATGTTAACTAGGCTCTAGGCAGCTTCAGCATGAGTGGGAGGGGATGTGCTGCCTGCAAGCCTCAAAATTATTCTTGTGTTGGTGCAGAGTTCTGGCTTCGGCCCAAAGTTTTGAATCCCTTCCAAGCTTCTTCTGTTGACCTTTCGCAGATGCAGGGAAGCTGCCTTTCATGGCCATGCTGCGGAATCTGCGCAACATCTTACGGGCTGGCGTGAGCGATCGACACCACATGCGGCTGCTGAAGCGCCTGGAGGACAAGGTGAGGCCCTCGTACAGCTTTTATTTATTTGCAACAGCAGCATAAAGGTAAAGGGACCCCTGACCATTAGGTCCAGTCGTGACCGACTCTGGGGTTGCGGTGCTCATCTCGCATTATTGGCCAAGAGAGCCGGCGTACAGCTTCCAGGTCATGTGGTCAGCATGACAAAGCCGCTTCTGGCGAACCAGAGCAGCACATGGAAATGCCGTTTACCTTTCCGCTGTAGCGGTTCCTATTTATCTACTTGCACTTTGACGTGCTTTCGAACTGCTAGGTGGGCAGGAGCTGGGACCAAGCAACGGGAGCTCACCCCGTCGCGGGGATTGGAACCGCCGACTTTCTGATCGGCAAGCCCTAGGCTCTGTGGCTTAACCCACAGTGCCACCCACGTCCCTCAACAGCAGCATAGGAAGGTCAGGGGATTTGCCTCTCTAACCCAGGATTACGGGGTTAAACTCTCCAGGTTCTTTCCTAGAGAGAGGTCACTTGCCACCTGAATCTCAAGGCTCTCATCCTTTTTCTGCTGTGTTTCTAGACACAGGTTTGTGCTTCAGAGCTCTGTGTCTGAGTGCTTTTTCTTACTTTGCCTTGGCCCTTTGACTGGTCTTGTATTGCAACAAGAGCATGGCTTCCATTTGCACCTATGGGAGAAAAGTAAAGTATTTTTTTGGGGGGGGGGAACTGTTGGCACGGCAGCAAAATCTGCCCCTGATGGACAACCTTAATTTCCAGTACCTCGGTTGTAATAGCAACTTTAATGCTCAGTGCATTGATTTAATCCAGGCATAGGCAACCTTGGCTCTCCAGATGCTTAGGAACTACAACTCCCATGATCCCTAGCTAACAGGGCCAGTGGTCAGGGATCATGGGAGTTGTAGTTCCAAAACATCTAGAGAGCCAATGTTGCCTATGCCTGATTTAGTCTGTTCAATTCCCACCCCCACTGCCCTTGCTTCTCCTGCTGACATTTTTCTTCCCCTCCCAGGAATCCGTCATCCGCAGCAGGCAGCTCCCTTTCCGGTTCCTTTCAGCCTTCAAGGTCCTGAAAGATCTGGAAAATGACCTCAGAGAGAAGGGTAAGGCCTGTGCACCACCCAAGATGCACTAGAGGGTCCCACACTCACCTTGAGTGCATTTGCCTGACTGGAATGTGCCTGTGTTGCTACCTCTTGCCTTGCCCAGGAGGTGTATGTGCTTGTGTGTGTGAACATCTGACTTCTGCATGGCTGTCATGTAGCTTGCAGTACAAAAGTAATGGTCCTATCCATTGCTCCTCCCGCTTCTGCCTCTGGCCCCAGGGGCCACTGGCATGTAGGCTCCGTAACAGGGCAGTTCAGCTTTACTTACCAAGCTGTCCGCAATGGAACCCATGGCCTGCACCCTGCCTTGTTGCACTGGTGGGAGAAAGCGAGCCCCAAATTGGATGCCCCTTCAGCCCTTGTGCTGCCTTCCCAAAGCTGGATAAGTGAAGCAGCAGACTCTGGTAGGGGCCTAGAGCCCTCACACCTTCTTCCCAGAGCCTAGCAACTTGCTTATCTGGCTTTTGGAGGGCAGTGCGAGGGCTCTGTGTGTGAAATGTTGGTGAGGGCCGCATTGGACTACTCTGCCCCTTGTGGAGGGGGACTGTCCATCAGCCTGAATAAGGTTCCCCACCCTAGATATGAAATGGATTCATTCACTGCTGGCCTCAGGTGTCGGTGATCTAAAAAACAACAACAGAGGGAAGGTTGATGATGGGGAGGGGGTGTCTATGAAAGTGAGAATGGCAAAAGGGATTGATGGAGTTTGGCTGGGTGACTTTCAAAGCACCTGAGTGAGGTAGTATGGCAGCAGGGGCAGCTAGGTTTTCTGTAGGTGAAACAAATTTGCAGCAGCCTTTGAAGGGAGCCAGGTGGGCTGGGAGTTGCTGGCTGGGATAAACACCTTCCCTCCCCCCTCTCTTTTCCCCCTGCCCTACAGAGACCCCCTTCCCTAGCAACAAGGACATCATCCTAAGGATCGTACAGCGACATGGGCTGAGCATCTCCTACAGGGGGTCATCGCATTCTTGGACACGCCGAAGTCTGCGTGGCTGTCTGGAGATCCCTGTTATCTTCAGTATGGTGAAGCGTGAGAAGAGGAAACTCCTCAAGACCAGGTTAGCGATGGTGCTGGCTGTGTGGTGAGAAGTGAGAGACGGACTGTTCACATCAGACGTGCAAGGAAGCAAGAGGGGAAGTACGTGCTTCCACAAGGAGGCGAAAGTTCACTCTCGCCCAGCATCCTGTTCGGCCAACAGCAGCCAATCAGATGCTTCCGAGACGCTTGGGAATTACAGGAGGGGAGAGTGCCTTTGTGAGTGCCTCTTGGGCTTGCCAACCTAGCAGTTTGAAAGCACGCCAGTGCAAGTAGATAAATAGATACCGCTGCAGGAGGAAGGTAAATGGCATTTCCGTGCGCTCCGGCTTCTGTCACAGTGTTCTGTTGTGCCAGAAGCAGTTTAGTCATGCTGGCCACATGACCCGGAAAGCTGTCTGTGGACAAACTCCGGCTCCCTTGGCTTGAAAGTGAGATGAGCGCCACAACCCTATAGTCGCCTTTGACTGGACTTAACCACCCAGCGGGCATCTGATCAGCCACAGTGAGTACAGGATGCTGGAATAGATGTGGGTGTGAGGTCTGATATAGCAGGGTACTTGGAGAGAAGAGCATTGTGCCATAGCTATTGTCTTTTTATTCAAGGTTGTTTGTATATTCCACCTACTTTTTAAAATAAAAACATAAACACTACATCTCCCTTTGCTGCAAAACACTACAGGGGAGGCTTCCATCATTGCAGCAGTGGCACAGGTGTTGACTGGCATGTGTATATTCATTGGTTCCGTTTGTCTTCCTTTACAGAGAGATTCGCTGCAGCCACGCCCTCCTGCAGCGTTACCAGGAGGCTCTGGAGAAAGCAATCCACATTGCCGTTCGGCACAATCTGCCCCCCATCCCTGGCCGCACCCTCATCCTGATAACAAACTCAGACATGTTTCAGCCCTACGTGAAGGCCCAGGATCTCTGCTGCCCCAGCACCAACAGGCAGGATGACACTGGACAGGCCTCCAAACCGCTTACGGTTTGTTCATTTTAAAAGCAACCTTTCTCTCTGTTTTCCCTTCCCTATTGACTTGTTCCATAATAGGAGCTGCATCAGGGTGAATGGGCTACTTCCTCGCCAACCTTGCTTGGCCCCCACCTGTCTATTTCCTTCCTTACAATCAGTCCAGAGGGTGTCACTGGCTGCCACCTTCTTCCCAAGTTCTCTGTATTGCCCTTGTAGAACTCAGGAGGGAGGGCAAACCTTTAACTAGCTGACTCTGTCATTGGCTTCGGATCCACTGTTGAATTCATTTATATGCCGCTTCTAAGCAGTTTACAAATGTAAAATCAGTCCTAAAACCCATACCTGATTGAAATACATAAAAACAATTCATCAGAGCATTAAAACATCTTTAGTTTAAAATGTGTAAATAAACTAGTTTAAAAGCGTGACAAATCAGGTAAAACAAGAAGGAATCCCAAGTTTGGGCAAGTGCTTGGCTGAACAGGTGTGTCTTCAGCAGCCTGCAGGATGCCAATACTGATGGGGCTTCTTGTACTTCAACTTCCTGCCCTATTAATATGACAACAACCCCACCCATGGCCAGGCGCCTAGCAAGGGAGAAGCGAAGGGGGCGGGTTGCCCCTAGCTCCATTCTGGCTGGCCTCCTCCGCCCGAGCAGGAAGAAGCAGAGCGCACTGGCCGAGCAGAGCAGCAGCGCCAACCCAGACTGTGCAGTCCGTCCTGGCGCGTGTGTTGTGACATCACAACGCATGCACGCTGCGGAGCTACGCCCCGGCCCCAGGGGGTGACGCCCCGGGCAGCCAAGTGGCACCGTTCGCCACTGCCCATGCCCCCGCTTTACAACCAGCAAAATGTACCAGTTGTTTGCAGGAACTGTATGTTTGATTCATTTAATCTTCAACTTTTTATTATTTTAGTATTTGTACCCCCTCTGTTTGACTTAAAAATAAATGCAGATGCTGGCTTACAACCTAATTTTTAAAACAGCTGTCAACCTCAGTTGTTAAGTTTGCACTTTTTGTTGTTGTTAATCAATAAAAGTAAATAATAATAATAATAATAATAATAAATGAAACACCTGCTGTAGAGGAAAAGGTAACATTGGATGATGAGTAATAAAATCCTCTAGTCAGTAAAAGAGAAATTTCAGCTTGGTAGGCCGAAAATCTTCTTATTTTTCACACAACACCAGCTCAGATGCGAGTTTCTGCAGCAAGATGGTTCCTGCCATTCCCTTAGTTTTAAAACCTGTGTCTGGAAATTGCAAGATAATAACATGTAAAACAGCCTCCTGAAATTTCTTCCTGGGAAATCCACTGGTGATTTGAGCTTGCCTCTGGCAGATATAGTTATATCTAGGATAATTGAGGATTGCTTCCAGACTGCAGCTGTTTTTAGGTGGGATTCAGTCATGTGCAATTAAAGTAGCTTTGGACTCTTGCTGACCTGCTTGGCTCCCCTTACCCCTCCCCGAAATCCTTGTGTGACAAGGGAAGTATGGAATAAGTGCTCCTTAGTTGCTTGACAAGACATCGTCTAAACTCCCCAGAATCAAATCGGTGTGGATGCTCAGTGAATAGATCTTCTGGAAGCGGCTTGGCTCTTTCCACATTAGAGCCAAACAAAGATTGGGCATGTTGAGGCGACTGCTTCTCTAGCCATAAGGGTGGCCTTCAAAGGGACTGGAGCTTTGCATACGTATTTTTTTAAAGGAAAGACTTGCTGTCTCTCCTCTAGAAGCTGGATGTGGCCAAACTGTTAGGCTCCATGGTGCATTTTGCGTCGGAGGAAGCCCAGATTCTCTTCAGCCACGAAGGACAAGAATTCAGGCCTGCTGCCATGATGGGCTCTGTGCTGACGGATGTGCAAACTCTGCGGGATTTGGTAAGACCTGGAATTGGGGTCTGTGTGGAATTCGTTTTCCTGGTCCAAGGGTGTGACTTATTCCTCTTCCTTCCCCCTGCCCCGGGCAGGTTCTGAATCATAACAGATGAGGAAGATAGGAAGCAGAGTCAGCCCATTGATCCACCTGCTGATTGGCAGATATAGTTCAGAGAGGGCTATCTCCTAATTCTTCTGGGAGAGCCCAGGGTGGAACCTGGGACCTTCTGCATGCCAAGCAGGTGTTCTGCCACTGAGCTGCTGCCGGCTCATGCCAAATAGGATTAAGCAAATAATGATATGGGAGAGAATCAGTCACATCTCCCTAGCCCTTTCCATACTTACCTGGCATTTTCAGCTTATTAAGGGCATGTTCTTTGCGAACTTTGCAACCCAGATCACAAGGGATAAATTTAAAATGGAGCTGAGTTCTGAGCTTGCAAAGAGGAAGTGTTCCATTTTTTTTTTTTAAAGGAGGGGTTACAAACTCCTGTTACAGCTTCCCTTTTTCGTTGTTTTGTTTCTCACCCCCTGGGCAAAATGCCACCACCTGAACAACATTTAAAAAAGAAAAAATAGACGCAAATTAGCTGAGAAAGAGGGCAGTGTCTCTCTCTGTCTGTGTGTGCCCGTACACCTGTTTTTTGTTTCGGACACGCCGACTGCTTTCATGCAGTGTGTGAAAGGTTGGCCAAGGGTGACCCTCTGACACAACGGAAAGTTTAGTCAACTCTTCTCCCCCCCCTTTTCTTCCCCAACCTTATACTATCTACAACATTAATGTCTCACATTGAATGTGCTTGATATGTAGAAAAGGAACTATGACCTGAAAATAGAGACAAAACCACTTCCGCGCCTGCGTCGGAAGTGGTGTTGTGAGCGTCATGACCCGAACACATGCGCAGGGGGTGAGAGCTCAGCCCCTGAGCGATTGGAGGGTTCCTGCCTGCATCAGTAGAGGGCCGACCAATCTGGTCAGCCGGGGGGGGGGCATGTCCTGCTTTCTATAAGCAGGCATAGGGCGGGAACCCGCTCTCTTTCTCCCTGCTCACCAGCTGCATCGATTCACCTGCCCACCCACCCTTTAGGCTAGCTTTGACCTTGCTATGAACTGGTCGCCTTGGTTGGCCAGGGGGCCTGGTAGGACTTTTCCCACTTGGGCTAGCCAAGGGGTTTTTTCACCTACCTCATAACAATTCGTCACAACTATTGGTTTTGGCGGTAGGCATTGGAAATTGCGTTAGAACTGAGGAGGGCAGGTAGTGCCATCACCTGCCCTGCAAATGGAGGAGTATTCCGTTAAAGGATTCCGGGGGCGTGGTCTGGTCCGAAACCTAGGGAGGTTAGGGCCATAAGGCACGCCCCTAACAGTGATCACAGGAGGAGTTTTGGTTGATGTACATCACTGGGGCTCCTTACTGGTGGTTAACTCTTCCCGGACTTCCAACACACAGGTTGGAGTCGGACGTAGATGGTTAGGGTCCAATGCCTAAGCCAATACCGCTCGACATCCGTAACCAATAAAGTTGTGGCCTTTTCGCCCATTTTAATCTATCACATGTGTCAAGTGTCTTCATTTTTATTGGGAGGGAGGGACACAATGCACGTACTTTTAAATCATTTTTTTTAAAAAATGTGCACAGGAGCCCTCAAAAAGCACTCTGTCTGTGCTGGTTTTGCAATGTATGTTTTTATCCCCCCCCCTCCCAAATTATACAACAACATGGGAGTTTAGGGCTTGCAGTGTTTCCTGTGTGTGAGTCTTTTTCAATTTGGTTTCCCTTTTCTCACAAGAAAGGCTTGCCCGCTGCTCTAGGCCAAACAGGCCTTGCCTCAGGATCCCAAGAAGCTACGCTGAACACTGAGCTCCGGACCATTATTCCATCTAGCTCAGGTTGTCCACAGTAGTGACTGGCAACAGCTCTCTAGGATTTCAGATGGGGGGAGGGCGGGTCTCTCTCCCAACCCTACCCAGAGATGCTGAAGCTTGAATCTGGGGCTTTCTGCACCGAACTCACTGTGCCTGTCTTGTTTGCTTCCACCTCTAGGGTGAATACTACACCTACGAAGAGGATCACAGAGTCAGAGACGTCATCATGGACCTCATCGCTCGCCGCCAAATGGTGAGTCTCTGGGCTTGCACTGTGGATGAATTAATGGACCACAGCCTCTTTATTTGGGTGGCTACCTTAAGAATGAAAGGAAGGGGTTAGCTACCGTGTTTCTCATATTTTAAGACATGTCTTATATTAATTTTAACTCAAGAAAATAAGCCTATGGCTTATTTTCGGGGGTGTCTTATTTTTTGCTGAGCCCCGACTGAGCGGGAACCAGCAAAGGCAGCAGCCCGCCGCCGACTTGGAGCTCGAGCCGGCAAAGGCAGCAGCGCACGCTCCGTTGGAGCTCGGCAAAACTACCCCGCCCCGCCCCTCGTTGGCTACTTGTTGCGTGTCTGTTTTACTGTTTAACTTTTACCGTAGTAAAATAACAGCTCTCAGCCTTCCTGACGTGTTCAGAGTGGGGGGAGGACTTCACCGCCCCATGGACCTAGTACCCCCCCAGGGGAAAAAACCAACGGAGGAGTTTTCCCCTCACAGAAAAGGGCGGGAAAGAAGAGACTTATCCAGAAGAGGTTGAATTATCCAGAAGAGGTTGTTGGCCTCCGCTCCGGGCGCCGGCTCAGAAGAGAAGGAGCGAGGCTGGCGCCGCAACTGCTCGGGCCCCAAAGAAGGGCTGTGCCTTTCTTGAATGACAGCGAGGGCAGCCCCCAAGAGCCCGGCAGCTAAGCGCAGCATTTTCCACCAGCTCGCTGTCATCCATGCGAGCGCAAACTTCTGCCGGTCCCTGCTGGGACGAAGCGCGGCTGGGAAAGCCGTCCGCTTCAGCCTCGGCCCACTTGAAGGGTAGGGCAAAGCGCGCGCTCAGGTCCCTGACTGAGCGGGAACCAGCAAAGGCAGCAGCCCGCCGCCGGCAGGAACTCCAACAGAGCGCGCGCTTTGCCGAGCTCCATGCCGGCGGCGGGCTGCTGCCTTTGCTGGTTCCCACCAGTCGGGGCTCCACAAAGCGCGCGCTTTGCCGGCCCCGACTGAGCGGGAACCAGCAAAGGCAGCAGCCCGCCGCCGGCATGGAGCTCCAACAGAGCGCGCGCTTTGCCGAGCTCCAAGCCGCCGGCGGGCTGCTGCTTTTCCTGGTTTCCGCCAGTCGGGGCTCCGCAAAGCGCGCGCTTTGCCGAGCCCCGACTGAGCGGGAACCAGCAAAGGCAGCAGCCCGCCGCCGGCATGGAGCTCCAACAGAGCGCGCGCTTTGCCGAGCTCCAAGCCGGCGGCGGGCTGCTGCTTTTGCTGGTTACCGCCAGTCGGGGCTCCGCAAAGCGCGCGCTGCTGCCCTTGCCGGGTCCCGCTGGGTTGGGACTTGGCACTGATAGTTTTATGAGGTTATATCCACGTCTTCAGTCCCTCTTCTGCCCCAACTGGGCTAACAGGACGACTGGAGCACCTCCTGCTTCAATAAACAATGGATGTGCGGCAGAGGTTTTTAATCCTCTTTATTATTTCAAGCTATTTACAAAATATATACATAGGCTGATACAAACAGCTCTCACTACAAACACACAGCATAACAGAGAGCCAGAATACTCACAACAGCTACAGAGCAATATAGCAATACCACGCCTTACTAAATTAGCTGAGTCAGGAAGGCAATTGAGTGAAGGAACAGTTCCCGCCCACTTCTCTCTCTGGAGACTTTCTGATTCTCACATTGGGAGGGGTGAAAATGCTAACAGGCACGGCGTGCCCTGCCATACCGTACCAGCATGTCTTATTTTCGGGGTATGCCTTATATTTCGCCAGATCTTGAAAATCCTGCCATGCCTTATTTTTTAGGGATGCCTTAAAATATGAGAAACATGGTAATTGATTTGAATTTGAGTACGACTCAATAAAGCACTCCTTCATTTCCTTTTTAAGCGGTACTTATATTTGTTACATCGGGACCCAGGTGGCGCTGTGAGTTAAACCACTGAGCCTAGGGCTTGCTGATCAGAAGGTCAGCGGTTCGAATCCCTGTGATGGGGTGAGCTCCCATTGCTCAGTCCCAGCTCTTGCCAACCTAGCAGTGCGAAAGCACGTCAAAATGCAAGTAGATAAATAGGAACCGCTCCAGTGGGAAGGTAAACGGCGTTTCCGTGTGCTGTTCTGGTTCGCCAGAAGCGGCTTTGTCATGCTGGCCACATGACCTGGAAGCTATACGCCGGCTCCCTCGGCCAATAAGACGAGCGCGCAACCCCAGAGTCGGTCACGACTGGACCTAATCGTCAGGGGTCCCTTTACCTTCCCTTTTTATATTTGTTACAGCAAACACAGTGTTGGAATTCGTTTATTTCAAATGAGTATATGCCGCCTTTCAGAGCGAAAATCCCTGAAAGGTGACGCACATTGAGACCGTAATGCACAGTATCTCTTCCAGGCAACAATACAAAGCTTTTAGTATTGCCAGCAAATGAATCTTCTTGGATGGAGCCTGCCATTTGCAATTTTTATAACATATATAATAAAACATGTGCCCACTTTAATGAAGGGTGCCTTTTAAATGATTGCGTCTGAAGCTACCTTGTACCACACCAGACATTAGTGTGTGCTTTTAGTGCCAGGTGAAGACCCATTTATTGACCTTGGCATTTAAAAATAATTTGGGATCCTCTTCATATCAGGACTTACATTTCTCTCTGTGGGTTAAAAAAAGCGTTACACTTCCGTTTATTGATCAAATTTATATCCTTCCTTCGAAAGGAGGAGCCCCTTTTGGGTTTTGTTTTTTTTGCATTTTAAAGCTCTGCTTTTTTCTTCTGTCACTTGTGATGTGCCCAGAGAACTATGTTGTTGGCAGCCTGTATAAATGGTAGAAGGTGGGGGCTCTAAAGATTTATGAACAGTTTTGAGAGGGCAGCCCACCTCTGACTTAAGGAATGATGAGGCCAAACAGCAACAGCCATTGCCCTTGTGCATGCAGTGAGCCTCCTCAAGGCTGTCCTCTTTTGGAAGCAGCGTGCCGGGCTGTACAATGATGACCCTTTGGGCAGTGACAGCGAGGGGGTGGTGTGGCCCTGATGCAAGCAATGAACCATAGAGGATGCTATTCTAGGGTAGCGTTAGGCAGATCTGTGAATCTCCTTTGGGAACAGAGAGCCTCGGTCTGGGGGTCCCAACTCCTCCGAGCTTTCCATGGTTTTGCAGAGCGCAGCTGCTGAATGATTTAATTTCAGTTCACCAGTGAACGCTGCCGGTTAATGGGGAAGGCCCTGTGAGGATTAGCCATGCGCTCAGGAGATTAACATTTGCTTTGGGCTTCTGGTTGAGGGTCCTGTTTTCCTGCAAGTCCCTGACTCCTGCTTGCTTGCTTCTCACTTCTCCCACGCCAGGTGGACAGAATTCTTCTTCTGAGCGCTGAGCCCCACGTCCCGCTCCTTGGCTCTGCCCTTTGGCTGTATCGCCACCATGTGTCCCCAGACTGCCTCTTTGTCAATGTCTGTGCGAATGCAGCGTAAGTAGGGGAGAAGTCGCAGGGACTAGGGAAGCTGCCTTATACTGAACAGGTGCATAGAATCAATCGTAGAACTGTAGGGTTAGAGGGGGGGGGCTCAAGGATTGACCAGTTCAATTCCTACCCGCTGCAATGCAGGAATCTCAACATGTGGTTCCCCCATCCATTTTGAAACCATAACGCATCCTGCTTAGCTTTGGAAGTCTGTTTCAGCTATTAGTCTTTCCCAATCCCATCCACTTAATCCAGTGCTTTTGGGAAGACTGATAGCAACACGTTCTTAAGTAAATGTATCCAAGTTCTTCATGTGCGTTACTGGCCAATAGGAGCTTTCCCCCCAATATAGCTGTCTCTCCCCCCCCCCCACCACCACATGCCCTGCCTTGGTAGAGAGAGCTACAACCCTTCTTTGAAGATAATTATTATATATTTACCTTTACCATGGCTTTTTCCCTGACGGGACTCAAGACAGCTTACAAGAACTGCTAAAAACTTAGAAAAACCAGTCATTTTTAATTGTATCATTTCATTCAATTAATCAATCAGTCATTTCATTCTATCACTGTTTAATTGTATCTTAAACTATTTGTTAACTCATTAAGTCATCTATTGAAATATTTTCTGCCCTTATTTAGTAGGCAGCTCCCCATTGATATACTGTTTTTTTTCATGTATAACACACCCCTGTGTATAACACAACCCCTATTTTGGGGAGCTCAAAATTGAGGAAATGGGGGAAGATTGCCCAGAGTTATTGAGCTTTTTTGGGGAGAGATTGCCCACAGTTATTGAGCTTTTTTGGGGGGGGGCTGACAATTGCTCACCCGCCAAACCACCGCTGCCAATCGCATGCATCCACGAAGCCAGCAGCCAACAATCGCACGACCGGCTGCCGCAGCAGCAAGTCACAAACAGACCTTGCCGCAGCCATCATTCCCCCCCCTCCAAACGCCACTGACAATCTCCTGCTCGAGGCACCCACCAATCACCCGTCCCATCCCAGCACTATATGTGTATAAGACGATCCCAAATGTTTAGCATTTCCCCCCAATAAAATAACCTCGTCTTATACACGGAAATATACGTTACTTGCATTTCCCACTTTTATTTTTATTTTTTATAGCTCTACCTGGGTTTGGAGCATTAGAGAGAGTGGGGGGAAAGCATGGGGGGGTGTCTGGTGAAACATACCCCATAAACTTTACTGAGTACTGTTCCTTCCCCTATCCAATTTTAGGAGTTCAAGTACTTCCGGTTCCAGGAATGTTGTGATAAGCGGGTTCAATGAGCAAGTGCTCAGGTGAGTCTCAGAACTGAGCAAATGCATGGGAAGCAGATGCAGAAGAACTGCTGGTTGGCATGACACTATTTACCAATGTGTATTTACATCTTTGTTCCTTTGGATAGACGAGGATTAATTCTGCAAATGGTTGCTGAAAGCCAGAAAAGGATTTTTAAAAAGTGTGTTTTTATGAGCGTTGATGGCTGGTGGCTACTAGCAGTTCGGCATGCAGCCAGCCATGGAAACAGAAACCTGAGAAGCACCTTGTTTATTCTGGTGTTTGTTTTTTTGCATTTTGTGCTGGGTTGATAACCCCTTTCTGTATTTTGCAGGTTTATGGCCGAATGTGGCAACTCCCGGTTCCTAGAGCATGTTGGGAAGGCCGATGAGATCCATGGCCTGCCCAAGAAGCGAAAGGCAGCAGCGGCAGAGGTGGAAACCAGGGTTGCCTCCTTGATACCAGCCCCCAAGAGCAGGTGACTGTGAACTGAATTTTATGAGAGATGACTTGGGTTGCCCTACACATGGAGCTTCGTAAAATTTATATACTGCTTGATTGTAAAAACAATAACAACCTCGAAGCAATTCACAGAAGGAATAGCAGGTTAAAAACAACTACAGTGGTGCCTCGACTTACAAATTTAATCTGTTCTGAAGGAACCTTCATAGGTCGAAAAATTCGTAAGTCGAAAAGCGCCATTGGAAACGCGATTTCCCATAGGAATGCATTGGAAACTGAAAAATTCGTAAGTCGAAAAAAAACCTATCTAAAACCGCCACAGTTTCCGTTCGGATGTCAAGAAATTCGTAAGCGTGCCGCCATTTGCCCCATTCGTAAGTCGAAAAATTCGGTTGTCGAGTCGTTCGTAAGTTGAGGTACCACTGTATTTAAAACATCAAAAAATTTTTTTTAATCAACAATAAGTTAAAATCCACATCAAAACACCAATCCACATTCGACAAACTGAATAGGCTAAACAAAAATGTGTTTATCAGGCAGCAAAAACAGTACAGTCGTACCTTGGTTTTTGAGCAGCTTAGTTCTTGAATGTTTTGGCTTCCGAACACCACAAACCCGGAAGTGACTGGTTTGTGAACTCTTTTTGGAAGCCGAAAGTCCAACGAGGCTTCCATGACTTCCGATTGGCTGCAAGAGCTTCCTGCAGCCAATCAGAAGCCACACCTTGGTTCCCAGACGTTTTGAAAGTCAAATGGATGTATGGAACGGATTCTGCTCGACTTCCAAGATATGACTGTACAGTGAAGGCACCTGCCTGATCAAAATGGCCGAGTGAGCACATGTGGTGCTGAGACCTCTCAGGGTTATGACTTCTTTTGTATCCTGCATCATTTCCCTTGTAGGTGGCGCTCCGTCAGGATTTTTGTCTCCTCCACCTTCCGGGACATGCACGGCGAACGGGACCTGCTGATCCGCTCCGTCTTCCCTGAGCTACGAGCCCGGGCAGCCCAGTTCTGCCTGGCGATAGAGGACATCGACCTCCGCTGGGGGATCACTGAGCACGAGAGCCAGCAGAACAAGTATGAGGAGAGGAGGGGAAAGACCAGGGTTATTGGGGGTGCTCCAAACTTCCTCAGTTCTGCATACCAAAGTCAACTAGTCTGATAGTTGAATTTTAGTTTAGCTCAGCACCCTTTTACTACACTTGGAGGGTAGTAGCCTAGCTTACAGGGTAGAGGGCAGGCCATGTGGCCCATCCACAGTTCTGCTCCTCCAGTCCTTCTTTGCTACTGCCTGAGGCAGCTGCATCACTTTGCCTAATGTTTGGGCTGGAGCCTGATGCCCACAATTGCCACCCCCAGTCTCATATCTGTAATTTCTCTTGTGCAGTTCGGGGGGGGGGGATCTTTTCGAATTTGTTCTTTGGAAAAGTGACATGGGAAGCTGCCTTATAATTAGCCACACCTTTGGTCCTCTAGCTTAGTACTGTCTACACTGACTGGCAGCAGCTCTCCAGGGTTTGGGGCAGGAAGTCTCTCCCAGCCCCACCTGGAGATGCCGGGGGTTGAACTTGGGCCCTTCTGCATACAAAACAGATGCCCTACCACTGAACTGTGGGTTCTAATGTGCAACAGCCAGTGTGGTGTAGTGGTTAAGAGCGGTAGACTCGTAATCTGGGGAACCGGGTTCGTGTCTCCACTCCTCCACATGCAGCTGCTGGGTGACCTTGGGCTAGTCACACTTCTCTGAAGTCTCTCAGCCCCACCCACCTCACAGGGTGTTTGTTGTGGGGGAGGAGGGGAAAGGAGATTGTTAGCCGCTTTGAGACTCCTTCGGGTAGTGATAAAGCGGGATATCAAATCCAAACTCTTCTTCTTCTTCTTCTTTCCCCTATTGACTTGAGTGAATAAAGAAAACACAGCATCAAAAGTTTCTGTGCGTCGGAAGCAAGGCATTATGGGAGTTCTGTCAGAACACCTTGACCTGTTTTTCTTCCCCGTGTAACTTGTCTCCTATAAATGCATTTAGGAAGGTGGTGGTGGGATTGGAGGTTCAGCAGACAGATGTTCTAAAGGTTCATCATCTCTCTCTAGGCAGCTGGAGCTCTGCTTGTCAGAAGTCTGTCGGAGTCAGCTGTTCATTGGGATCCTTGGGGAGCGATATGGCCACGTCCCTACGGAGTATTCCTTGCCAGATGAACCCCATTTTGAGTGGGTGAGTGAAGAGACACTGAGTTTGCCATTTCTAGTGCTGCTCCGTTGCACTTAGGGCCCAGGAGGAAGCATCCTTTCCCAAACAAAACGGGCACAGTCTGGTTAGCAGTTTTCTCCTTTTCCTACACAAGATATATATATATATATAAAATCTGCTCGCCACATGAGCAGCATTCTGGTATGTGCATTTCTGTTCCCAAAGGGTTTTCCCAGCATAGCTCACAGATCTGTGAAAAGAATGCACTCCCTATTCTTAGCCTTGCGATCTTAAAAAAAGGCATGGCACAGAAAGAAAACTAATTGGGAGAGGGAGAAGGAATCACCGTATTGCATGCACACGAAAGCTCATACCAAAATAAAAACTTAGTTGGTCTTTAAGGTGCTACTGAAGGAATTTTTTTATTTGAACTTCAAGGGGAAGAGGATGTGATGAGAACTGACATTAAAAGAGCAAGAATGCAGTCAAAGAGAAGATGACCTCAAAATGGCCCTAAGGAGTCTTTGAGGTTGGGTTTTGCAAAGCTTGTATGTCGTTTCCGCAGGTGAAGTCTTACCCAGCGGGCCGCTCCATCACTGAGCTGGAGGTGGTTCAGTTCCTGAACGGTTGTGAGAACCCTGCTGCATCATCCAGGGGCTTCTTCTACCTCCGGCAGCCAGACTTTCTTGAGTAACGCATTTTGTTTTAAAATATTTCCATATGCTGTAATGTAGTGTAGCTTAATGCTTTTAATTTTTTTTAAAAAAATCAATTAACCTGCCCTAACCTATAATAGTTATTACACAAAAGCACCAATACTTCTGCTTTATACCTCAGTCGGCAGAGCATGAGACTCTTAATTTCAGGGTCACGGGTTCGAGTCCCGTGTTGGGCAAAAGATTGGGCATTGCACTAGATGACTCTTGTGGTGCTTTACAACTCGGGTTATTTGCTGATCCCAATGGAAAGGGCACTTTGGTGCAACATTTTCCAGATGCCACGCTGGGCTGAAATTTGGCATTCTGGAGGAGAATCGTGCATCCTGAAGATTCATGTTTCTTTTGAGTAAAGTAAGCCCATCAGATCTCTAGTCGTCTCTGTCAGCTGTGGACAAAATACTTTGAATTGTGTGAGTATCTGGTGAAACTGTAGGATTGGGCTTGTGAATGGGGCTGTGTCCCTCTGATCCCTCCCTTTTTGTCTTCCTGTGAGTTGTGCTTAAGAGAACCTTCATTTACCCTGTTTCTCTAAGGACCTCAGGATTAGAGATGTGTAGACCTGTGGGGGGAGGGATCAGAAAAATTGGAAGAGCGGTAGGCGCGTAATCTGGTGAACTGGGTTTGATTCCCTGCTTCTCCACATGCAGCTGCTGAGTGACCTTGGGCTAGTCACACTTCTTTGAAGTCTCTCAACCTCACTCACCTCACAGAGTGTTTGTTGTGGGAGAGGAAGGGAAAGGAGAATGTTAGCCGCTTTGAGACTCCTTAGGGTAGTGATAAAGCTGGATATCAAATCCAAATTCTTCTTCTTTCTTCTTTCTTCTTCTTCGTTGTCATCGTCGTAAGTTTTTGTGGGCCCCTCAGGCCTTCTCTACTTTGGGTACAAAGTTCAAAATCTTCATAACAGCCTTGCAAAGTAGGTTTTGGCAAGAGATAGCAACTGGCTCAAGAGCATTGTGGTTGAGTGGGGATTTGAATATCATGTTTCCCTGATCTTACTCTGTCTCCACTACAACACATAAGCTTTACATCTGGCATACATTATGGACATTAAAAACACATTTGTGCATGTGTGCATACAATTTGTAGTGCTTCTGAGGGGAGGCAAGGAGCTCTCCAGGGTCCTGAAGCTCCACTCCCCCCACAGTACAGTACTGTGACAACACCTCTGCTCCAAACATAAACTCTGGTTATAGCTATGTTGTTTGTGCTAACCTCAGAGGATTGCAACTCTTGCGAGAGGTGCTGAGAATTTAATTCATTGGCCTTCTTGTCTCTCTTGGGTATCTCTTCTTTTGCATGTGCTTGCGGAATCACATTTTTTTCAGTATCCCTTGGTATGCAACCACGATACGTACAAGCAAAGCTACAAAACGGTTTGGAAAGATGTTAAATCTGATTTGGAACATGACCTGAGATTCCTCTAGCTGTAGGCCCACAAGAAGAGAGTGAAAGACATCTGAAATAATTGGGGTGACAAATTTCCCTTCCATTGTAAAATTGCATATATGGTGTGACTGTAGAATAGCTGATCACAAGCAACTCCCATCATAAAAGGGAGATTGAACATGAATAAACATGGACATGTTTATTGCAAAGCAAACTGGTTTCTTGACCAGTTCCTTTGAAAGAAGGCATGGCTCAGGAGGGACAATGGATTATAGTCATCATCCTCATCATTTTATTTGTATGCTGCCTTTCCATAGTTGCAACTACGCTAAAGGTGACTTACAACATGACAAGGTTTACATAATTACAAAATTACATAATTACAAACATGGCAGAAGTCATAAACAATAAAACACATCAAAACATACACAACCAGATGGAAACAATTTCCATGTAAATCATAAGATCTAAAACTAAAGATACAACAATAATATCAATAACAACAACGAGCTCTCTCAACCCTCCATAACCCCCCCCAATAAACTTAGTCTTACCTCAGAAGTCAAATGGAATCAGTTCCAGAAGTGTGTTTGACTTCCAAAGTGCAGCTTCTGATTGGCTGCAGGAAGCTCCTGCAGCCAATAAGAAGCCGCTGAAGTCCTGTTGGATAAGCTTCCAATTTTCAGTCGTTTGGGAGCCAAAACGTATGAGTTCTGGGGCGTTCAAGAACCGAGGTACGACTATATATGCATATGTGTATAACTCGTACCCAAACTTCTTGGTTGTCCAGCTTTGGATTTTCAACCAAAACACCCAGGTTCTTTCGGAAACATGAAACTTGAAAGCAAATCTCACAGAATGTGGGTTTTCCTTTGATTGAGAATTGTGGTCTGTCATAATCTAGTGCCTCTTTTCTCCTCTGTCACTCTTGGCAGCTCCGTGCCAGAAACGTGGAAGGCGGATTTCGTGGCTGAGTCAGAGGAGGCCAAGAGCCGGCTGGCAGACCTGAAGGAGTGCATTGAGAACCATGGCAGCCTGGCTTCGTGTAGCAGGTGATGGGAAAGGGATATTGGTGGGGGTAGTGAGAGATCCCAAGACCCTTCCACAAACATTTTCATTATCTGTGGATTCTCTCCTCTCCTTCTTTTCTTTTATATTAGATACGTTTGTCAATGGGGCGGGGTTGTCCAGGGCAGGCCATATGTCAAGGGGCTCGATGATTTCGGTGTCAAGGTCCTGCAAGATGTATGGGAATGCCTCCGGTGCCAGTTTATAGAGGTAAGGACTGAAAAAAGCAAGCATGTTCGGTTTTTCGCTTAAAGGACTTTTTGCATGGAGGGAAGCTTGTTCCCAGCAGTTATGTCTACAAGCATCCTCTGTAACAGCGAGTTTGTGGAGTGGGAAGAGTTCCCCAATATCCCCCTTCCCAACATCGACAGCAACATGCCCTCCAGCAAGGAATGTAATAAGTTTTAATCTCAAGGTCATGAGTTCGAGTCTGTTAGGCGAAAGCTTCCTGCATTGCGGGGGGATGGACTAAATGAGTAAAGAGTGAAATGTAATGGAGGCTTTTCAGAGGCACAGTGAAGAACATCAACCACTCTTGCAAAAAAAAAAAAGATTTAAAAAGATCTTTATTTTGATATTTAAAAAATATAACAAAATATGACATAAAATAACATAACATAATATAACATAACATAACATAGCCATAACATAAACGCACCAACTACACCCAAAAAATATAACGTAATCTACTATAACATAACATAACATAAACATAATATCAGATAGCCCAGAAGAAGAAAAAAAAACCAAAAACAAAAACAGAAAAGCAAAAATAAAATACAATAATCAACCTTTTTTTTTAAAGGCAAATTTTTATTTCATTTTTAAGACACTGCAGTTTAAACCTGCGGGTGTTTGTCTTTAAACCAATCACCCTTGGGTGCCTGTCTGCGTTTCTCATCAATTCCTCTTCCCTGCTTTTACACCCCCCCCCCCCAAGGGAGATGGCTCCACTCTGGCTGATGACAAAGCAGAAAAGGAGGAAGAAAATGGCCTGCAAGACTCTTTCCAGGAGTTGCAGCAGAGGAGGTTTTGTGCCCGGGCAAAACTCATCCACACTGTGGCTGCCCAGCTGCGTGGAGGAAAGCTCTGCATTGTGAGCGGAGAACCTGGCCAAGGGAAGACTGTCTTCCTGGTAAGTAAAGGAAGCGAGATTTGGAGATGGGAAGGAGTTGGTTTGTGGATGAGCCACTAGATACTAATATTGAACTCGATTCTCAAAGTGTGTAGGTAGCCAGTAGACCATCCATGCACCAAGGAGATACATTTGCAGGGTTGGGGAAATGTCTTTGTTTGCGGTAGTACAAAAAAAAAGAAGAGCCAATAAACCTAAAAATGCTAAAGGGGAGGACCTCTAAATGTCCTAACGAGAACTGAGCATGTTCAGTAAACCATCGAACGCTGAATTTTTGGGGTTGGGGATGGAATTGAGACTGGGTGATAAGAGGAACTGGAACAGAACAGCCTAGCAAAGGCAGGCAGGCTGGCCGGCTAGAAACTGCTGGTGTGGTTAGCTACCTTTTAAATTAATTTTTTGTTTCCTGACATTGTCCCTGGGAATGACAGCATGCTATTTGCAGGATCATTCCACTGGGATGCTTGAAGTGGGGAACGTTAATTGCTGCTGGGTTTTACAGCTCTGCCACCCTTTCAAGCGGCAGTAAAGCTTTCATCAAAAGAGGGTCAGTGTTTAAGAGGGTTGGACTAGGACCTCACAGACCAGAGTTCAAATCTTGCACTTGGCCCTGAAATTCAATGGGTTGACTTGGGGTCAGTCAACCCCCTCTCTCCCTCTTCTTTCAGCCTAACCTCTATCTCACAGGGTTGTTGTGAGGAGAAAGTAGGGAGGGGGAAACCCATGTTTATCACCTTGAGCTGCTTGAAGGAAAGGTGAGATATAAATGAATTGATAAACCTGAGAGCTGAGGGAATAGTGACTTCCTCAACCCACGGAAAGCACATATTTCTCATGACTAAAGTATGTGAGGGCAGAAACTACTACTAGAAACTACTGGAAGTTTATAGAAGATTCTGGAATGTACTGGAAGACTCTGGAAGGTTGATATTGTTTTGACTAACTCAGGGTCACATGGAGCCAGGAGAGATGAAGTCCTGGGCTCAGCGAGCTGCTTTATCCCTTTGCTCTCTTACTCTGCTTGTGCATTGTATGGAACGAAGTTTTTGCCTCAGTAAAGTTTTTCTTTTACTGTGGATCTTTGACTCTGCGTGGTTCTTTTTCATTTACTGCAAGACACTGCTGTTCGTCAATATTAGCAGGGAATAAAAGCTAGGAGACTGAGTTCTGGGGTCGACACTGGCCAGGCCTGATTTGGCTCGGCTCGGACCTGTTGCTGAATCCTCCTCTTCTGCTGTCTTCCTTTTACCTCAGGCGGCCCT
The DNA here is from genome assembly GCF_965207765.1 of Zootoca vivipara. Lineage (NCBI taxonomy): Eukaryota > Metazoa > Chordata > Lepidosauria > Squamata > Lacertidae > Zootoca > Zootoca vivipara. Next base: position 41,270,855 of record NC_142595.1, read on the forward strand.
TTCCCAGGTGCTTCGAGCAAAAGCCCCGCAGCAGAAAGAAGACCCTGCTCCCAGTTACCACGTCGTGACCCACTTCACCCAAGCCCGGCCTGATCAGGCCGAAGCCCAGGTCATGTTGGGCCACCTGTGTGCCCAGCTGAGGAAATTGCTGGAGCATCCTCCAGCCCCACCCAAAAGCTACAGGTTAGCACGGCAGCCATCTTGAGGAGCCTGGTTTATCAGGGGTGACGCTGCTTCACCTGCAAGCTTCTGCGTAAGAGAATAAAAGAGGGCTGCTCTGTTTCCTTTCAGGGGGCTGGTTGGCCAGTTTGAGTCCCTCCTCCATTCTGTGGCCCTGTGCTTGAAGCGACGCCAGTCTCTGGTGGTTTTGGTGGATGGCGCTGACCTTACCTACACGGCCGGTGGGCAGCTGGTTTCTGATTGGCTGCCCGAGGAGCTGCCCCAGGTGAGCTTTGTAGCTACCCTCACCTGTGTGTGAATATAGCATGCATCCTTTCCCACCAGCCACATGCCGATGATGGCCCAAAGTTCCCTTGCACCTGCTCTTTGCATGAACCTCCTGTCTTTTCTCTGACTCTCCCTGCAGCGAGTCAGCCTTGTCCTCAGCGTCTCTGAGGGATCTGTACTCCTTGGGTCTCTCAAGCGGCGGAAGGACGCCTTCTCCGTTCCCCTTGGACCTCTGGACCCCCCTGACCGAGTTGCCATGGTCCGCAAAGACCTGGCCTTGTATGGCAAAAAGTTGGAGGAGTCGGCTTTCAACAACCAAGTAAATGGAACAATAAAACGTTGTGTTTGGGGGTTGGATGGCAGGATGAATTATTTGCTGGTGTGGTCTGGAAAGCTACAAGTAAGCTGTGTAAATTCTGGGACCTGGACTGCTCTGCACAAGTGTGGGATTTAAATATCGGTTGTAGGATTCCATGTCCAGGGCTGTTCAGCCTTTTCCTTTTGGTTAAGTTACTAGCCCTCATGGAACTGAAAATGTGTGGGCAATTCCTGGTATGGTTTTGAAAAGGAATGCATGTGCTGGGGTTAAAGAGAAGGAAGCATGCTGTTCTAATGAACATTTAGTGCTTGCTTGCTTGCTTTTCCCCATGTAACATTGGTAAAGCACATGCAGAATTTCGCTCCTTGCACCGTGTTGACTCTTGAGCACCACCTATGTCCCAGTGCAGGTTCCAGATCAGCTGTGAAGTGGTTGGTCTTTGCTTGCTGCTCCACCTGTGTTTTCTTCCTGATTATTAATGAGAAAGAAGCAGGGAAGAAAAGGAGTGGTTTTCCTGGGCTATTCAGAGCCAGAGGATGGCCTTGGAGTGGCTGGAAAACTACTGAGTCCTGGATTCAAATCCCGACCCTGCCGTGTAACTCTCTGGGTGACGTTGGGGCCAGCCGCTCTCTCTCCTTCACCTAACCTACCTTGCAAGGATGGTTGCGAGGATAAAAGGGGCCACCTTGAGCTCCTTGGAGGGACGGTTGGGGTAAAACGTTGTGTCCTTGCTTCTCCCCTTTCCCCCTCCAGTGATAAATTCTCCAGTGGTTAGAACGGAAATGGGGAGCCTTTTTTAGATTCAAGGGCTGCATCACCTTCTGAACAGTCTCTCCTGGGGGGGGGGACACATGCCAGTGGTGGGTGGGGAAGGTGGTCGGAGCAACAGATGTAAACTGTACGTGTTGTATAGTAGGCTAGTTCGTCCATACAATCACAGGTTCCGTTCTGTAGGCAAACAAAGGGCATTATTGGAGTGCAAGCGCACATTTTAGGTAGGCAAAAACACTTGGAGGGGCTGCTGAAGGCCCCAAAGGATAAAGAGAAAGGCTTGGGGAGCTGCTTTTGGGGCCTGAGGCCGTCCAGGTCTTTGAGACTCTTGATTCCGCCTGTTGCCCTGCAGATGCGGCTGGTGCTCCTGAAGCGAGGCTCCCGGCAACCTTTGTACCTGACCCTACTGACCCAGGACCTGCGGCTCTTTGCCCTGTATGAGAAGGTGAGGCAGCTGTTGAGACAGATCGTGGGTTGGGGAGGAGGAGCATCACATGGCTCCAGACCTCAAGGGTCTTTCTGCACAGTTTGATCATCTGTTTCTTCTCCTCTCTCTCCCCTCCGCCCCTCCTCTCTTATTCACAAGCTCTCGGAGAGGATCCAGAAATTGCCTGTGTCACTGCCTTTGCTGCTGCAGCACCTGCTGGGCTGCCTGGAGCAAGATCACGGGGAGGAGATGGTTTCTGTTGCCCTCGTGTGTCTCTGGGCCAGCAGAGATGGTAAGTTCCACGCGAGGGGGGAATTAAATGGTGACATTGCGCACAGACCAGAGGCTATTGGGCCTGTGAGGGCCACACCAGATATCCTTCCCGTGGTGCCGTTTGTGATTATTTGTGTTTGTGATGGTCTCAGGGTGATTGTCTGTGTTCAGTAATTCTTCCACCTGTAAATATTTCAGGGGAGACACACTGCTTTGTATGTGCCGTAGCTTCCTGCTGAAATCCTTCCAACCTTTCAAATACCACAGATGTGACAGGGGATGGGGTGGGGTTATTGTCCTTCTACAAAAGAGGTTTAAAGATTGTCTCAAGGCATATCTTTAAAAATGTAGTATAAACACTGACAACTGGGAAACACTGGTCTGAGAGCGCTCCAGTTGGAGAGCAGCCTTGACCAAAGGTGTCATGGGCTTTGAAGAAACTCGATCTCAGGACGCAAGGGAGAAACGTGCTAAGAAGGAGGCACGCTTGGCAAATCCACACCGTGATCAACTCCCGCCTGGAAACCAATGTCCTCACTGTGGAAGGACGTGTGGATCCAGAATTGGCCTCCACAGTCACTTAAGGACCCATTGTTAAAATTGCGTTTATGGAAGACAATCTTACTCGGTTACGAGTGATTGCCAAAGAAGAAGAATTACACAAGAGTACCCCTCTTGTCTTAAGCACTGCAATCACCATCATTTGTCTGGGTTGTCCTGGCCACTCTGGACAGCTTCCAATGCATAAAAATAAAAAGACCTCTAACATAAAAAACCTCCTGATACAGGGCTGCCTTCGGATGTCTTCTAAAAGTTGCATAGTTTTTTGTCTCCTCAACATCTGATAGGAGGGCGTTCCACAGGGCGGACGCCACTACCCAGAAGGCCCTCTGACTGGTTCCCTGTAACTTTACTTCTCGCAGTGAGGGAAGCGCCAGAAGGCCCTCAGAGCCGGACCTCAGCGTCCAGGCTTGGGAAGCAATGTAGAATGACAAACAAAAGCAGGATGATGTTTGGCTGGTCTGGCATAAATCACCACTAACGCACTATTATCAGCAAAATCCACCCGCAACACACACACATGCACCCAAACCAGTCTGCAGGGTCCTACTGTGATGTATCTGAGGCAGAGATGGCCAGTGTTTCTGATTATATTTATCTGATGGCCTGCCTTCCAGTTAAATGATTCTCAGAATCATTTCTGATTCTGCTTACAGCAGGCATCCCAAACTTCGGCCCTCCAGATGTTTTGGACTACAATTCCTATCTCCCTGACCACTGGTCCTGTTAGCTAGGGATCATGGGAGTTGTAGGCCAAAACATCTGGAGGGCCGCAGTTTGGGGATGCCTGGCTTATAGGCTACATAATCCTCTGGTGGATGCATGGGGCCAGGTCATGTTTTTCTTCAGTTCTACAACCCCAGGGCAGGCGACTTCCAGTTCGATCTGAGCGTTCCTTCTGTCAGGGGAAAAGCCTGGTCCCACTTACAGCTGTGTCTCTCACTGATAGGTAAGGGGCAGGCTGATTTTCCCTCTTATCCCCACTAACTAAAAAATTGGTTTTTTGGAGGCTCGGATACAATGTCATAGAATTGTAGAGTTGGGAAGGGACCCTGAGGGTCACTTAGTGCAACCCCCCAGCAATGCAGGAGTATGCAGTTTTCTCCTACAGGGATCGAACTTGCAACCTTGGTGTTGCCAGCACCATGCTTTAACTAACTGAGCTATTCAGGTTCCAGTGGCACTTGATCTAGAGCAGGCCAGTTGTTGGGGGACGCTAGGAATCATAGGCCTGGAAGGCGCAGATTCCCCCACCCCTGGGCCTACTCTGAGAAGATGACTGTGGTCGTGACCCTCTGCAGGCCTAATGGAGCGAGATCTCTACACCATCCTTGGTGACTTGAAGGACCTGAATGGGATTGACTTCACCATGGAACACGCCATCTGTGTCGAAAGACAAGCCAGGAGCCATCCCATGGCCCCCTTCTTTGACTTCCTGCGGAGCCTGAGGGGGTGAGTAGTGATATTAAATTCTCGAGAATAATATTTTGGAGAAAATTCTCGAATATTCTCGATTAATGAGAATATTAGAGAATTTTCATTTAAAATAGAAGAGCGTTCATTTTAATGCATTGAAAATGATATAATTTTAATGCATTGAAAATGATATAATTAGTTAATATACATGTTTATTCATGGGTAAACTTGTTCAGATGGCAACCAAAAACTATACAGATACTTTTATTCGATGGGGCAATGCAGTGAATTCACATTGTTTGATTTTTTGCACCAAACTTGAAATTGAAAATTCATTGTGAATGACTCACGTTAATCAATAAGCCTGGCACTAACCATATATTTACCATCAACTTTGAATTCTAATTATGTTGTGTATGTATGAAATGTTGCTTTTAAAGTAAAAGGGATATAAAAAACCTCATGTCAGCTACATGAGTACGTTCTTTAATAAGCATATCTACATGGTACAGTATTTTCAGTGCAGCACTAATAAAATCAATATAAAGTTTAAAATAAATGTTATTTCCAGAAAATAAAACACAAATAATCAGTAATGAGTTACATAACATCAGAAATGCAAATTACTATCTGCTTAGACAAGTAAGGCAACACACAACATATTTAAATTATAACTGATAAATTGTCACAAGAAAGAAATTTATTTTAAAAATAGGCTATAAATTTATATTGACTCCTCAAACGTCTTAAGAGGATAAGTCACCATCTTTGTCTCCACTGGTAATGGAGCTTTCAGTTCCACACTGATCATCTCTAAGATTATAGAACGAAGTTGATGGTTGTGTAAAATTCAGTGAGCTTGTTAGGAGTTTTAAGTTATGAGCTACATATGTAAGCTTTCCTGCTCTGACTATAGTAAGCCTATTCCTTTTTGTTGAATGAATAAGTCCATAAGTACTGAAGCTAAGTTCTATTGCAGCTGTCGTTGGTGGAATATTTAAAATATCCACAGCCACTCTGCTAAGCTTTGAACCAAAGCATGTGGGTTGTAAAACTGGTCCTTACATTAGAATTTACAGTTTGTGGAGAGTATTATCCAGAGAATTTTCTAGCAGAGAATATTTTGGAGGGTAGCTGCATCCTGTTCCGACAGCAGCCAGCTGGATGCCTTTAGGAAGCCCACACAAAGCTGGCCATGAGGGCAATTGTCCTCCTCCATTTTGTTGCCCAGCGGCTGGTATTCAGGTGGCAACTGCCTCAGAACATGGAGAGTCCATAGGCTCCCTTTGGAGTTCAGGGCAAGCCTGTGCATAGCTGCCAAGTACCCCGTTTTCCCCGGGAAACCCCGTTTCTTCTTACCTTTTCCCGGCGGTCCCACGTATCACTTCGTCTCCCGTTATTCTCCCTTATATTCTCCTGTCGGCGGCCATCTTTTTTTTCTGATTTGCCCATCTATGGGCACTGAAAATGGCCAGCGCCGGACACCTACGCATGTCCGGAAGTGCATAGACGCGACTTCCGGTGTCAGCGGCAGCCATTTTTGGTGCCCATAGATGGGCAGAGCAACACCGGAAGTTGTGTCTACGCACTTCCGGACATGCGTAGATGCGACTTTTGAAGCCAGCGGCGGTCATTTTTGGTGCCCATAGATGGGCAAAGCGACACCGGAAGTTGCGTCTACGCAACTTCCGGTGTCATGCGGCTGCCGGTTCTGGATTCTGCAGTCCGGGACTTGGCAGATATGAGCCTGTGTGGAACAGCTGTGTCCTCGGTTTGCCCTCTCCCCAGGTATTTCCACCTGAGGCAGTTCCCTCACTTGGCCAAGTGGTAGGGCTAGGCAGCGCCCTGCTGCTCTGAATCTGAAATGAATGCTTCTTTGAGGGGTGGGGTATAAACAATTAATTAATTAGTTATTGTTATTGGGGAGTTGAGACTCGGGCTCCCATCCTTGATTCTGGGTGGAGGATGCTACCCAAACACATTTAGGTAGTTTTTGAGAGCAAAAAAAATCCTGGCTCTGTTTTTGGGGAGCACTGGGTTTATCACTCTCTGCTGTTACCCCACAGCTTGCTTGGGGCATGTGGCTCCCCCTCAGGGCCCTCAGGCTCTCGACTGCATCTCTCCAGCGCCCCCTTGAGGATGGCAGTAGAACGGCGCTATCTGAAGGATTCAGGCTTAGACTACACAGCTCATATGCTCTTGGCAGGTAACCCTTCTCATCTTTTAGGTACTATGGAATTCTTGGTCTTAGCGGATTGCAATGTGCCACGTTTCAGCAGACCTTTGTAGTACTCCAACCAATCTCTAGGTGGCAGTCAGCTCAATAGGTCAGCAAGGGGTGTTGCGGTTCAGCCAAGTGGCCTGTAGTGGGTGCTAACAGAGCAGTTGTCTCAGATCTCTTTTGTTCTTACAGCTCATTGGTGGAAACTGGTAGGCTTGGACGATTCCTGGAACCAGAATTGTGAGGCAGAGGCCTTGATGGCTCTTCCCTATCACATGGTATGTGATGACTCTGCTAGCCATTGACGACTGGGGAGCTAGGAGGCCATGTTGAATAATACTGAGACTGGAGAAGCCAGTATAAGTTGCATTTTCAGCTGAATTTAGGGAAGCCACTTGGAGCATCCATTGTGTTGAGCTATTTCATTGATGCTTTTGTTTGATTTGCTCATTGCAAACAGCGCAAAGTCTGTAAATTTTGATAATAAACCTGATTTGCAGTGGGAGTTGAATAATTTTGATAGCAACTGTAGATCTCAAGATTACCGAGATGAAAATGGGGTGTGTGAGAGAGAGAGAGACTTGAGAATAGAGCTGTTGTATGGAGGCGTGGATCTGAGCTGTATCCTTCAGCGAAATGAACCCCCTCCCATTTATTTATCAAAATTATTTGTATGCCACCCTCTTGCAAAACCTGAGAGTGGTGTACTGCAACATAAACCTTTTAAGAGCAATAATCGCTCTCCATTGTGGAAGGAATTTTGACCCACAACCTACCTATTCTAGTCACCCAGTCTTTTTAAATGCAGTTATTCTTAGCTTAGTGTCTAGAACTGTCAAGTAAATTTGTGAGCTCTGCAGATGCCTTCTTAAACCATCACTCTTTCCTCCATTAGGCCCAATGTGGACACTTTGAAGTGCTGGGTGCTTTGCTGACGGACCTGAGCTTTGTGAGTGCTCACGTCCGACTGGGTCTCCTCCACTGCCTCTCTGAGGCCTACGCACTCTATGGTGAGCCACTGATGCCCCCTAGTGGCTGGAATGGGGGTAGCAGTTCATAAGGTGCCATTGTCCCCCATTGGATTAGAGGTTTGGAGACTAAGCTGCTCTCTTCCTGACTGAGATGAGAAATTTGCAGGCTGGGTATTGGCAAAGCTGCTCCTGGGCTGGGCCAGAATGCAAGGCAGCAATGCAAAGGGTCATTTCAGGTCAGATGCACATACTGAGATGTGAATTTATCCAGTCATTCTCTGTTGAAAAAGGATTCTTTGGCCTTTTCAGAGACTGCGTCTGACTTGAAGGTTGATGAGACTGTGAGGACCTTCCAGGACTTCCTGCAAAGAAACATGGTGCTGCTTTCCCAGAATCCTCTGCTGCTTCTGCAGCAGGCAGCCAACGAACCGCATGACTCGTCGCTGTGTGATCAGGCTACGAAAGAGCTCATTGACAACGGGAGGCCTATCCTGAAATGGGCTAACAAGCCCCAGGAAGCTCAGAAGACCAATAGGTAATTCTGCAAAGTATTTGCTGTACTTCATCTTTTCCTTTTTCTGTATGGCTCACGGATCTTGTTTTGGTTTCTCCCCCCTGATGCCCAACAGCCTTGTCCTGAGCCTGCCTGCCACTCCTTCCTGTGTCTCCGTTGCCCCTTCTGGAAAGCTGGCTGCTGTGGGCACCGCTGAGGGAACCCTGCACCTCCTGGATGTAGAGACTGGGCAGGTAAAAACCTGGTTTGATGTGTCCCACTTAATAGCACCCCCTCATATAACACACACCAAGTAGCTGCCAGGCTCAAATTGCCACTTTGGGGAGAACATAGAAACCACTGGTCCACCGTGGCAAGGACTTTGTTAGCCCCAAAATGGAAAACTCAGGAGTTACCGACGATCGAAGAGTGGCAGACAAAAATGATAGACTATGTGGAATTAGCAAGACTGACTAGCAGGATCCGAAACCAGGGAGAGGCAAAGTTCCAAAAAGACTGGAGTAAATTTGTGGACTATATGGAGAGGAACTGTAGAAGTTTAAAGACACTTGCAGGACTGAAATAAATCCTACGAAATGACTTTAAGTAGAAGGAGTAAAGGAACTGCGAGATAAGAGTGGATAAGAAAACCAGATGAGGGGAGGGAGGGGAGTCAAAGCTCGGCAGAGCATTGGGAATTCGAGATAGAAGAATAGGTGTTAAAAAGAGAAAATTTGTGTGTGTTTGTGTTGTTGAATGCTTTGTTTTGTTAATGTGTTCAATGTGTTTGTTTGAAAAATCTAATAAATTGCTTAAAAAAAGAAAAGAAACCACTGGTCCATCTTGTCTGCACTTGATGGGCTGCAGTTATTCAAGGCTTCAGACAGGGGCATTCCTAGCTGGGGAATGCTGGGACATTCTGCATTTTCTACCTATGACCCCAGGAGCTTGATTGCCGTGTGTGTGTCAGTGTCAGTGTCATACCTGCGAAGTCTCTCGCGGAGAAATCCGGGATCGACAGCCGTGCGACACAGGAAGTTGTGTCTACGCATATCCGGAAGTGCATGGACGCAACTTCCGGTGTCAGCGGCAGCCATTTTCGGTGCCCATAGATGGGCAAAGCAACACCGGAAGTTGTGTACACACTTCTGGACATGCGTAGACGTGACTTCCGGCGCCGGCCATTTTCTGGTGCCCATAGTTGGCAAAGTGGCAACAGAAAAATGGCCGCTGACAGGAACCAACATAAGGGAAATTAACGGGAGAGGAGCTGGAACGGGAGACCTCTGGGAAACGGTACGGAAAAACGGGGATTTCCCAGAAAATACGGGGTACTTGGCAGCTGCTGTGTGTGTGTGATGTTTACAAAGACTGTGCTGAAGTTCTGACATGCCCCACATCCCCTCCCCAACTACCTAGGAACTGAAGTCCTTGCTGAGTGCTTGTGATGGGATCTCAGCCTGCGAGTTCCTGTCGGAGGTAACAGTCTGTCTCGGGGCCTTCAACGGACACTTGGAGCTGTGGAGCCTGAGGGAAGGGTGCAGGTAAGCCTCTCCAAAATGGTGGTCTGAGCGGGTTTCATAGCACAGATGGTGATGGCTGCTCGTTGTTTACCTGTGAGGCAAAATGAGCGGCGGTGGTCTGACATGAGGTTGGCCGGAGGGAAATGTCTCCCATGGATCTGTAGTGCTGGAACGGCAGGCAGGGCACCCAGATCTAGATGTTCTGACAAGGATCTGGCAGTCCACGCAGGGCCGGCACGCTAATAAAGGCAAACTAGGCCACTGCCTAGAGCGCCGAAATTGAGGGGCGCTGCGCTGGCCAGCCAGCCCACCACTGCCTGCAGGGCTGTCCCTAGGCTCGGGCTGGGGGGCGCCAGGGCACCTGGCGAACAGGGGCACTGTGGGGAGGAGGACCGCCGCCGCTGTGCGCGCCTTCTGGAGGCTGGCCTGGGCGGCGGACACTGTCTCCATGTCTTCCGGCCGCTTCCTCCCGCTCGGCCCAGAGGCGCCCGCAGCTTCTGATTGGCTGCAGGAGCACCTCTGGGCCGAGTGGTATGCGGCTGAGAGCAGAAAGGAAGCGGCAGCGGCACTACAGATCCATGGGAGACATTTCCCTCCGGCCAACCTCATGTCAGACCACCGGCCCTGAGTCCACGTTTCTTCCCTGATGACGTGTGTTTTTCTCTCCATTATCAACATTCCTGTTCACCCAAGGATTTGATGTTTATAATAATAATAATTTTATCATTTATACCCTGCCCATCAGGCTGGGTTTCCCCAGCCACTGGGCAGCTCCCAACAGAAGATTAAAAACATAAGACATCAGACATCTAAAACTTCCCTAAAAAGGGTGCCTTCAGATGTCTTCTAAAGTCAGATAGTTGTTTATTTCTTTGACATCTGATGGGAGAGCACCACTACCAAGAAGGGCTTCTGCCTGGTTCCCTGTAACCTCACTTCTCGCAGTGAGGGAGCCGCCAGGAGGCCCTCGGAGCTGGACCTCAGTGTCCAGGCTGAGCGATGGGGGTGGAGACGCTCCTTCAGGTATACTGGGCCAAGGCCATTTAAAATGTATTTATTTTTATTCATTCATTAAGAGTGGGATAGAAATTTTGAGGAAAGCATTCCTGGGTCAGGCCCAAGTCCAACATCCTGTTCTCCACATTGACCAAATAGATGCATAGCTCTGGAAAGTCTGCAAGCAAGACCTGAGGATAATTGAATCCGAAATGGCTGCTGTAGCTAATTTGCTAATTCTTAATTTTTCCACTCCTCCGTCCTGCTTCTGGCTTAATGTTGCTTGACTGGCTTAGCTGGGTGCCACCTTTAAGTGACATGTTCCTCTTTCCGTTTTGCTCGTGGGGTGTTTAGGCTCATGGGCACAGATGCCCATAAGACCCAGATCACAGATTGCTGCACCAATGCTGACCGCAAGCTGCTCGCTACTGTCTCCCTGGATGGCCACCTCAAGGTATTTGCTCTCTTCCAAACTTTTCTTTCCAACTTATTTCTGTCCCAGCTTTGAGGGGGATGACGGCCATTTTGACAAAGGCCACGCGCTAGAGCACTATCACACCGCTTTAAGCAGTTTGAAGAATTCTGGAAACTGTAGATTAAGAGTGAAGAGAGTGATTTGCAAATTGTATTATTGAGCTGAATCGGATCCTATAGTTTGCATTGCTTGCATTGTATGAATTCTGACTGTATGGCTGTAGCCCTGGGATGTCTTGTCTAGAATGCTTTCAGTGCCTCTGTGTCTCTGCACCAAAGTGTGTCAAAGGGCAAAGCAAAAGGAACAGGATGCCCAGCTCAAGGCTGGATGATGGCTGTGTCTCTGCACCAAAGTGTGTCAAAGGGCAAAGCAAAAGGAACAGGATGCCCAGCTCAAGGCTGGATGATGGCTGTGTCTCTGCACCAAAGTGTGTCAAAGGGCAAAGCAAAAGGAACAGGATGCCCAGCTCGAGGCTGGATGATGGCTGGCTATGTCTGATGCGTAGTCTTACTCAAGGCTGCTGCTTACTCAAGGCTGCTAGTTTGACGCGTAAACTGAAGGCTAAAGACTTTGTTGAGCCAGCATGTGTTTAGAGTTTACACCCAGAGATATGAATTCAACAGTAATTGACAATACGCATAGATGATGTGAAGGGGGGGGGGAGATGCGTAAATCACCATAGTCCCCTATAGCCCTGTTTATGTTACCCCTGCCTAAGCCAGCATGTGTTTACGCACAGGACGTGTACTAGTGACCCCCTTGCGTGTGTGACCCCCTTGCGTGTGCACATTTACAGGGAGGGGGAGAAGAGCACAAAGGAGTGGATAAAAGCCTCATGTAAAAGTGTCTTTTTACTCTTGTCATCAGGAGTCTCTCTATATAGAGATTAAAACTCTTTCTCTGAAACTCAACCCCTGGTGTCGTTTTGACTATCTTTTGTCCCTGCCTGGGTGCAACTTAAAAAGGACCCTTACTAGCTGATAAGGCTACAAGAGTGCTGAGAGTTGTTAGGGGACCCCTACACACCTCACAGACCTACAGTTTCCAGAGTCCCCTGGGAATGTGGATTGATGGATAAACCACTCTGGGGATTGTAGCTCTGCCAGCAATTTACTTGCATTAACAGGGTATGGTGGTAGGGACAGATACTCGTTCATGTGGAAGGAATTACAGAATGCTTCCTTAAGGGGACGGGGAAACTTAAGAGATTGCCAGTAGTGACACACTTTTATTTTTTAACAGGGGAGGAATCCTTTTAGTATGCAGTAGCAATAACGCTTGTTTGTAATTTTCTTTTTCAGCTCTGGGAATCTACTCATGGTCAGCTGACACATGAACGAGACTGCTTGTGTCCTTTGAACTGTGTGGCCTTTCACCCCGAGGGTCAATTGGTCGCTACCGGAGGGTGGGACAGAACTGTCACCGTCCTGGATGCGAATAAGATGAGTGTGACCTCGGTGAGGAAGGGGGAAATACTGTCCTTGGTTAGGGGTGGGTTAAAGAGATCAAGACAAATGAAAACAGAGTTCAGATTTAGTCCATTTCAGAGATGAGAGGATCTGTGATCTTCAGATGTTGCCGAACTCCTATTAGCAAAGTCATTTAAATAACTCAGCTGGAGTCTGGAGAGAAAAGTCTTGATAACGTTTGACTGAGGAAACTGAACAAAGCAGCGTATAATTTGAGAAGTAAATAGAAAATAGGGAGACGTTCAGCCAAATATGCAGGGGGAAACTCTCTCAGAAGTACACAGCCAATCAGAGCATGTGCTACCTCACGAGAAATCATGCCACTCTGCTAAGCCTCCTCCGTACCTGGTTAGCTGTCTTACTGATAACAGAATTAACCTTTAAGTTACAAACTCAAGCATCCCTGCTGTTTCACTTTTGACAACCACAACTCCCCTGATCCATTGCCTCTGCTGGCAGAGGGGGTCCAACCACATCGGCAGAGTTGCAGGTTCCCCATCTTGACTCCACTTTCCCCTTATAGGTGATGAAAGGCCACGATGCCTCCATCCATTCCATTTCCTTCTCCTCGGCTGGAAATGTTTTGGCAGCAGGAACCCTGATGGGATCTGTCCATCTCTGGTCGTGGCAGGAGGCTGTTGTCCTGAACACATTCTCAAGTCACTCGGGTTGTGTCTCTGCTTCTCTGTTCCTCCCAGGGGGCAAACTGCTCACAGCAGGAGAAGATTGCAAGGTGGTATATTATTTATTTATTTTGTCTTGATTGGGAATGGGTGGAACGTTGGGAAGAAGTATACGGAGAGTTGGGCGTATCCTTTCCCGAATCTTGGGAATTGTAGCTTCATGGCGTGGTCACTCTTAACAAGCTACAGTTCTCAGGGTCCTTTGGGAGGGCAGCAGGGAAGCTAGGACTGTTCGTATAAGGTGTGACCGAAAAGTTCGGTGAATGGTCACAGAAATCGGACAGCGAGAAATATTCGAGCGTACAGTCGGCATCGGAAACCCACAACATGCTCACAATTGTGTATGGAGATGAAGCTGTGACTCGAAAGACGGGGTATGAGTGGTTTAAGCATTTCTGTGAAGGGCGGCAAACCATCAAATATGACCCTCGGTCTGGCAGACCGTTGACAAGCAGAACGGCGGCAAATGTTGGCAGAGTTTGTGAGTTATTGATGCGGGAACAATATTTGTCCATCCAAATGATGGCGGAATAATTGCATATTCCGCGTGAAATCATTACCGAGGTCACTGACTTGTCCCACCCTCCATATTCTCCCGCTCTGGCCCCACCGGATTTCTTTCTTTTTCCAAAACTGAAATCTGCACTGAAAGGGCACAGATTTTCCAACATTTCACACGTCCAAGCTGCTGTGACGAGGGAACTGAAAGCAATACGAAAAGAGGCCTTCTCCAGAAGCTTCCAACAGTTCTACGAACATTGTCAATGGTGCATCATATCAGAGGGTGCCTACTTTGAATGCCTGTAAGGTATGTACGTTCAAATATTTCTCGCTGTCCAGTTTCTGTGACCATTCACTGAACTTTCCGGTCATACCTTGTAGAATCACAGAATTAAGAGTTGGAAGGGCCCCCTGCAATGTTGAAGTGGCACAATAGTGCTTTAAACGGTGTGGATACGACCACTGAAGAGATAGTTCGTGTTGACAGCATCACAGGAGGGCTCTCTTCTCGGTATGATGTGTGTTTGTCTTTGTACCTAGCATAACTGACTTCGTGCATTCTGAGTTGCAGGTCCAGCTTTGGGCAGGTCACCAGGGGCAGCTGTGGAGCACTTTGGGGTCGGGAATCTCCTCCCCAGCTCTCTGCACTGCAGTCAGTCCCGATTGCGGCCGCTTGGCTGTGGGGCACCATTCGGGAGACCTCCGGATCTTCATGCATCCTTGGTGTACGTTTAGCATTTGTCTCCTTAAGCCATTTGAATCCTCGGCGAAACCCTGCAGCCTCCCATATGTTGTTGGATTTCCGCTCCCATCAGCCTCGGCAAGAGCAGCCCGGTGGTCAGGGAATATGGGAGGTGCAGTCAAACAACATCTGAAGGGCACCCTGTTGGCTGTTCCTGATGTTAATAATAAAAAGGACCCCTGACCATTAGGTCCAGTCGTGACCGACTCTGGGGTTGTGGTGCTCATCTCGCTTTGTTGGCTGAGGGAGCCGGTGTACAGCTTCCAGGTCATGTGGCCAGCATGACAAAGCCGCTTCTGGCAAACCAGAGCAGCACACGAAAATGCTGTTTACCTTCCCGCTGGAGCAGTACCTATATATCTACTTGCACTTTGGCACGCTTTCGAACTGCTAGGTTGGCAGGAGCTGGGACCGAGCAACGGGAGCTCACCCCGTGGCTGGGATTCAAACCACTGACCTTCTGATCAGCAAGCCCTAGGCTCTGTGGTTTAACCCACAGAGCCACGTGGGTCCCTTGGACAGGACACTAGACCATGGCTAAATACTATGTGTATGAGACACAATGAGTCTTGGGCATGAATGATTCCCCTCCTCCCCCTGGGCATTCAGGAGGAGGGAGGAAGCACACAGGCTTGAGGCTTGCTGTATTATTGTTAATAATAATAATAATAATAATAATAATAATAATAATGTGTATGTTGCCCATCTTACTGGGTTGCCCCAGTATGAATTGCTACCCAGGTGCAATTCTGTCCTGGAGGACTGGTCTTCAGAGCTCCCAAGTTCTTCCATTTTATTTCCGTCTCTCTTAGACACTCCACTGCCTCACTGTGCTGCAACGGGGGTAGCTTTCTGTAGCCTGGCCTGGCTGGACAGCCTCCACCTGGTTGGGGGCAGCAGCGACGGGTCCCTGTACATCACAAACACCTCTCAGCGTAGCCGCCCTTGCCTCCGTAAGCTGCACGGCCACAAAGGAGCCGTGACGGGCCTTGCCGTCTTCGAGAAGCTGGTGGCGTCGGTGTCAGGTGATTTGGAGAAGCCCCTGGTGGGAGGCGTTACGTTGCTTGCCTTTCTCCATCCCTCCCTCTCCTTGGGGCTTCAGCCAGAAGCTGTGGGTGAAAGGAAGGGAGAGTTTGATGGGCTGGATAATGCAGGGGACACGACCTGAGCACCTTCCTTGCAAACTGCATGACAGTGGAAGAGAGAGAAGGAAGCTTGTAGTAAGAGGCAGAGCTGATATGGGCTGTGGGCTTAGGCTCCACTTATCATGTGGGCTCATTGTGTTTTTCCCTCTGTCTGATAAACCTTGGCGATCCGCTTTCGGTCATAGTTGAGTTAGATGGACCCAGTAGTCTTGATAAGAGCTTCCTATATTCCTCCAATTCTCTCTCTCTCTCTCTCCCCTGTTGTATTCTGGCTACACCAGCCTACTTGAGAACCGCTTGTGTCAAGATTTCTCCAGAGCTCAGGAAGTGATTGGTGCCTCAGGGATGGGTGCCCCTCCCTGGCGCGCTTCTGCACTTTCTAGAGTAGGCCTTCAAAGAGTTGCCTTTCTTTGCTGGCCCAGTGACTTGGCTGGTCATGAAAGTAGAGCAACTTCTAGCAGAGCAACTAGGGTCCGCCATTGTCAAAGTCTGTGGGGAGGGCAAAGGTCAGAGACCTAGACGGAAGCAACTTGCTGCAGTCGCCATGTTGTTAGAGGTGTCTCTGGCAAAGGAGAAGCTGGCTGTACACAGCCCTATCCTCCATCTGGGTCAGTGAGGACTGAGTAGAGTCCGAGGGTCAGACAAAGAGGCCTAGAGGCCTCCTGTACCTGATCCCTCAGGCTGAGGTGCCCCATTTTTTCTCCAGAATTCCCCCTCTCATATTCTTTTTCTCTTTTCTAGAGGATTTCACTGTCCAGCTGTGGCTTTCAGAGACTCTGAGACCAACGGATCTTCCTACAGATGCTGACATCTTGCCCCTTGCTGTCCTCCGGGGTCACACTGGAGGGGTGACATGCTGCGCCTTCAGCCTTGATGGCCGCTACCTTGCCACGGGAGGCAAAGACCGGGTGAGTAAGGCAGCCTTGTCTCGAGGAGAGGCCTCCTCCCAGGGCCGTCTTTAGGCCCGGGCTGGGTGGCGCAAGGTGCCAGGGCGCCTGGCCACCAGGGGCGCCGATCTGCTTCATGATTCTGCTTCATGGGCTGGTGTCGCCTCCTCTTCTTGTCCATGAAGCAAACCAGCGAGACTCCTGCCTAGAGTGGCACCACGTGCCTGCTGCCGCTCTAGGCAGGTGTCTCGCTGATTCTGCTTCATGGGCTGGTGTCTCCTCCTCTTCTTGCCCACGAAGCCTGCTGCCGCTCTAGGCAGGTGTCTCGCTGATTCTGCTTCATGGGCTGGTGTCTCCTCCTCTTCTTGCACAAGAAGCAAATCAGCGAGACTCCTGCCTAGAGTGGCACCATGCGCCTGCTGCCACTCTAGGTAGGAGTCTCGCTGATTCTGCTTCATGGGATGGTGTCTCCTCCTCTTCTTGCCCATGAAGCAAATCAGCAAGACTCCTGCCTAGAGTGACATTATGCGCCTGCTGCCGCTCTAGGCAGGAGTCTCGCTGATTCTGCTTCATAGGCAAGAAGAGGAGGAGAGGAGGCTCAATGGCTGCATGCTACTGCCGCTGGGGGGGGGGCGCTGGAGGATTTTTGCACTACAGCGCTGGATACCCTTAAGACGTTACTGGCTCCTCCGCAAGCTCCAGCAATGGTGGCACAGAGCTCCTCTGGAAGAGCAGCTTCCTTGATCTTCCCCTCGCAATGCACACCTTCAAGTAGATGTTGATATGCGCTCAGAGGTATTGCGAGGCGAGACTGGCCTAACTAATGTCTCAGTGGGCAAGCCTGTGCACCAAACGAGATGCCCCAGAATCCTTTGCAGCATACTTCTTGGCAGAGGAGATGCTGTGGCAGAGGCAGGAAACCTTTTTCAGACTGAGGGGGTTGCATTGCCTCCAAGGCAACCTTTTGAGGGCCACATGCCAGTAATGTGCGGGGCCAGACGTAGAAGTGAGCAGAGCAACAGATGCAAATTTTGCCTCGTGTGCACTGGGCAAATATCTGCAACACCCCCCTCACCCTACTCTACATCCAGGCAAGCAAGCGGCACTATCGGAGTTCAGTGACCCAAATTCCAGCCAGGCAAAAGTATTCAATGGAGGGTGCAGAGCAGTGACATGGAGGAGTCCTGAGGGCCACTAAAAAAACCCTAGAGGGCCACATTTGGCTTCCAAGCCAGAGGTTGGTCATTCCTGTGATATGAAAAGGCAGCAAGTGGAAAAAATTACTGCTTTCGGAGGCAGAGCAGAGTAAGGAACAGGGCAAAAGACTGGTGTAATGTTAACAAAACGTAGGTTCTTATTTAATTTTTTTCACTGTGTTCTGCTCTGGTGTCCAGGCCTTGTTTCTCTGGGATGTCAGGGACCCCTCCCAGAAGCCACCCTCCCTCTGGCACTCCCTGCCTTTCTGCCACCAGGACTGGATCGCCTGCTGCAGCTGGGCAGGCCCCATGTTGGTGAGTTTGGACGGCCACCACACGGAGTGGGTGGGTAGGTGGGTTTTTCCATGCACGAAGAATCCCAGAAATGGAGGGCGGGGGGACCACACAGACCCACTTATGACACCTTCCCAAAGGGCAGGTCTGGGCGCCCACCCATTTAACCTAGCAACTCTTTGCAGTAGCCTCATCCTGCATGCAGTTGGCTCCTGCATGCAGTGCTAGTGTTTGGGCACAAGGGGGCACTAAACAAGCTACTCTTGGGTTGTGTTAGACTCCCAGCTCTCATCAGTTGCAGCCAGCAGGGCCAATAAAAGGTAAAGCTTTGTAAAGGTACCCCTGACTGTTAGGTCCAGTTACGGACGACTCTGGGGTTGCGGCGCTCATCTCGCCGCTGTCCGCAGACAGCTTCCAGGTCATGTGGCCAGCATGACTAATCCACTTCTGGCGAACCAGAGCAGCGCACGGAAACGCCGTTTACCTTCCCGCTGGAGCGGTCCCTATTTATCTACTTGCACTTTGACGTGCTTTCGAACTGCTGGGTTGGCAGAAGCTGGGACTGAGCAACGGGAGCTCACCCCGTTGCGGGGATTCGAACCAGCGACCTTCTGATCGGCAAGCCCTAGGCTCAGTGGTTTAGACCACAGTGCCACCCATGTCCCAACAGCAGGGCCAATAGTGGAATTCCCCCCCCCCCAATTTTTTAAATTCATTTTATAATAGAATGCAACAAAACAAAACAGAACAAAAACATAGCTTATACAGTACAAGACAATAAACACACATATAAAACAGACATAAACAAAGAAGAAAATATATCTTCTCCAACTCTTAACTTCTATTATTTGGATTCAAAGGACAGCCCGGTAGAAATGGGAGATGGCAGGGATTTCAGTTCTGACCTGTATTCATCCTACTTGTCACTGTTTCCATTACACTGCAGTTTGGTTTCTG
Source organism: Zootoca vivipara (assembly GCF_965207765.1). NCBI lineage: Eukaryota > Metazoa > Chordata > Lepidosauria > Squamata > Lacertidae > Zootoca > Zootoca vivipara. The sequence goes on from NC_142595.1 coordinate 41,289,622, forward strand.
CTAAATGCTACAAGTCCTCCGTTAAACATAAATTACAAAACTGTTTACATAACTTACGTAACTTACATTCATTTGAGCGTCAAGGTAACATCAAAACTACGGCAAAAATTTGTCTATTACATATCCTTTGCGGACTTTCAAACAAATGAATCCCATTTGACTAATTTCTGTTCCTGACAACAGGCGGACATGTGAATTACAGCATTTGTTCACTTCCTTTTCTACGTTCCTCTGAATTCTCTGGCATCCCTAGGCCCTGGAGCAGGCATCAGTGGGCCCTTGTCAGGGTGTTGGGACAGTGGCATCTGCCCCAAGGATGCTAGGTGCTGATACTGGCCTTGATGTGTTTGGTACCCTGGTGATAATTTGCCAGTTGATTATTCGGAACATCTGATTCCTCCTGTCGTCTTCCAAACGGAGGTGGTTGGGAGTATCACTCATGGCAGGTCTCCTAAATCTAGCAGCCTATGATGTCTTGTGACAAACATCCCACCATTTCTGACTCTCTGCCTGTCCTTGCATTGATCTCCAAACAGCTCACTGGCTCCAACGATTGCACTGTCTGCCTCTGGGATCCCAAAACTGGCCAGCGCCTCCAGGAATTCCTGGGCCACCAAAGCCCAGTATGCAGTGTCACGAGTGAGGTAAGGAAGGCAATAGAATCCTTTTGAGGCATCACCCTTCATTTTTCTACCTTGGCCCTAGACGCTTCCCCGAATTCTGCAAAGCACTCTGTATTGGGCTTTGCGGATTCTAAAATGAAGAGGTGACAAGTCACAGAACACCCTCTTCTTCATCTGCCTGAAATGGCACCTGAGGGGACAAACCAGACGTGTCACATTAAATACATGTTTGCTTTTAATGTGCATATTTTTCTGGGTGGGGCTGGAGGGAATTGTACTCCAAAACTCTGGGAAGCGCCAGGGTGGGTGAAGGCTGCAAATAGCATCTGAGGTGGGTGGGAGAAAAACCTATCTGGGTTGCAGCAGGTGTGGAGGGGTTAACGTCTCACCTTCTCTTCCCCTCCTGAAGAGAGAATGTCTCCTTTTTTTGGAAAATGTGGGAGGAAATCTCCCACAGATACCAGCCGCCACAGCGAATCCTTACGTTAAAAAGCAAAAACAAAGGGACACTGCTGTACAAGTTCAATTGCAGAGAGTTGGAAGGCACCAAAAGCTGGTTTATCTAGTGCAGCCCCCGGCAATGCAGGAATCTCTTGCCCAGCGTGGGGCTGAGCTATCTTGCATCTTACCATCTTGCATAGTTTGGCCTTGAGTGTCTTAGGGATGCCATAAAAAAACACTCAGTGCTGTTCCCAGGACCTCCCAGGTCCATTCTAGCCTCCCCAGCTCTATTACTGATCTTGTCTCTGTGGCCTATCCTGCCTTGGCTCCTCTTTGACACAAGCAGTCATTCAGCCTGGGGTGGGGAACCCTATTTTCATCCTGGGGACTGCAGTCCTTTCTGGGCAGGCTTCCTGGGGCCACAAGCCAGTGGTGGGTGGGGCCAGAGGCAAAAGTGGGTGGAGCAACAAATGTAAACGATCCCCGCACAATGCCCTCTCCTCTGGCCATGCAAGCAAGAAGCACTATCAGAGTGCAAGGGCCTGTTCCACCCAGGCTAAACCACTTGGGGGGTGAAGTGAGGAGTGCATCCTGCGGGGAGGAATCCGAGGGCCAGATGCGGCCCCTGGTCCTGAGGTTCCCCATCCCTGCCTTAACTCTGCATGGAACGCTTGTTGCAGTCGTCCTCTGGATAAATATGCATGGCCTTGGTTTATCCCTTATTGACCGCTACTCTTTCTGGTTCCTGTGACAGAAAGAACATGTGTTCTCCGTGGGCAGGGATGGGATGCTGGTGGTGTGGAACCAACAGGGGCTGGAGATGACTCGCTTCCTGGCTCATCCTGACCGGGCCAACCACTGTGCAGGCTTCAGAGATCCACGTAAGATAGCCACCACTTTTTGAAAAACTGGGGAAGGGAAATGAGCTCTGAAATTCTGGTCTCCGTTACTTGACCGTATGTTACAAATGAATCCATGTTCATATTTGCATTTATTTTAGATGAGCATATGGTTAAGATTCACATGAATATATACAAGTTTGAATGCTCAAATTGTTCACTGTCCAAGTAAGCAAAGGTATTGCAAGTAGCCCTTTCAAGACTGTAGATCTGAGCTGTCTAGCAGATTTTGAACTTAGTAATGTAAGAATACCAAGGTATGGCAGAGGGCTGTGGGTTGCTGAGCGGTTTGGCCTCACCGAAGCTTAATTACATGGCTGAGGGCCTTTCCTTGGTTCCTGCAAAGTCACCTCTCCATGAGAAAGTTCGCTGTTTTTAGTTGCCAGTTAGATGAGGAAGATATCAGTGAATGTGGAAATAATAATTTTATTATTGGCCAGATATGATTTTATAAATGGCCAGAATTAAAGGGGGGGGAGTGAAAATAGATTTTCAAAGTGGGGAAGTGTTGCCCTTAAAATTGGGGAGTGAGGGGTATTGTCACTTTGAACAGCTGGTCTGCTTTTTGCCCTCTGCCCTACCTTCATAAGCATGCTCTTGGTACATTCCTTTTTTCTCTTTTCACAGGGGAAAAAGAGTTTATTTTGGCTGCAGCTGGCGGTGATGGCACAGTGAAACTTTGGAAGCCCCTGAAGGTAAGAGATGGGGGGGAAAGTGTGTGTGTGGGGGATTTGATGTACTAAACTAACCTTTGCCAACCTTGTGTTCTCTCCAGATGTTTAGACTATGACTCCCACTATCCCCTAGCCAGCGCCCTGTGCTGTCTGATGGGAGTTGTAGTCCAGAACATCTGGAGAGGGCACCAGGTTGATGAAGGCTGTCCTGAACAAAAATGTCCTTGAAAGTTTGGCTGGTGATAAATACCTTAACATTTACCTGTTAGGCTCTATTCCCACCCCACACCCCCAAAAAACCCACAACCTCTTGGCTACACTTGTAAGGCTGGGCAAGCCAGCCACAGCAGCAGTTTAAATGTCTCCTAAACATTATACACATCACCTCTTCTGAGGCTGTGTACCCAATATACCTTTTAAAGCACATTCCAAGCACACTCTTTCCCTCAAAGGATTCTGGGCACAGTAGTTTACCCCTCGTAGAGGGACATGTCCCAGCAGCCCATAACAAACTACAGGGCCCAGAATCCTCCGAGGGAAAGGGTGTGCTTGGCATGTGCTTCAAAGGTACAGCTTGGGCACACCCTGGGCTTGTCTGCCTCTCACAAATAGGGCACGCATGAGGGGAAAGTGACAAAAGTTGGCTGAACTTCAGAGCTGCTGGAACACTTGCCGGTAACTCAGTTAGAAAACTGCTTAAAGTCTTCTTACCTGATGGATCAACTTTTAAGTATCATTCTTGTTGCTAGTGGATAGGAACCAACCTGGTCTGCCCGGCACCTACACCATAATAATCTCTTCCGCCTGGGCAACTCTTGGCACCTAGACCCAATCCCTGGTCTGCCTCCCAGCTCCTTGTTCACTCGTTTCCTGTTTCCTCGCAGCTGGCGGAACCTGACGTCTTCCCTGGCCACTGCGCTGCCATCTGTGGGGCTGCTTCTTCTCCAGCATCTTCCTCTTTCTTGACAATATCCAAAGACAACACAGTCCGAGTGTGGGCTGCTCCCAAGGAAGAGGGTTAGTATCTGGGGGGGGGGGGCTGCTCGCAGCTCCCTGCTCTTCTTGCATTTGTGGGTCTAACCAAAAGGTGGGCTGGGCCAGAGGAGCCCGATTGCTTGTGTTTTGCGTCCGTTACCAAAGAGCACGATGGAGCCTTGCCCACCCCGCCTTATACCGAGAGAGGCCATTGGTCCACCTAGCTCAGTATTGTCTATGTGGATTGGCTCTGGGCTCTCCAGAAATTCAGGCAGATCCTCCCTAGCCCTCCTTGGCGATTGAAACCGGGAGCTTCTGCATGCAAGGCAGTTAAGCTCTCCCACTGAGCTTACAGGCCTTCCCACGCTTAACGACCAACTTGGGTGTGTTCATTTGGTGTCAGAATTTTGTGTTCACATGATTAAACCAGCTGTGTTTGGAGTTGAGGCTGGAGGAGGGAGAGGTTTCCAGCTGACCTCTCATGACGACACATTGTGGCTCCACCCTTTCGCCTCACTGTGCACATTAGGGTCGCACAAACACCATCCATTTCAAGCACACACCCCAATAATCCTGCGAACTACCCCCTCACAGAGCTACAATTCCCAGTGCCCTTGACAAACTACGGTTCTCAGCATTCTTGGGGAGAAGCTGCATGTGTGCATGTGACCCAATATGCTTTTAAAACTGCAAACTGGTTGGTCCCAGCTCATCGCTGTCTTGCTGAGCTGTTTCCCCCTTTGCTCACCAGCAGGGGCCGCCAAAGACCTCCCCCCTCACCACGGTGCCGTCACGGCCTTGGCCTGGTCCCCCGATGGGGACTTCGTTGCATCTGGTGGGGAATGCGGAGACCTGGTCCTCTGGCACAAAGCCAAGGCTGTGGAGAAAGTGAAGGTAAGCCCAAGGGCGCTGGACTCTCCAACATCATCTGAAGGGCCACAGCTTCCTCACCCCTCCCCTCTCCAGTGCCGGAAAGCAGGCTTGGAGGGAGAAGCCGCCCCCTGGTGGTCAGAAGAGGGACTGCAAACTGAGAATCATACGAGTTGGAAGGGATTCCTGAGGGTCATTCAGTCCAACCCCCTGCAGTGCAGGAATCTTTTGCCCATCGTGGGGCTCGAACCCACGGCCCCGAGATTGAGTCTCGTGCTCTACCGACTGAGCTATCCCAAGAGAGATTTGTCATCCCAATGCACCTTGGGCTTCATCCCAGCCCTTTTGGTGTAGCAAACTGTTGTGTGAGAGGCTTTGCTTCTTTTACCATCCAGGCCGGCCTGCGTTGCATCAGTGCCTTAGCCTTCACTTCCACCCGCACCATCCTCGTGGCAGCTGATGGGATCAGCCTCTGGTACATAAGCAGGCAGCACGATGGAGCCGTCAGGTAAGGTGTTGCACAAACCATCCCAAGAGTGCTGGGTCTCCAATGTGAGCCACTCGCCCTGGGAGTGCCTGGCTGCACGATGGAGCTCTCAGCCCCATAATCAAGAGCGAGCTCCTCTGGGCCTCTGCTCATACCTGCCAAGTTGCTGTCAGAGAAATAAGGGACCGGGCCGGAAATAGCAGACCGGAAGTAGCGCTGCCGCCATTTTGGTACTGGGCGGAGCATGCTCAGAAGTGACTTTTGATGCTGCTTTGCCCAGTTCCAAAATGGCCGCCGCGCCAGAAGTCGCACTGCAGCCATTTTGGAACTGGGCAGAGCAGCATCAAAAGTCGCTTCTGAGCATGCTCCGCCCAGTTCCAAAAAGAACGCCGCGCCAGAATAAACCGGGAAAAAACAAAAAAATCCGTTTTTTCAGCTAGGAACAACTGGAAAAACAGGGATTTCCTGGGGAAAACGGGAGACTTGGCAGCTATGCCTCTGCTTCTGCGCAACTCAATCTCCATGGCATGCTGCCAATCCTGAGTTTTTTGTATGCTGCTTCTCTCTCTCTCTCTCCCTTTTTCCTGTTGCGCAGCCTGACCCACAGGAAGTCCCTGCGCCAAGCAGAGGAGTCATCTGCGCTCTGTGTGGGGGTGTTCGGGCCCAGCGGCCCCATAGTCCTAGGAATGGCCAACGGAGACCTGCTGGTGCTGCAGCCTGGAGCCGAGAGCTTCCAGCAGAACCCGTGAGTTGGGAGAACGGCGGCCCTCGAGGGGCCGGGGGAAGACATCTCTGGGTGGTGGAACCGTCTTACTTTCATGGCTCCAATGCTGATCTTTTCCACCTCCATCCCAGGTACACAGACAAAGTGTGGGATTCCCAGCAGCATGTGAGCTTTGACATATCTGTGTCCGAGGATGAGGAGGAGGAGGGGCATATATTTCACATCTGGGACTCCATGCACAGCCCGACCTTGTTCAAGATGGTGAGTGACCACGGGGGCAAGGCCCAGGTGGGAATCACCACAGGATTTGGCCAGTTGGTGAGCTCTGAGCCTGCCAGGCTGCATCTACCTGCAGAACCCCCGCTTATTATTGATGGATTGATTGCATGGACACCTCACCTTTTTCTCAAAGGGGCTCAAGGTGTCTTACATGGTTCTCATCCCCACAGCAACCCTGTGGGGTAGGCTAGGGTGAAAGGGACAGTGACTGGCCCAGGGAGCTCCATGGGGACTTGAGCACAGGTTCCCCCAGTCCTAGCGGAAACCAAAGTCTCCTTATCCCTTTAACACTTTGAAAGAAGTGCCCAGGGATGATATCAGCTCAGAAAGCAGCTCCGTTGGTGGCTTTAAGCAAGCATATATGTGTCTCTGTGTGCAGGGGCGGAGAACCTCAGGCCTGGGGGTGGGCAAATGTGGCTCTGCAGGCCTCCCCAGATTGCTCATCCCGCACCTGAGCTTCCCGCTACCCACCCTCATTCCAGGTACTGCCAGTGATGCCTGGTTTTCCAGGACTTGTTCCACCTGGCTGTCCAGTCCAAAAGAAGATCCTGCAGCTCGGTTGCCATTGTGGCATGGCTGCCTCAGTTATTCTTCTGGTCTGACCATCTCAGAACTCCCAAGGCAGGTGGGGCATGGATCTTCTGCCAGGAGAGGCCTACTAATTTCTTGAGTTGCCCTTTCCTCACCGGAGCCGTCTTCTGTTTGTTCCTTTAGAGGGTAACCGAATCTGGGGAGTTGGAGGACACAGACGCCCTGGAGAAGATACCATGGGTACCCCAAAGGCCCTCTGTTTGGGTCACTGTTGCCCGGCAGGTCAAAGGTGAGGCCGAGACCAGGTTCCTGCTTTTCCCGGTCTCGTATATTTTTTGAGAGAGACTTCTGCTCAAGCAAAGTGCCACTCTTGCGCTCGGAAGCTTCTTGTTGCTCAGTGTTGTGCAGATGTATTTGCAACTCTGGGGGCGTCCCCTGCTTGGCAACCCCAGAGGGGCCTGTGTTGACGGCCTGCTTCTGGAATGAAATCACATTTAATGGGCTTAAAGCTTTTGATAGCTAAGATTCCAATGAGGTGCAATAATTTAGTAGGTTGTAACTGGGTGGAATCATAGAATCATAGAATTGGAAGAGACCACAAAGGCCATCCAGTCCAACCCCCTGCCAAGCAGGAAACACCATCAAAGCATTCTTGACATATGCCTGTCAAGCCTCCATTTAAAGACCTCCAAAGAAGGAGACTCCACCACACTCCTTGGCAGCAAATTCCACTGCCAAACAGCTCTTACTGTCAGGAAGTTCTTCCTAATGTGTAGGTGGAATCTTCTTTCTTGTAGTTTGAATCCATTGCTCCGTGTCCGCTTCTCTGGAGCAGCAGAAAACAACCTTTCACCCTCCTCTATATGGCATCCTTTTATATATTTGAACATGGCTAAAAGGATGTCATATAGAGGAGGGAGAAAGGTTGTAGATTGGCACGGTGCAGGGGTAGCTGAAGGTCACGCTCCCAAATACTCCGGACTGCAATTCCCATAGGCCTCAGCAAGCATGGCCAGTGGTGATGGAAGTTGTAGTCAAATGAGATCTGGCAGGCACCCTATTGGCTATTCCATAGCATAGAATATGAAATGCCCTGTAAAAGACAGCAGAAAGCAGTTTGCATTAGAAAGGTGGATGCGTAAGTGGTAGATTTTTTGGATACGGGCTTGTGGGCACCTGGTTGGCCACTGTGAGAACAGGATGCTGGACTAGTTACAGGTGGGTGGCCGTGTTGGTCTGCCGTAGTCGAAACAAAATAAAAAATTCCCTCCAGTAGCACCTTAGAGACCAACTAAGTTTGTCATTGGTATGAGCTTTCATGTGCATGCACGCTTCTTCAGATACACTGAAACAGAAGTCACCAGACCCTTATATATAGTGAGAGGGAGGGGAGGGGTATTACTCAGAAGGGTGGTGGGAATGGGTGATTGGCTGATAGGAGTGGTAAACCTGTTGATGACTGTTAACGACTGTTAACGACTGCAATTGGTCTTGCAGGAAAAAGCAAGGGCTGAGGTGCTAAAGAAAGCTTGATCATGTATAATGAATGAGATAAGAATCCAGTGTCCTTATTCAGACCAGGTCTCTCCATGGTTTTAAGCTTGGTTGTTGTTGTTGTTGTTTAGTTGTTTAGTCGTGTCCGACTCTTTGTGACCCCATGGACCAGAGCACGCCAGGCACTCCTGTCTTGCACTGCCTCCCGCAGTTTGGTCAGTCTCATGTTCGTAGCTTCGAGAACACTGTCCAACCATCTCGTCCTCTGTCGTCCCCTTCTCCTAGTGCCCTCAATCTTTCCCAACATCAGGGTCTTTTCCAGGGAGTCTTAGCTTCAGGATCTGCCCTAAGCTTGGTAATGAGTTGCAATTCAGCAACTTCTCTTTCCAGTCTACTTCTGAACAGGATGCTAGACTGTAGGCCTGATCTAGCAGAGCTCCAGCTGATCTGATGGCTTTTCCATTGGGGCAGGTAAACTCCTATTATGTGCAGACTCTGAGGGATGCCTCTGGACTCAGACCCGGCAGACTGAGGAGAGAGTGGATAAATGGAAGCCTGACGGCTGGCAGAGGAAAAAGGCAAGTCCTAGGGATGGGGGGAGAAGATGGGATAAATGGGGACCCAGCAGCGCCTGAATAGTCAGCCTGAGCAGCGAGCGGGATTTTGAGTCATGTGCCTGTGGAAGTGACAGGGATTTTGAGCCCTTGCCTACCTCTGGGGCCTGATCCAGTTTGGAGATGCTTCCAGAGAGTTCACTCGCAGTGCATCCACATCTAGGGAAACTGCAGTTCTCTAAAGGAAGGTAGTTTTAGGTCTCTTAGGAGGAAAATCTAAGCTTCCTCGACAAACCTACAATGCCTAAGGTTATGCAGTGTAAACCAAAAGAGCAGAAGTTGCTTACAAAAAGATCTTATGTTTGTGGCATGGATGCACTTTAGTTCTTCTGGTGGAGCAGGAAAATCCTGCCTTGTGGGGAACAGTAAAAAATATATATATAAAAAATCCACTGGAATTCTGCTAACTTTGTTGTTCTTGTACCCCAAACCAATTACTTTACATGCTATTTTTTTAATGAGATGAAATGGCCCTGAGTGCATCATGCTGCATTTAGACTGGCTGTTTTTAAAATGTGAGCACAGATGCATTTTAGTAAATGCAGTAGACTGTGAGTATGCAAAGTGACTTTAAAAATGCTCTTGGGGCTTGAGAACTGGGACTTCCTTAATTGGCCTGAATCCTCTGGGTCACAGAGAGGGTGGGGTAAGGCAGGCTGATGTCTCTCTCTCTCTCTCCTCTCCCCCCCCCCCCCCCGTGGCCCCAAGGAAGCACTTTACAAGTGCTAGCAGGCTTTAAAAAAAATTCTTCTGGCTCTGTTGTTACTAGATTCACAGTGACAAAATCACAGCCCTGCATGTCCTTGGAGACAGGATTGTAACAGCATCACATGACCGAGATGTGAAGATTTGGGATGGCAACACTATGAAACTGGTGAGTAACGTCACACTCCCCTTCCTCTCCCTGTGGGGCATTTCTTACATTGCACTTTTAGTATTCAACCAGACTTAGCCTTTATGTTCCAAAACTGGCACCGTTAGTGTGTTTGGACTAGAGCTGTCCAATATAGACACACCATAAAGCACATGGCTTCTTCCAAAGAATCCTGGGAAATATAGTATAAGGGTACTGGGAGCTGTAGCTCTGTGAATGGTTAAACTACAGTTCCCAGGATTCTTTTGGGGGAGTCATATCTTGTATGCCTTAGTGGATTTTTTTAAAAAACTTGGCTGTCAGTTTGCTTCAGGATGTAAATAAAGCACTATATATATATATATATGAATTCAACAAACCTCACCTCTTCCCCATCTTTCATTTCTGTATGCAAAGCTTTTCTCCTAACCCTTCCTTGTTCTCTATCCTGTTTTCTTTACACAGCTGGGCCAGTTCCGATGCCACGGGCCAGTTTCACAGCTCCAGCCTTGGATCGATGCAGACTTCTCCCTTCTCCTCTACGCGGGTGACACTCTGGGCAACGTTTACTCCTTAGAGTGGGGCTCCGTCTCTGCTTGAGGGACGTGTCTTCCTGGGGCGAGCTCCTGCCAGCAGCCTCTTAAGCCTGGCACGTCTCCTTTCCAGACATGAATGCAGCTGTTTCGCTGCTACCTCCTCAGCCTTGCCCCACCCTTGCCCAGCTGGAATCTACAGATCCCGCATGGCTTCTTAGTTGATGTGGAGGCCGTGATTCTGTCGCAGCCTATGCTTGCTTAGCAACTGTAGGCCACAGAGCTCAGATAACCATGTGAGGAACCACCTTAGAAACTTGGCTGGAGTCTGGGTTTGAGCCAATCAAGCTTTGTAGCTCACCTCTACCTAACCACAGAGGTGAAAAACAAGTTTCAGAAGGGCTAAATCTATCGTGTGTACAGATTTCCCCTGCGCCCCCTTTGCCTTCAAAAGACTGTGATGACAAATTTGCAACCACTGATGCCTTCTGTATATTGTTTTTATTTTGCTAATGTGCCTTCCCTTATTTTACAAGTCAATTAAGAAATAAAATGGAGCAATGTCAACCATTTTTGTGTTCCTCTGTGAAAAAACCTGTACTTAGTAAAAAGTGAGGAGCAGCAGGGCTGAGAAATGGCAATGTGGGCTGGTGCTGCACTTTGAAGCCCGGATATTGGGCCTTCAAGGGAAAGCATAGGTGCTTCTTTGAAAGTCCCTGTGCTTTGTGGCAAGACTTCAGAAGCTCCTTTTGGCTTGGCCGGGTCATCTTGTTGACACATGACATCCTATGCAGTTGATAAAAGGGTTTATGTGACCAAAATTGCCTTTTGGGTAATAAGAGACCTCTTGGGCTGAAACTCTTTTAAGGGATGCAATGGGGAAGCTTTCTGAGACAAGAGGCCCCCATTCTTTCATTGCATGCCTTCCTGGGAGGAGGGGGAGAACATGCCAGTAAAGACTGAGGCCACCACTTCACTATTGATTGTCCCCCCCACCCTGAGCAAGATGCAGACAGCAAGAGTGTCAGTACCCCTCTGACACTCAGCTGAGCAACACTGAGCACATTGTTCAACTGACACTGAAACAGCAAAGGAGGCACCTGTGCCTTTGCAACCCACTGCTTCAAGGGCCTTGAGACATCGCCTTCCTTCACCCCCTCCTCGTCTTGCTTCAAGGTGTTTCCAGAGCACTTGGCAAGCATCAGAAGAGGAGTGTTAGTACTGACCGATATGCAGAAGCAGCAGTTGTGGGCTTAGAAGGGTGAGGAAACAGGTGAAGCACCTTAAACCCAAGGGTGGGAAGGGTTTTTGAATTTTGAAATGACTTTAGAAAGGCTTTGCAGGCCTACAGTTGTTCCAAGGCCTTAGTTGTTCCACAGTCTTCCGAACACAACACCATAGCCTGCTTTCTACAAAAGGGGTGCCGCCGTCCACTCCCTTAACAAGGCCAGTGTATTAATTCAAGTCTTAATAAACTGCACACTAGGAATAAAATTCTATGGAAGGAGGTCAAGTCTCTGGGCTTGAAGGCACTTGAGACATCAGCTTGGAAAAACCCGAGGCCTTTGGTTTTTCTGTTGCCGTCGTCTTCTGCGTTGCCTGCTGAACTTCACCAGAGCTGGGTGAAATTGAAGCGCACCTTGAGGAGGTACTTCATGCGCACCTGCCGTGGGTCGTAGACAATGAACTCGTTGTAGTTCAGGGTGTAGCCGTTGGGGTTCACCACCCCGGTTTCTGCAGCAGGGCCCAGGGGCACCAGAGCCCCATGGCTGCCAGGGAAGGAAAGAGAGAACACACTGTTTAGAAATTCATGTTGCACACAAGCACCCATGTTCCTCGCCTATGCCAGGAGTGTTTTTAATCAGAGATCTAGTTACAGGTAGGTAGCCGTGTTGGTCTGCCGTAGTCGAAACAAAATAATTTTTTTTGTTCCAGTAGCACCTTGGAGACCAACTAAGTTTGTTATTGGTATGAGCTTTCGTGTGCAAACTTAGTTGGTCTCTAAGGTGCTACTGGAAGGAATTTTTTTATTTAAACAGAGATGCATGGAAACGCCCTGGTCCACAAATCTCTCTGCTGCCTTAAGGACAGCCTTCGAATTTTCAACCATCTAGGCTTCCTCCACCCACCCCAAACTCACAGTGTTGTGCTGTTGGCCGGGGACGGCGCCATCTTGCCAAGTCCTTTGGTGCAATGTTTGCTGGCCAGCAGTTTCTCCGCTTCGGGGTTTGCCTCCAACAGTTCGTTGCATTCGCCCAGAGCTACCTACGGAGGCAAGAGGGCAGAACTTCAGCCCCAGTTCATACATCCATCACTTGAATATTTAAAACACTGTAGCTGAACTCCTGTAAATGGCCTCTAGTTTGAGAAGCGATCAGAGGAAGGAGGAATACGTGGTGGTGATGAGTTGTGGGGATACTGGTTTTACAAGGCTGAGCCCCAGACACATCTCCCCCTTTCCCTTGCACTCTTTAAAAGTTGAAATGTTTGGTGTTTTTTTTTAAAAAAATGTAATATGCTCAGTTGTCCTCTAAGCAATGTATGGGGTAGTGCCATCTCGGCCCACTGCCACCTTAATTGCACAGAGGCACTTGTTTTAAGTTTTAATATTAGTTATTAATTCTTGCATTTGGATCCCAAAGAGCTCAGAGTGGGGGACATTGTTCTCCTCCATCTCACTTAATCCCCACAACCACCCTGTGAGGTAGGTTAGGCTGAGAGGCAGTGACTTGGCCCAAGTGGGGATTTGAACCCTGGTCTCTCCCACGTCCTAGTCAGATGCTCTAACCACTATGGCTAATTCGTACTGAACCAGCAGTTCTTGCCAGTGAGCTAAACGCTAGTCAGAGGATTCAATCCACCCACCGTCTACAGAGCCCATAACACCCTGCTGTCACTCCTCAACTCAGCAACAAGTCCTGCCAGGCAAAATCTCTCTTCCCCTCCAAAAGTCAGCCTAAACTGGGCGTATACTCTGCAAATTTGAATCACAGGGCTGCCCCACCAAGAGTCTTCTATGTACTTGTTTACACTCCAGAGAAGGCTAGAGCTGTGGTAAGCAGTTATTTTGGACTACAGTTCCCTTCATATAAATTGTGGGGTTTTTTTATTACTTAGTTTTGAGGCTGCTTAGTATTAAAACACCTCTAACCAGTGTGCAAAAAAACCCAAACCAAAACCTGAAGAAACAACAGACAACTTCATATGAAATACAGGTGAAACTCGCAAAATTAGAATATCATTGAAAAGTGCATTTATTTCAGTAATGCAACTTACTATTTTATTTTATTTTAACAAATGCTTTCTTTTGGAAATTCCACGGTAAAAAAACAAATAGTTACAATAATACAAAAATAAACATCGCAATTACATTTCATTAATTACATTCCATTTATAATTGACCCGCCTAACGACAAATAATTGCAACAAATAAAGGCTTGACATATCTTGCTTTGCATGTCATGCATCTATCTCATATATTGGTTTCACCTTTTAAGTTGCGTTACTGAAATAAATGCACTTTTGGACGATATTCTAATTTTCCGAGTTTCACCTGTATTACAAAAACACAGTTACATATAAAGCCCGGAGCTGATGGGAATTGTAGTCTACATGTGCAGGCGCTCTTTGCCCCATGCCCCCTCCCCCCAAAACGGGATGCAGATCTCACCTCTGACAGCAGCAGCAGGCCGACGTCTTTCTCGCGGGTGGCAAAGCAGTAGTTGGCACTCTTTGAGGACATGTCAGCGAAGTAGATCCCTTTCCCAAACTTGAAGGGAGGGAAAGGAAGGTTAGTAAGTCCAGGAGCTACAGGCCAAGAGCTCAACAGAGGACAAAGTGGGGAGACTCACCATGTAGCCAGTGACGGGGGCTTCCGGGGGGGCCACCCGCAACCCACGACTCAATATCCCTGCCCAGTTGCCCAGGCGCGATCCATGCCACAGCAGTGTCCTGAGAAAGGGGAAGAAGCCCAGAAGAGACACAAATCACAATGGGGATCTCTAGGTTGAGAGCCAGCATGGTGTAGAGGTTACAGTGCTGGGCTAGGATTTCAGGGGGTTGGACTAGATGAGCCTTGGGGGTGCCCTTCCAACTCTACAACGTTAGAATGATATGACTCATGAAAGCCAGGTTCAAATCCCCACTCGAGTCACAAAGCTCACTAAGAGACCTTGGGCCAGTTTCTCACTTTCGGGCTAACGTACCTCGCAGGGTTGTTGCTGTTGTTGTGAGAAGAGAATTGTAGCGCTGTAGAGTTGGAAGGGACCCCAAGCATCATCTTAAGTCCAATCCCCTGCAATGCAGGAATATGCAGCTGTCCCGTACGGGGATCGAACCTGCAACCTTGGCGTTACCAACACCATGCTCTAACCGATTGAGCTATCCGGAACGGATATGTAGGCCACACTTTTGAGCTTCTTGGAGGAAAGGTGGCCTATATCAGGGATGTCCAACACGTTGATCGCAATCTACTGGTCGATCCCTGTGAGGCTTTGGTAGATCGCAGTCGGTCGCTGGTCCCCTTCCGGCCCCGCCCCCTCTCCCTGCACTGGCCTCTATTGTTGCAGAAGGGAAGCCTGACGGGAACCCCAATAGTGTGGTTTTCCCCTCCCTTAAAAAAGTTCAACAACTTTGAGCTGAACCCCTAAAAAATGGGCGTAGATCACCGCCAGATTTTAAATTTGAAAGTAGATTGCAGTGTCTCTGGATTTGGCCACCCCTGGCCTATATAAATGCAATAAATAAATAAAAACAGGCTCAAGTTGGGTGTCTCCCCCCCCCCCAGGCCAGCTCCTTCCACTCACCGGTTGGGGAGGTCAGAGCGGAAGGTCGAGTCTGGATCAGAGCCCTCCTTGTTTAGCACAAAGGCCTCCAGCAGCGTCATGGTGTAATCTTGGTGGGTGGGAGCATGAGTGGACAACAGGTAGCGCTCCAAGACCTGGGAAGGAGTAGGGAACTATCAGAGGAGAAGCAACTCCCCAAATATTTTTTATCTTTTTAAAAGCATGGGCAGAGTTTTCCTGGGACTTCCTACCCACCCAGTCCCAGTCCCCCACATACTGGGAAGTCAGGGTTCTCCCTCTCCAAAGGTTGAATCTCACAGCTGAGGCCGCGATAGTTCCGGTCCAGCGGGTGCTCCTTGTCCAGTTGCTCTGACCGCACCACTTTAATGGCAGCACGGATGTCGCTGAGAGCCTTGAGGGGCAAAAGGAAAGCAGGCGGGAGCGGAAGCAGCATTTTCACAGGGCAGCAGGACCACCAGCGCTACCCAAATGGATCCATCCATGGTGGGCATCTTCTGCCTGTCTGTCTGTTTATTGATTGATTGATTGATTGATTGATTGGGATAGTCTCAACCAGTTCCTTCTCCCACCCACCCCCATCTAGAATGTGGGGAGTTAGAAAGCTTGAGGCCCAGTCACTTATTGCTCCAAATTTGCATGGGGAGGAAATTCAATTCCTTTAAAAAGATATATTTACAATTTTGTTGCGATGATTATTAAAGTAAATAAGAACGAAGAAAGAATATGTTATAGTATAGCCTTAATTATATCTTATGGGTTACTTTGTTATTGCTGTTCTTCTTTGCTTTTTTTAAAAATGAAATTCCCTTTCTTGGCATGATCTTGGCATTCTGCTGGCCATATACTCGGGGCACCCCATTCACACACACCCCACTTCAGTTGTGCGTTTGCATTCGAGCGCTCTTACCTCCAGCAGCTGGGCCTTCTCCTGCAGCTCCTCTTCTGTGCTGATCAGTGGAGGGGTCCTCAGTCTGCAAAAGGGGATCGGGGTGGGGGGCACAGACTTTAGGAAAGGTTGTGGAAACGAAGGGGCGGGGTATATACATGTATTGGGTTTTGCACTCCTACGAACACTGTTCTGCACTTGCAAAGAACTAGTCCTTTTATGTGGCAGCAACTGCTCTCTGCAACTCCCCAGTTATGAAATATTAGGCAGGTACCTTCACTGTGGACGTTTTCAACAGCTGCTACAAACTTTGTTAAGGAATGCCTATCTATGCTGGGAATTTTACCATATATACTTGGTTTAAAACTCTTGATTTTATCATTGATATGGATTTGTATAATTTGGAACAATGGATGTGATATAGTTGTATTTTAATTGGAAAATTAATAAAAATAGATTGTAAAAAAAAAAAACTCTTGATTTTATCTATTTTTTGGTACACGTGATTCTAGTTTCTAATGCTTGATTTGATCAATATTTTCTAATAATAATAATTTATTATTTATACCCCCCCCCCATCTGGCTGGGTTTCCCCAGCCACTCTGGGCGGCTTCCAACAGAGTATTAAAAACAGTACAGCATCAAAAACTAAAAACTTCCCTAAACAGGGCCGCCTTCAATTGTCTTCTAAAAGTAAAATAGTGGCTTATTGCCTTGACATCTGCTGGGAGGGTGTTCCACAGGGCGAGTGCCACTACCAAGAAGGCCCTCTGTCTGGTTCCCTGTAACCTCACTTCACGCAATGAGGGAACCGCCAGAAGGCCCTCGGTGCTGGACCTCAGTGTCCGGGCTGAATGATGGGGGTGGAGACGCTCCTTCAGGTATACAGGACCGAGGCTGTTTAGGGCTTCTTATGTGCCCCATGTAAAGCACGTAGAAGATTGTTGTTGCTGACAACATAAAAAGAGCCCGGTGGATGAGGCTATTGGCCCTTCTGCATCCACACCGTGGCAGGAAGGCGTGGGGAAGGCATATATTGCATGACTTGGGAAGTGGGTTGAGAAGCACCAAATATTTGTGGGAGGAGATGCATATTGCTGTATGGAGTTTTGAGTACAGAGTCCCATCCCTGAGCCATTGGGAGCCCAAGGTATGGAGAGTTGCCCCTGGCCCAGCAGCACTAACCCAAAATCATGGGGAATCCGCGTGTAGAATTCATTGCAGGCCTCCACCAGGGCACGGCCGGTCTGCTTCCGCTTGAGACATGCCTCGACCTTTTGCAGCGATTGGTACCCTGCACTGATCTGTTGAGCCGTCAGCTTTCCTGGAGAGGACATGGGAGAGAGAGGAACTCAGCCCAATCTCCAGAGAGGAATTCAAACATACAGCCAGCACGTGTAGAGACAAAGTCAGAAAAGCTAAAGCACAGAATGAACAAAAAGGGCTTTTATGGGTATGTCCGTAGCAAAAGGAAAAACAAGGAAACAGTGGGGTCACTCAGAGGAGAAGATGGTGAAATGCAAACAGGGGACAGAGAAAGGGCAGAACTCCTCAATGCCTTCTTTGCCTCAGTCTTCTCCAAGAAAGAAAACAACGCCCGACCTGAAGAATATGGAGCAGATGATTCAGCAGGGGAAACACAGCCCAGAATAAGTAAGGAGGTAGTACAAGAATACTTGGCTAGTTTAGATGTATTCAAGTCTCCAGGGCCAGATGAACTACATCCAAGAGTATTAAAAGAACTGGCAGAGGTGATTTCAGAACCACTGGCAATAATCTTTGAAAATTCCTGGAGAACAGGCGAAGTTCCAGCAGACTGGAGGAGGGCAAATGTTGTCCCTATTTTCAAAAAGGGGAAAAGAGAGGACCCAAACAATTACCGCCCAGTCAGCCTGACATCAATACCAGGAAAGATTCTAGAGCAGATCATTAAGCAAACAGTCTGTGAGCACCTAGAAAGAAACTCTGTGATCACTAAAAGTCAGCATGGGTTCCTGAAAAATAAGTCACTAATCTGATCTCATTTTTTGACAGAATTACAAGCCTGGTAGATGAAGGGAACGCTGTGGATGTAGCCTATCTTGATTTCAGCAAGGCCTTTGACAAGGTGCCCCATGATATTCTTGTAAAGAAGCTGGTAAAATGTGGGCTAGACAATGCTACCATTCAGTGGATTTGTAACTGGCTTACTGACCGAACCCAAAGGGTGCTCATCAATGGCTCCTCCTCATCCTGGAGAGAAGTGACTAGTGGGGTGCCACAGGGTTCTGTCTTGGGCCCAGTCTTGTTCAACATCTTTATCAATGACTTGGATGATGGGCTTGAGGGCATCCTGAGCAAGTTTGCAGATGACACCAAATTGGGAGGGGTGGCTAACACCCCAGAGGACAGGATCACACTTCAGAATGACCTTAACAGATTAGACAACTGGGCCAAAGCAAACAAGATGAATTTTAACAAGGAGAAATGTAAAGTACTACACTTGGGCAAAAAAAAATGAAAGGCACAAATACAGGATGGGAGACACCTGGCTTGTGAAAAGGATCTAGGAGTCTTGGTAGACCACAAACTTGACATGAGTCAGCAGTGTGATGCAGCAGCTAAAAAAGCCAATGCAATTCTGGGCTGCATCAATAGGAGTATAGCATCTAGATCAAGGGAAGTAATAGTACCACTGTATTCTGCTCTGGTCAGACCTCACCTGGAGTACTGTGTCCAGTTCTGGGCACCACAGTTCAAGAAGGATACTGATAAGCTGGAACGTGTCCAGAAGAGGGCAACCAAAATGGTCAAAGGCCTGGAAACGATGCCTTATGAGGAACGGCTTAGGGAGCTGGGTATGTTTAGCCTGGAGAAGAGAAGGTTAAGGGGTGATATGATAACCATGTTCAAATATATAAAAGGATGTCATATAGAGGAGGGAGAAAGATTGTTTTCTGCTGCTCCAGAGAAGCGGACACGGAGCAACGGATTCAAACTACAAGAAAGAAAATTCCACCTAAACATTAGGAAGAACTTCCTGACAGTAAGAGCTGTTCGGCAGTGGAATTTGCTGCCAAGGAGTGTGGTGGAGTCTCCTTCTTTGGAGGTCTTTAAGCAGAGGCTTGACAGCCATCTGTCAGGAATGCTTTGATGGTGTTTCCTGCTTGGCAGGGGGTTGGACTGGATGGCCCTTGTGGTCTCTTCCAACTCTATGATTCTATGATTCTATGTTTCCGTCTGCCAAAAAAAAAAGTTACTGGGCTTTATTCAGCCCGTTTGAAATGTAATGAAATGAAAAGCAACAATTCTCCCAATGGTGTAGAGCAGTGGAATTAAAACAGCAGCAGCAACATCTACTAGGGGCTCCCACCCCTGCTCACATCACTCACCTACATGACCCCCTTGCCCAAACCACAACTGTTCACCCCTCCCTTTACACTTCGCCACTGCCGCTATTGTGGGGGAAAGAAAGGGCGAAAGTCTACTGTCAGCCATGAGAACTGCAGCGTGATGACATCCTTAGGGTTTTATTATATAGTATATGACATTTGTTTCCAGATTTCACTCCAAACATAAAAGCACAAGCAGAGCCTGCTGGATCAGGCCAATGGCCCATCCAATACACAGTTGTCAACCAGATCCCTGTGGGAAACCCGCAAGCTGGATTCGAGCACAAGAGCACTCTCCCCTCTTGTGGTTTCCAGATTTCTGTATTAAAAGATTTCCTCTTTGCCGCTCTTCTCTCTTTAGAGCTCCTGAACTAAGTTAGATATAAAAGTGACAAATTAGGGCCACTTGCCTAGAGGAGCCTTCTTGGTGTCATACTTCATCTCCACCACCATTTCCTCCATGGTGCGGATGCTGCAAATAAGCTCCACCAAGGCCTGAACTCGTTGGTCCAGCTGTGACACAGGCTTGGGGCATGAGGCTGTCTTCTGCAAGGCATCTTTCTCCTCATTCTGGAAAGAACATAAAACAAAAGATTATGAGGCAGAGCGTCCTTCAGCCACAAGACCTCCCCCTCCCTGCTCTTTCCTTCCCCGAAGTCTCACTGAATCATTGGCTTCATAGTCCAGGTGGAGAATATCATATTTGCCCGGAACCTTCTGGAAGCTGCAACGCTTGGTCCACTCATTCTTGGTTTTGTCCAAAAACCTAAAAGAGGTAGAGGAAAGAAGACGCAAAACCAGTTCAAGGAGGGCAGACATTGGATGGGATGGGGGAACACCTCCAAAATTTCCAATGTGACTCACTTTTTGGTGAAGATGTCTTTGGCTTTAGCTAAATCTCCAGCACAACTCACAAGTGAGTGCTGACCCGGCTTACCAACTGAGAAGGAAAGAGACAAAGAGAGAATGGGGGAAGGCTAAGAAGAAGAAAACCATTGCAGAGTGTGGGACAGTGGAAGAGACAACGTGTTGCTTTCTGGAGCTGAGAAGAAAGTCCAAGAGCCGTGGCTCCAAGGGGTGGTTTCTTTAGAGCCACAACCAGACATTTTGGAATGGGAGAAGCAGGTAAGAACTGCTTTGCTTTACAGGGCCAATCCAATGCTCTGTCTCCGACAGTGGTCAACCAGATTGCGGGGGCAAAGCTCACGAGCAAGGCTTGAAAGTGAGATTTCCCATCTTGTTGCAACCCATCCTGAACAACTTCGAGCAGACCCATTGAAATCAACGCACGTAGGTGAGCCATGTCTATTGGATTTCCGTGGGGCTACTCTAAGCATGACTAACTTTGGATACAACTCCAAAGTTATACAGCCTCTAGAGCAGGCATCCCCAAACTCGGCCCTCCAGATGTTCTGGGACTAAAATTCCCACCATCCCTGACCACTTAGTTAGCTAGGGAGGATGGGAGTTGTAGTCCCAAAACATCTGGAGGGCCAAGTTTGGGGCTTAGCTGCCAAGTATCCCTTTTTCGTGGGAAACCCCCAGATTTTAATCCGTTTCCCGCTGTTCTCCCAAATAGAGAAAAATCCCGGAAATCCCCCGGATTTCCTACCTGCCAGGGAGCCTCCATTTTGGGTGCTGCTCTGCCCATGTGTGGGCACCGGAAGTCGCTTCTACGCACGGCGGTGACCATCCTGGTGGTGGCCACATGGGCATGCGTAGAAGCAACTTCCCGTGCTGCTCTGTCCTATTTCCAGTGCCCACACATGGTCAGAGCGGCCCTGGAAGTTGCTTCTATGCAACTTCCGGTGCCGCGCTGCTGCTGATCCCGCATTTTTCAGTGGGAGACTTGGCAGGTATGGTTTGGGGATGCCTGCTCTAGAGGCTCCACCCTCTAGACTTTGCCTAAAAGCCACTGAAGGCTCATCCAACGCAAATGTGTCATACAATTGCCCCCAAGTTCCCTGTCCCGACTCACCACGCCCCCAACGCATCCAGACGCTGTAGTTCCGGGCTCTGTCATCCTCCAACAACTGGATTAGGTAGTATTTGTTGTTGTTGAACTGAAGATTTGTCTGTGAGGAACCAAGGAGAAGGAAGACTGTGAGAGCAGATCAGGGGCAGCAGCACCCCATTTATTGAATACCCCTCCCTGGAGAAGTTCATCTGGTGCATATGTTATAGTCATGCCTAGCCCTGACCGGGCACGGGGGTCTTTGAAGGACAAACCAGATACTCCACAGATTGAGGAACTTGAGGAGCGAGCAGGGTCCCCTAGAACCACAGCTGAGTGGCCCTCAGTTGGGAACCTGCTGAAGAACACTTGCAGCTGTCAGAGGAAGAGGTGGAGCCACTTCCAGGTCTCAAATAATTTCAGAGCCCCCAAAGCTCCATATCTGGGCTGCTGTGCAATTTGAGAAAAGCGTCTCCTCGTGAGCAAGTTATGCCCTCCCTTCCCAAGCCAAGTATATATGCCTGGCCTCCCCGCAACTGTTTAATCTTCACACCAACCCTGCAATGGTAGGTTAGGCAGAGAGACTGGCCCAAGGTTTGTGGCTAAGTAGGGATTTGAACACGAGGGGTTTGCTTCCATCTCCCTGCGTTATACAGGCATCTAGTTTAACTATCCATTAAAATGCAGGTGAAAAGTAGCCTACAAGCCCGCTTACCTGATTCAACATCACATCGTAAACGTCGTCTCCCTCACAATAAACGTGAGCCTTGTTTGGGAAGGAAGAGCAGCAGGAACGAGAGAAGAAAAAAGATGGTTATTTTCAGGGCAAAATGATTAGAAAATAGCATGAGCAGGGGTGGCTAACCTTTTAAAAAAAATTTTTTAGCCCAGCAGCATCAAGCTACTGAGCTAGATTGACCAGCCAACTGTTGTGGCCCAACATGCCTGTTCTTAAGTCCTTGGTAAGCTTTTACTTCAGAATGGAGGTGCTTGTTGTCATCCTCCATCACCGACCTTGTTGTTGGGCTCCAACTGCCCCTAGCCCTGGGGCAATATGAGGGAATTTGAAGTCTGGAACATCTGAAAGGCCGTAGGGAAGGCCCATCCCTGTTACTCAAAGAGTAGTACAATACAGTGGTACCTTGGTTCTCAAACATCTTGGCACTCAAACAACTTGGGACCCAAACACTGCAAATCCAGAAGTAAGCGTTCCGGTTTGCGAACTTTTTCTGGAAGCTGAACCTGCTCCATTTGAGTGTTATGCTTCTGATTCGAGTGCCTCACTTCCATTTTGACTGTTACGCTGAGGTCTGTCTGTTTTTGCTATTTATTTTGCCTTTTTGTTTTTGTGGCTCTGTTTTGTTTGTTATTGTGACTGTGTGGAACCCAGTTCAACTACTGATTGATTGATTGTGTGTGACGGCAGTACATTGTTTACTGCTTTCATTTTAGGGATCAGTGGTCTTGTTAGATAGTAAAATTCATGTTGAATTGCTGTT
Organism: Zootoca vivipara; assembly: GCF_965207765.1. NCBI lineage: Eukaryota > Metazoa > Chordata > Lepidosauria > Squamata > Lacertidae > Zootoca > Zootoca vivipara. The sequence continues at coordinate 41,312,134 of NC_142595.1, forward strand.
TTAGGGGTTGTTTTTAAAAGTCTGGAAGGGATTAATCCATTTTGCATTACTTTCTATGGGAAAAGCGTGCCTCAGTTTTGGAAAGCTTTGCTTTGGGAACGGACTTCCGGAAAGGATTAAGTTTGAGAACCAAGCTACCACTGTAAATTAAAAACCACCTCCCTTCTGTTTTTGAACGTGCTTTTTATATGTTTTCAGCCAGGAGGGGCTGCTATTATGAGGCTTAGCCAAGGTGGTAAAAAGGTAAAGGTAAAGGTAAAAGGACCCCTGACCATTAGGTCCAGTCGTGACCGACTCTGGGGTTGCGGCGCTCATCTCGCATTATTGGCCGAGGGAGCCGGCGTACAGCTTCCAGGTCATGTGGCCAGCATGACAAAGCCGCTTCTGGCAAACCAGAGCAGCACACGGAAACGCCGTTTACCTTCCCGCTGTAGCGGTACCTATTTATCTACTTGCACTTTGAGGTGCTTTCGAACTGCTAGGTTGGCAGGAGCTGGGACCGAGCAATGGGAGCTCACCCCATTGCAGGGATTCGAACCGCCGACCTTCTGATCAGCAAGCTCTAGGCTCTGTGGTTTAACCCACAGCGCCACCTGCGTCCCAGCCAAGGTGGTGCTCGCCTCCAAATCCCTTCAGCCCCAGACTGACAGGCCGATGGTCAGGAATGGTAGTCTCAGCAAACTAGAGGCCAATGGTTTTCCATTCATGCCAGTAGGTGCCTTACATTGCCCAGCTTGGCAGAGCATTCTGGATCCACAGGTGCTTTCCCCTTCACTATCAGCGTCCTCACAGCCTCTGCGGGGGGAAATGAGGAGGTGGGTTGGAGCACAGATGCACCGGTTAAATTCACCCCAACCCCTCACAACCTTGGCATCTACGACGCTGCTAGCTAGCCTCTTAAGAACCTCGGCATTTCTTTAAAAGACAAATGGTTCTAGTTCCCAAGAGCATTAATGCCGAGATGCTTAAAAGCAGGCAGTACGTTCCGACAATAAACACAGCCAGCAGCCTCCTGGGAAAGGTTCTTCAGTTCGTGCTATCAACCACCACCTGCTTATATCCCCAAGGTCTGAGTTGCTAGGCTCAAGTTGTTGGGGCATTTGGCTGACAGGCCGATCTACTAAGACCCTAACCCCTTGGCCGTTACCCTTGTTATTCGCCTCTCCTTGAGATGCTGCGCGGTCCCCTCCGCCCCGAGCCTTCTTAGCAGGAACGGGGCTTTCGGTGCCTGAGATGCTGTTGCTTGGCTTGGATCCTCCCTCCTCAGTCTCTGCAGCGTCTGAAAGAGAGAGAAAAGCCCAGGGTGGAGCAGGCCTGCTAGTTGCAGGTTCTGAAAAGTGTAAGAGAGATTTGGGGAGGCTATGAGCTGGTTCTACCTTGGCATAAATATATTCCCATCTATATATCTCCCACACACCCCTCTCATGTTTGCGCATCATTTTTATTAAGTCTCCAAAAATATTTCAAAACGTTTATCATCATATACATTTTTAAACGAAGCTTCCTCTTGACTTCCCACCCCTCCTTTCCTGATTACTATTTTTTTTAAACTTCTTTTTATTAGCTGTTTTATAACACATATTTTGTTGTTATCTAAATCCCACTACCGTTAATTCTTTCAGTAATCCACTGCTTATTTTTCAAATCCTGCCAGCGACTTCATATATGGGTGATAATTTGATGGATAATCCATCAGCGGTTTCCATTCTTCCTTAAATGCTTCGTCAATTTGTCCTCTTGATTTCACTGTAAATTTCGTCACATTTTGGCCCCGCCCCCTCTCCATTCTGCACCCGGGCAATGAAGAAGCATTAGTGGAAGGGAAGGGAACATTCTGGCCTGGCAAAAACAGGGCTGTGGCACAGGGAGAGTCCTACGGGCATGCTAGCTAGGTCCACAGGCCTGAGATTTCCCAACCTTTCTTGCTGGCCTTTCTTGCAACACTGCTCTGAAGCCTCAATGAGGACTGGAAGAATGCAAAGTACTATCACTAACATAAAACCCTACATCCTCGTACCTGACTCCCTGCGATCCATCAGACGTTCAAACCCGGTCCGGCTGTTGGTCTGCACCATGAGGGCTGTGTCCAGCTTGTAGCGTGTCCGCCCAACCATCGTTTCCACTGTGGGCTCTCCGTGGCCATTTCTGGCTGCCTGCAGGGCCAGGCAGGTGTCCACAGGGTAAGGAAGCCACTCGCCTTCTTCGTCTCCTCGCCAGCACCAAACAAAATCTGGGCCAGCGCGGTGGCAGGGAGGGAGCAAGAAGAGAGAAGATCTCTGGGTCAAAACCTGGCGAAGGAAATACTTAGGGGCTAGCAATCCTTCAGTGGGGAGAAACGGGCAAATGAGCATGTGCCCAGAGGAAGCCTTGCCTTCAGGGCAAAGGGCACAGTAGGGGTGGTATTGATGGTGCTGGACTCCAACTCCCATCAGCCCCAGGCAACATGGTCAGGAATGATGGACATTGTAGTCCAACACGGTCTGGAGGGCCAGGTGTTCCCCATCCCTGCGCTAAGGGCCAAACCTTGCAGTGATGTCCGGATACTGCCCAACAAGGCTCTGCCACCCAACATGGGCTGCATTTAACCTGCTGACACACCCCTGTCCACACTGAGCCGCAAACCTGTCTTGCATTTGGAGTGACGCTGTAGGTGGTGCTGCAGCCAGGGAAAGCACCGTGGAAAGCACTTTATGTTTTATTCCAGGAACTCATGGTGGGATCCATGGAGGTTCCCAGGCTGTCTCTCATCCATGCGCCGACCAGACGGACTGACCTGCTCAGCTTCCTCAAGGCAACTGCATCACTGCATGACTTCAGACCAGACCCCTGGAAGCTTTCAGCTTTTAAACTGCAAATGGACTTCACAGCAAACCCCTCTGAAGGCATGCTGTCAGCACCCAAGTGACTCTTTTGAAGTTTTGCCTGATGTTACAAGGACATCAGGTGACTGACAGGTGTGTGGCCTTGCCCATCTTTCAAAGTTGGCCCATGGGAAAGGAAAGAATCTTGGTCCGCTGGCGGAATCCACTAAGAAAATGCAAGAAAATTAAAAGTTTGCTCACAAGAATCCTGATCCCGCACAGCCGCAGCCACACGCGATTCCAGTCCCGTCTGTTTATTCCGTTGCAGCATCTTGCGCAGGTCCACACAGGACTCCCCAATGTCCACAGAGAGCTTCCTTGCTCTGTAGGGAACACAGAAGCCTCCAGCGTCATCGCCCTGACTCAATTTGGCCTGCCTTCTCCATGTGGGGGGGGGGTCAACAATGGGAGCACCAATGTGGTGAAAGGGCCTGGCACAGTAGGAGAGCATCTTCTCCACATACTGAGAGTCACAGGTTCAACATCTCCAAGCAGTGATGTTGGGGGGGGGTGGGGTGGGGATCCCTGCCTGCCAGTCAGTGAAAACAACACCAATGGTCTGGCTTGGTATAAGGCAGGCATCCCCAAACTGCGGCCCTCCAGATGTTTTGGCCTACAACTCCCATGATCCCTAGCTAACAGGTCCAGTGGTCGGGGAAGATGGGAATTGTAGTCCAAAACATCTGGAGGGCCGAAGTTTGGGGATGCCTGGTATAAGGGAACGTCCCATGTTCCTAGGTGAGGAATTATGGGAGCTGCCGTCTGACACCCAGAGCAGCCTTTCTCAACCTTTGCCCCCTCCCAGATTTTGCAGGACTACAACTCCCATCATCCCTAGCTACTGGTCAGGGATGATGCGAGTTGCAGTCCAGCAGCATCTGGAGACCCGAGGTTGATAAAGGTTGGTCTGGAGTGCCACAATCCCCAGCATCTCCAGATAGGGTTGGGGAAAGACCCTCAACCCCTGGAGAGATGCTGCCAGCCAATGTCTAGAGACCCAGTGATCCGACTCCCAATATTAAGCAGCTTCCTGTGTTAACTCACCGGGCTGCCTGGCTCAGGATCTCGCTCTGCTCGGGCAAGAACTGCTGCCACCTGTCTCCAGGGGTCTCCCACTCCCAGCGCAGCTCCAACTCGGCCCCGGCAGTGCTGGGCTCCCCGTTCTTGTGCTCGGGGGCCTTCCGCTTCCGTCTCATCCCTGAGGCGGCGTCAGAGCGTGCAAAGAAGGCTGAGTCGACACCTCACACAATCACCTAAACAAGGAAGCCGAAGTGTCACTGGGGATCATTGCAGGTGACCGCTACAACAAGAAGATGCCTCATTCTGGATAGCTCAGTTGGTTAGCGTGTGGTGCTGATAGCACCAAGGTTGCAGGTTCGATCCCCTTATGAGACAGTTGCATTGCAGGGGTTGGGACTAGACGATCCTCAGGGCCCCTTCCAACTTTACAATTCTATGATTCTTCACGCACTATGGCAAATACTTAATAAGAGTTTTGTGGCAGCTTATATAGACCAAAAGAAATTATTGCAGCAAAAGCCATCGAGGGCTAGAGAACACTTAGTCATATGTGTGGAAAGTTTATCCTTGCTTGTAGCACCACTTCCTGCTTTTGGGGTGGGGGCGCTCAGGCCAGGCAACGCCAACGGGGCTGTTCTGTCTGAGTGGGCACAGCTTCGTGCCTCGGATTGTCTTTCTGCCAAGGCTTCCTAGGCAGGATGCAATTTTAAAATACGAAAACAAATGATGCAAATTCCTTTCAGGCTGATGGCAGAAGCTCCCTGGCCTGGGTTTTTCCTCAGGTCTTAAGGAATCCCAGGGGAGCAGGGTGGGATGACGGTTCTGTCAGGAGCCGGTGGTATGTACTCCCTGGCTGGATTGGGTCAGGCCCTTCTCCTGCCTTCACTCAGACCAAGGAAGCCTGTGGCTATTCCCCGCTCTCTGGGTCCCATTCCCACTAGGGAAATGAAAAGGAAGTGGAGCAGAAGTTTGCAAGGGGGCCCCTTCCTGGGCTTGGCAGATGCCCAACAATGCTGGCGTCTGGTGCCAATGCTGTTCAGATATACATGCACAAGGAAGAAGTGTGCATGCACAGCACTCGAAAGCTTTCTCACCTTAGTCTCTAATGTCACCTTAGTATCTAGTTTGTCACTGGTTTGTCACCTTAGTCTCTAAGGTGCTACTGGAAGGAATTTTCTTATTTTGTTATGCACAAGGACAGGAATTTTAAACACGGTGGCCAAAAGGTACTGAAATGAAACAAACACAGAAATGTCACAAGCCGTAACTCTTGCACATCACTGCCGTTATGGCCCCGATGTTCACAATTCTTATGTACAAGCACACACAAGCAAACAATTGCTGTTATGTTCACACAAGAGGGCGTTTCATGTACCCAATGAGGTGTCCATAAAAAAGCTCCTGCTGCAGCAATCCCGCTGGTCTTTCTGGGGGGGGGGGGGTTCCCCCTGTGCTTTATCTACCGAACTTCACCAACATTTATATGGCCGCGGAGGACTGTTTCAAATCAGCTGCGGTGAAATGCATTCGTCACATGCCCTCGAGACACCATTTCCGCCCTACTGAGGTCCCGCAGATAGAAACCCTGCTCCCGGGAAGTGCGAATTCCTCAGCCACCTTAGTGACGCCGAACCGCTACCCACCCCCACCCCCGCATGACCAAACCTTGCTTATCATAATATAAACTAAGGATAGGGTGGCAATCAGTCAATCAACTGGTGCGCATTATTTCCTGGCTCTTCTGGGGCTGAGCTCTTGCCCTGCCGGACCTGGCCACTTACCCCTCTCCAGCCCACTTCCCTATTCCTTGATCCTGAACATCTGAGCCTGCAAGCAAGCTGATGATCTGCCTCCCGCTTCCTATTATCTTCTTAAAAAATCTACCGCTCTGTGCAATATTTTCCACCGATTTGCCTCCCTATTAACACCCCCGCTTGAATAGGCTGACCCGCTTTTCCAACCAACCTGTTCCGTGTTGCCTTCTCCCCCCCCCCCCCAGCTGCAAACGCGGCTGCAAACGGCGCCTTTTTCCTGCTCCCGGGGAACGTTCCACGGGCCAGCCCTTTTTTACTTTATTTGCATACGTGTTTTGCATGGTACGCCTCCGGCGAATCGATAAAAAGCAACCTGCGCGCGCACGCGTAGGAGGCCTCCCGCTTGTTAGAAGCTTTTGCGCCATTGAGGAGGCAGGGAAATGCAAATTAAGAAGCGTTGCATGATGGTCGCCGCTCACAGTTTAGCATTCCCCGCCCCGGTGTTTCTTTTATCCCGCTATTATTATTATTGTTTTATTTTTTTACTGTTCCGAGATTGCGGCCACAAAGGACCGGGCCAATATATGGATTCCAATATAATGGATTCTCTGCACCATGACCTCATTGGTGAGTACAAACCGGACACTATATATTGTAATGGGGGCTTCATATTCCGTCAGGCTGGGCGGAAGCTCTCCGAAGAGGCCACGTGCTGGGTGTCTGTCACCCTTGTTGCGCCTCTGGGAAGGTCTGAGAGAAGGGCCGAGCATCACCCTAGCAGGGTGCCGCCTCCTGGAGGTGGGTGAGTCCCCAGCGATACGGGTCCCGGCGAAGCCCGAGATTGGGCAGGAGAAGCCGGAAGCGGGGAACTCCTCCCCCTTCCCGCGGATGCCTCCGTGGCTCGCTTGGGATTTGGGAATGACTCACGGCCAGCGACCTTGAGTACAATGGGAAGAGGTGAAGCATAAGCGAACAGCGGCTTCATAACCCAATTCAGACTAGTCTCCATCCAGCATTTTCCACCATTTAAATTTGGATTGTTTTTATTTTTATACGGCTAGTTTTCGTGTCAAATGGACCTTCAGAGTCTCCCTTTAGAGTCCCCTCACCTGCCCTGTTCCGACCCTGGGACTCCCCTAATGTAAGTTTCAAAAATAAGACTCGCCCCATTCCTGAAAATGTTCCCACCCCCCACTGCTTTGGCTAACTCAGGGTCCTCCCTCCCTCCCGCCATGTTTCCCCCCCTCCCTTTGTTGTGCTGCATCCCTGTGATTCCCTCACCCTGTGAAAGGCCCATATTCTGTTTGTTTCCCACACCTACTGAATGGTGTGGCGTATTGAAAAAGCTGGGCCTTGCTGCTGCAAAAAGACTGTTTCAGTTGGTTGCTGTGGAATTTTGTGATGTCATCTGGCGGCACAGCTTTGGAGGCGGCAGCGTGCGATCTGCCTTTCTATTGGATGCTGCTGGAGTCTTCAGAGCTTCTGGTGGTGACGTCTAATTTGGGTGCCATTTTTGTGTGTGTGTTTAATCATTATTTTAGGTGTTAAAGGTGCGGTTTTCTGGAAAAAATTTAATGCCAGATCCCTCCCTGATGGGCATGGGACGTTGTGGCCAAATTTGTTACATTACAGTTCAGCAGTTATGGAGAAAGGCTGTGACCTCCGCGTGCGCAATGCCTACATTTTTATTTATACTGTAGATAGATTAAAAAAAGAATGGATTAAAAAAAGATTTAAATCCTGAACAGAACAACTCTGGCAGGATCCATTCTGGAATTGGTGACCTCTGCAATTTGCTCCACAGACAAGGAGAAACTAGTCCCAGCTGAGTCTACGGTATGCAATTTCACTGCTATTTCTACAGTTCTTAAAACAAATTCACTTTGTTCATTATCTATGGGCCTTTACTGCAGAAAGTAATCTCTTTAATTGGCCAGAGGTGGTTTTAGAACGGAGTGCGAGAGGTGGTGGTGGTGGGGCACTGAGTTTCACTGAGTCAAACAGGACGCTGCCGAAATATGAGAGCACAAAGTCCACCATGGATAAAAAGATATTATTTATTTAATTGTTATAAACTGCCCTTATAAGCCTGCAAAGTCACAGAATATTGGCTCCCTAGCAATATGTTTATTTTTCTATAATACCATATTTCAAATCTGGACTATCCTTAACCAGTTAAGGATTTGCAGGGTTGAAAGCAGCACATATGTAAACACAAATATGTGTTTGTAACATAGTTGGAGAGAAAGAAACTGGCGGCTTACCCAGTTTCAAAAACACACACAGCAAAGATAGGAAAAGAAGCAGGCTTGGATACGGCCTCTGCCAGGCTGAGTATACAGTATTAGGTAAGATGAGCCAGTGGTCTAACTCTGCATAAAGATGCTTTGTATGATTATAAGAACCTTCGGCAGGGTTAGGGGAGTTTAAACAATTATGTGGTTGCTGTCAAAGGGTCTCAAGAGTCAGAGCTCACAAGGTAAAAGCCCCTTTTTGGGACCTCAAAACTCAGCCAGCAGACCCTGCCGGATATGCTGGGAAAAGAACCCACAGGAGAGGTAGCAAAACATCGTCCTCTAGCGGCGTCTATACTGTTACTGCAGCTAAAAAAAGCTTCTTTGTAATGTAAGCTTGGGTTCAATTTTATATCTGCTTACAGTGACTTCAAAAATGGTCAAAAAACTGATAAATAAATTTTTTAAAATCATTTTGTGCATGAGGTTTTTTTTATCAAATCTCTTTGAAAGTAAGATTTTATCTAATCTTTAATGAAAGCTCATCAAATTATGATACAGGGAAATGAGGTTGTAGAAAAGTCATCACCCTAGTACACATACGAGAGGACTTTAAATACAAATTTGAGCACCTTGAATTGGACCTGGAAACGAACTGGCAACCAATGCAGCTGCTTTAAAATGTAGCGGGGTATGTTAGATCTAAACCAGGCATGTCCAATGTCTATTTCGGGGGCCTAATCCTGCCCGCTGGTCGATTTAATCCGGCCCCTGTGGCAGTTTATCTCCTGGAGTAAAATCCTTTAACCTTCAAACCTTCAATATTAAAAAAAGCTCAACAACCTCAACCCTAAAAAAAAACTTTGATCAGCCCTCATGCATGTTCACTTCATCAAATCTGGCCCTCTTTGAAAAAATCCCAGCCAGTAAACTGGCTGCAGCATTTTGGACCAACTGAAGTTTCTAAATGTTCTTCGAGGGCAGCCCCGTGTAGAATGCATTGCAGTAATCCAATCTGGGAGTTACCAGAGCATGGAAGACAGTGGCCAAATAATTTCTCTCCAAAGGGGCCCATAACTGGTGAAGCAGGCAGTGCTGGAGCAAAATACTGCACCTGGGTTACCTGAGCCTCCAGTGACAATCAGTCAATCAACCAGTGCACATTGTTTCCCAGGACCCACCCCTGGCTCTTCTGGGGCTGAGCTCTTGGTCTCAATTGTCCTGCCTGACCTGGCCACTTAACCCTCTCCAGCCCACTTCCCTAATTCCTTGATCCTGAACATCTGGGCCTGCAAGCAAGCTGATGATCTGCTTCCTGCTTCCTATTATCCTTTCTTTCTATTGACTCTGCCCAGAGCAAGAAGAAACCTTCTCTTCCTCCTTTGCTTCAGTCTAGTTCTTGCATGCCAGGAAGATGGGTGCACTCACTCGTTCTTACATAACTCCATGAATTCCTTAAGAGAACTTCATAAAAAAGCTTTCTAACCATCTTCATTCAGAGCCAAAGAACAGCCTATTGGAATGCAAGTGAATATTTCTACATGTGCCCTGTGATCTTCAGTAACTCTATGTATGATAGCTTTGTGGATTTTTGTTGAATGCTATCTGAATTGAGAGAGAAGTCTAACAATGGAATAGTAAGGACAAATGAATAACTGAACCCTGTGGGGGCAGAACACAGTTCACTAGAAACCTCTACTGGAATTGCTATACAGTGGTACCTCGGGTTACAGACGCTTCAGGTTACAGACTCCGCTAACCCAGAAATACCGGTAGTACCTCAGGTTAAGAACTTTGCTTCTGGATGAGAACAAAAATCGCATGACAGCAGCAGCGGGAGGCCCCATTAGCTCAGGTTAAGAACAGTTTCAGGTTAAGAACAGACCTCCAGAACGAATTAAGTTCTTAACCCGAGGTACCACTGTATCTGTTTGATCCAATTGAGGACTCCCACTCATTATTTACTCTGATTGTATCTCTAGAGGGCTACCGATGCTCACCTGTAGTGTATGCAGGAGAACTCTTGCCTCACAAAGCTGTAACTGTCACGCTGGGATTTCTTATGTGCATCAATAGCCATTCAGAAATGAGATCCAGCAAAGGCCACCTTATGCAGCCCTGCGTTGTACATTTCTATGTCCAATCCCAAATCTGCTTTCCAGTCGTTCTTCACCTCCGTGGCCATTGCATTGGCAACATCCACATCTAAATGCTCCACAGAACTGCTGTCTTGCCCATGGCACGAGCGAACTATCTGCCAGTCCGCAACAGCTAAAGGGAGTTTCTGCAGCTGCCCGTTCATCAAGTGATTCCGACAGAGGATACACGTCCCGTTGGGGCCCTGCCATTGGCTGGTGTCCACCACAAACGCTCCCTTTCTCTCCAGAGTGGTGATGTCAACCCCCTGACCAATATAGGTGTGGCCAGGCACAAAGGTGTCCTGCTTCATGCAGATGGATCTGTCATGCCGATCGCAGTGGCTGGAAGTTGTTGGTGGAAGTTGGAAGAGAAATAGGAGGAAGGCTGCTAGGAAGAGGTGATGTTTGGACATGATTGTTCTGCTAGGATCCTTCCCCCCCAGTGGGGCAGATGGCTTCAAATTACCACGGGAAATAAAACAAAGAAGACTTATTTGCACCATTCAGGCATTTCCCACGTTTGAGAGCGCCTCTTTTCATATCACCTGCTGCTACCTGACCCTTTTTAACTGGAGGTACCAGGAACTGAACCTGTTGGCTTCTACACACAAAGTAGATGCTCTACCACTGGCATGGCCACTCCTAATGGTATATGCTGGGCCAGGTGTGGGGAACCGTTGGCCTTGCAGATGTTGCTGAGCTAAAGCTCTCATCAGTCCTAGCAACCATGGCTCAGTTGCCAGGAATGTAGGAGCTATTGTTCAGCTAGCAGTCCTTGTTCAGCAACAGCCTGGAGGACCACAGGCTGGGTTACCAGCATGGAGCTCTTCAGATGTTGCTGGACTTGCAACTCCCATCATCTCCAGCCAGAGTTGTCAATGTTGCTTTAGTTGAGCAATGTATGAACATTGGCTATTCCATAATTAGACTGAAGTTCTAATGATGGCCACCCAGTGAACTTCATGGCTGAGGAGGCGAGTGAATGTACAGCAGGAATGTAACTATGAAGAGGAAAGCCCTGGAACTAACCATAAAAGTCCTGAATTCCATCTAAAAGCAGACATGTATAATCTGGGCACCAGGTGTTCTTCCTGACCTAGTACGGTTGCCTTTTCTTCCCTAGCTTGGTGACAAGTAGAAGACCAACGTATCTCACTTCCCCCAGGATAGAGCTGCAACAAGGAGGAAAGCTTTAACTGTTGCATCTCTTCACATCTTGGGAATGCCGAACATCAGTCCAGTGTAAGCCCAGATACACTCTGCATCTTAATCTTTTAGGCTGGGAGTGTCTGTGGGGTGGTAGGGGCTTCCAGCTTACCGTACATGGTGGACTATACACTCATTTACAATAATAAATAATGAATATAGTAGCAAGCTTACCCGCTCTGTACTTTCCGAACTGTTTTGCCTTCTCAGTGTAGTAGGTGGCACTACAACAGCTGACTTTGGTTTCTGTTCTCACCGACGAGCTATTTTTCCAGTTCCCTCCCTTGCCAACTGATCTGCTTTGTCTTTTGCATGTCTCTAAACCAAGACTGGATTGGTGGACACTCACTCACCCCTCCACCCCTGAACGAACAGGACCGCACCCAGTGGCATCCTCAGAAAACTGGATTCTTCTCTTCTTTCCCACTGTTTCAGATTCTTGTGTTAATGGTTTGAATTATAGGAGTCACAAACACCAGTGTATTGTGTGTGTGTGTGTGTGTGAGAGAGAGAGAGAGAGAGAGAGAGAGAGAGAGAGAGAGAGAGAGAGAGAGAGAGAGAGAGAAGGTGGTGGACCCAGGGGTTTCCTGGTGGCGCTCTCTCTCTCTCTCTCCCTCTCTCTGGCAAGAAGAGGGATGAAGCCCATCTCAAACCCTCTTATCACCCAATTCTTTATCTACTCCATACCTTTGTAAATACCAAAAGCAGTCTGCCATTCCAGCCTGTCAGTGACTGCTACAGTCATGGAGCCAAGAAGGCCTTCCTTTGCGCATAATTAATAAATAAATAATTTTTTTGGAAGGGTTGTTCTTTCTTACCTTTGGCAGAGAGCCCCAGTGGCAAGGATAGGTTTCTGCAGGTTGGTGAGCCTGAGAGGACTGCTTCAGATTCCTTTCTTTTGAGGTTGAGAAGTCAAGACAAAACTGAAACCATCATACCAGGATAGTGAGTTGGCCACCAGTGGGGGAAATGGACCGTTTGCTTTTGTGAGGAAATTCCTTATAAGGAAGGCTTTTTATTTTCCAACCCAAAAAGTCTGGCAGAGGCCTCCTCCTAAAAGAAGTTCCGATTGTTCTAGGAAGTGGGGGAACATTTTGGCTCCACAGGCCAGATCCTTATTTTTATTAGATCTAGCCTTGTGGGCCAAATGTGACAAAGGGGCAGGGACACCCATCTGTCAGTCACCACAATGATGTCAGGTGATTGGGAATGTTGGGACTTCAAAGCGCCATGTAGAGCGATACCGCCAAAGCCTGCTTTCCACTGACCTTGGCTCAACTGATGGGCTGTGGACCCAAAACCTGCTTTCTCTTGCCTCTGCATGATCAGGAGCATACTATACTGTTCCCGATTATGCACTGGCAGTCGTCTCTCTACCTATCCCATAGATCAACAACACATATATGTATGTTAAGTACAATTGTTTAATTATGATGATGATTCTCATCAGCTCCAGCCAGCGTGGTCAATGGCCCGGGATGCAGCCTAACAAATTATTATTGCCACTTATAGTTTTCAGGTTAAATGTCCATATTGGTTGGATTACATCTACTGATCAGACAAGCTTATTCCTGGACAAAACATGGTTGACTTGATCCAAAGGGTACTCAGTGTGACACAGAATCTGACTTCGGGAGGGGGAATTGTCTCTCTAGACACATTCAGAGATTTTGACTATGTGGAGTGGGTGTTTTTATAGAAAAAAATCTAAATTTAGAAATGATTTTATCTTTAATTGATCTTGGGGTTGTCTGCAACAACAGCCACAAATGGATTCTCTTACCTGAGTGTGCATCTTAAGACAGGACCTAAGTAGGACATCCTTTGTTCCTGTTGCTATTTGCATTGATCATTAAAACTTTGGAGAATAAAATGAGATTGTACCGTACTATCCAGTAGGCATTCAGGGAGTGGAACACTCCATCAATTTATTTTACGTCCAATCATAAAAGAAGCAATAGAACATGTGTAAAATGTTGTAAAATTCTGTAAAACATCTGTAAGATGCTGGTGACTTTATAACATAATATGCTGCAAAGAAGAAGGAAATCTCAACTGAGGGTACTCATCTCTCCCTACTCTGATCATTCTCACTTGCAAGCTGTTTTTCCCCAATTCCCACCCTCTCCCACAGACCTACTATTTCTTTTGTAATATTACACAGCACCCCAATTTTGAGCAGTGCAAAATTCCAGGGGAACTAGGCGTTCTTACCCAGGGTCCCATATGGTGTTTACCAAAACATCCCGATTACATAATCACTAGGTTGGATAGCCACTAAGAAGATTGCTTAAGGGCACAAGGCACAAGGAAAAGCCCATGAAACGCCATAAACCATGCCCATAGGAAGGCTGGAAGCAGGTCCTGAGCTCAACAGCACTGTTCCCACCTCTGACAGTGGAGGTAGAATCTAGCCATCATGCCTAGTAGCCATTGATAACCTTCACCTCCATGAATCTATCTAATCTTCTTTCAAAGCCTCTTGTTCCAGAAGAGGAGCAACTGGACCCAGCTGAGCCTGTGGTGTGGAATTCCACCTCTTCCTCTACAGGTCTAAAAACAAATTCACTTTTGTTATTCTGGGCATCTGTATCAAGAGAGGTGGGATAGCCAGGTTTTCTTGCTGTGGGCCTTTATTGTGTCCTGCAGAAGGTGATTATCTTCACCACCACTATAACGAATAAAGCTCATTATATCTGCTCCCTTGCAACATATTTATTTTTTTCAAAATACCAAGTTTCTAATCCGGAATGTCTGTAATCCATGAAGGATTTTGCAGGGTGAGGTGGATAAAAGAAGCGCATATGCAAACACAAATATGTATTTGTAACGCAGGAGTTGGAGAGACAGAAATTCACACACTTTTGTGGAGCTGGGAATCTCCAGACACTGACTCATAGCTTCAGGGAAACAGCAGAGATAGGAAACAGTCTTAGAGATTTTCTCTGCCTGCGGGATCCTGAGAGCCTGGCCTCTACCAGGCAGAGTATAAGGCCAGACAAACCAGTGGTCTCAATCTGCATAAAGATGCTTTGTATGTTTAGAACAATGTGGACCAACGAGGCCCCAACCCCAGATCTGCCAGATTTCTTCTGAATCTGTCTCAATAGGGTCTGTCCCAACTCTGCCCTCAGTGGGTGGGGGAACCTGTGGCCTTCTGGCCATTGTCGGACTACGAAACCCATCGTCCTGAAATAAATGGAACAAAGAAAAAGCACTGAATTAGGAGGGTGTGGCTAGTTGAAATGAGAAGTTGGCAGTCGTAGGGGGACATAATTTTGACAGCTGGGACCGCCCAATGTGCGGCCACATTCCAGCAAGTAGTAATACTCGACGTATCCATGGGGCGCATAACATCTGTGCCGGATAGTCCCAGCCCCGGCCTCCAACCGGTGGAAACAGCCCTGCAGAAGGTCATCACGCCAGACGTCTTTGTCCCAGAGCTGAACCTCAAAAGAATTGTGGTCTGCCAATGTGACCGTCCCAAAGTCCAGGGTTTCCGACCACTGAGGGTTGTTGTCGTTTCTGACGATGCTGGTTCTCATTTCCTGACCTTGGAAGAAAATCCTCACATAAGCATCAGTGGCCGTGAAGTGGTCGCCCCAAAGCCTGGATCCGTTGACCACAACAAACTTGAGGCGTGCCCTGCCTCGCTGCCAGGCACAGCACATCTCGTTGTTGAGGCCGTCCTGCTGACACAAGCAGGTGCATTGCTCACCTGAGCTCTGGGAGCTCCAGCGTGGACACTGTTGTGGACAGTCCCTCTTGAGGGCTCTCTGGTTTATATGGCCCACAATGGCTTGCTTCAGCAAATCCCTTCTTGGATCTCTTTGGTTCAACAAGGTGTGTAAGGGTAGGAGGGAGTAGGAGACCAGCCCAGGCTTTGTTTTTGCACTCTCCATCCATGCGGAGAAGAGTTGGGCTTCTCCAGCTTTGGAGAAGAGCATCTCTACCTGCTTATCTCCTCCCACAACTTCAATGTGCTGCTTGGCATCGGCATCCTCAAGGATTCCACGGGAGTAGGCCCTCTTGAGATCTTCACACTCGGAGCTCAGGGAAGTGGAGCCAAACAGCCAGTCGACTCCTAGAGAAGCCCCCCAGTTCAAGCAGCGTTGGATGGTGGAAGCGGTAATCCCCCACAAGGCCATCTTGCACGTTTGCACAGCCAGCAGGTGGCGCAATCGCCCACCCAGTTGCACATGGCTGATGTAGTGGGTGCCGTAGATGTTGATAAAATGCTGGTATTCCTCGGAGTTATTGTTCCTTGGCAGCCTGGCCACAGCACGGGAGAAGTGGGAGGCCAGCAGTGAGGGTCTTTGGAGGAGTCTCATCCTGCACAGGCAGAGAAAAAGTGGAGCAGAATCTTGTAAGTCAAGTTTATAGCAACTTTATAGCATTCTGCACTGAAGGAGCAAAGATTATTATTTTATTATCTATTATTCATGTATAAAACAACCATAACAATCACAGAAACAAGGTGGGTCCTAAAAATGTAGACAGCAAGTGTCAAAAGGCAGGGAAAGAAGCAAAAGAAGTCCCAGCGAAAGAAAAATGGATACAAAAACTTATGGAATATGCAAAAATGGCAAAACTTGCTGGGGAAAAAATAAGAAATTGAGATAACAAACATTTTATTAAAACATGAAAATGGTTTATGGAATATTTACAAATAAACTGTAAACAGATAAGAACATTGGCAGGATTATTGTAATAACCTGCAGTTTTTTAAGAGTATATATTTTAAAGTAGATGAATAAATGAGTAAATTAAGTTAATTTGGAATATGCAGTGTGTGTAGGTATGTGTGTATGTGTGTATGTGTGTATGTATGTATGTATGTATGTATGTATGTATGTATGTATGTATGGAACCGCAGAAAGAGGGGAAAAGAAGTCGTTTTTGAAATGTTAAAATGATTGTAAAATCATTGAAATGTATAAAAGTGAAAAGAATGAATGGCAGGGTAAAGAGGTGTGTCTTCAGCATTCACTGAAAGCTGAATTATGAAGATGCCAGACACACCTCTGTGGGGAAGGATTCCACAGCGTAGGAGCTACCATAGAGAATGTCTTTTCCTAGGCCACGCTTCTGAGAGTGGCAGAGAAACCAAGAGGGGCCCCTCTGCTGCTTATAACACCCGAGGGGGTCTGTGGGGAAGGAGCCAGTCTTTCAGGTACTTAGGTCCTGACTCACTTAGAACTTTGAACTCTAATGTGAGCACCTTAAATTGGCCCCAGAAACGAACACCCAACCAGGGCAGTTGCTTTAAAATGTACCAGACTATGCAAGTCCCTCTTGAGAGGGCTACTGGTGCTCACCTGTAGTATGCGCAGGAGACCTCTTGCCTCACAAAGCTGTAACTGTCCTGACGGGATTTCTCATGCGCATAAATAGCCATCCGGGACCGGGACCCAGCAAAAGCCACGCGGGCCTTAGGCAGCCCCGGGTCTTCTTCCCTGCCATTGTTCGTCTCCATCTCTAAACCCAGGTCTACTTTCCAGTCGTTCTTCACCTCCGTGGCCATTGTGTTGGCAACATCCACATCCAAATTCTCCACAGAGCTGCTGACTTGCCGATGGCAGGAGCGGACCACCTGCCAGTCCACGCCAGCCAAGGGGAGTCTCTGCAGGTGCCCGTCCATCAAGGGATTCCGGCAGAGTTTGCACGTCCCGTTGGGACCCTGCCATCGGCCGGTGTCCACCACATACGCTCCCTTTCTCTCCAGAGAGGTGATGTCCACCCCCTCGCCAATATAGTTATGGCCAGGCACAAAGGTGTCCTGCTTCATGCAGGCAGATCTGTGGAACGTCTGGCAGTGGCTGGAAGTCGTCGTTGGAAGTAGGAAGAGAAATGGGAGGAGGGCTGTTAGCAAGAGGCGCTGTTGGGACATGATGGGAACCTTCACTCCAGGAGGCAGGAGGCTTGTAAGTTACCCTGCGGAACAAAACAGAGAGGGCTTCTTTGCACTGTCTAGGCATTTCCCACATCTGTGAGCCCCTCTTTTCAAACAAAACACACAGCCTTGCTTAAATGAACTTTTCTCTCATCGTACTGGGCGTCAGGGAGCTAGTCACACTATTTGTCTATCTCTAACCCAAGACTGTCCACTCTGGCAGCAGCCCTCCAGGGTCTCATGCAGAGGGTGTTTCAAACCACCTGTTCCTACCTGATCCTTCTGAACTGGAGCTACCAGCAGATGAGCCTGGGACATTATACATGCCAAGTAGGTCTCCCCCCCCCTCCGACCCATGGCCACTGCTAATGTACCTGAGGCCCAGTGTGGGGAACCTTTGGCCCTACACTTTGGTTCATCACAGCTCCCATTAGCCCCAACAAGCATGTCCCAGTGGCTAGGGATGATGGGAACCTGGAGGGCCATAGCTTATCCACATTGGGTTAAGGACATGGGTGACCAGCATAGTGCTCTTCGGATGTTGCTGGACTCGCAACTCCCTTTAGCCCCAGCCAGCACCGTCAATGGTCAAGGGTGTGGCTGTAGCCTAGCAATGTCTGAAGAGCACCACATGGGCTATTCCCTCATTAGGATGAAGTTCAGCAACTTGCCCAAGGACTGGCCACCCAGTGAACTTCATGGCTGAGGAGGCCACCGAACGTACAGCAGGAACGTAAACATTAAGAGGAAGCCCTGGAACTAAGCATGGAAGTTCCGACTGCAATCTAAAAACAGGCAGGTACCACCTGGTCACCAGAAGCTCTTCCTGACCTGGCACCATCGCCTATCCTGCCCTCTATCTTTAATAGTTTGGTGACAGGCAGAAACCCAACAGATGTCACTTCCCATGCCATAGAGTTGCAACAAGGAGTAAAGCTTTAAGTGTTACATATCTTTGCATCTTGGGAATGCAGGAACCCAAATATACTCTGCATGATATTCATTCATGATATTCATTTATGCAGGGGGGGGGGGGGCTTCCAGCCTGTGGGTTTAATTAAGGGTATACGGTGCAATATAATCTCATTCAAAATATTTTAAAAATGAATGCAGTGGCAACCTTACCCGTTCTGTCATTTCCAAACTGCTTTGCCCTCTCAGTGTATTACATGGCGCTATAACAACTTGTCTTTCCATCTCTGTTCCTACCCACAGGCTATTTTTCCAATTCCCTCCCTCTCCCACTGACCTACTTTCTCTTTCATATTCTCACTAAACAGAGATTGGATGGGTAGAAACTCACTCAGCCCTCTGCCCCGAAAACAAACAGGACAGTTTCCAATCACGTTCTCAGCAAATAGGATGCTTCTTTGACCTTGCCGCTTCCTTCTTTTGCAGCTGCTTCTAATTCTGGCACACATGTCTTGGATTACAGGAGAATAACAAAGGCCAGTGTGTTGTGTGTGTGTTTCTGTGTCTGTGTAAGAGGGAGGGGTTTCCTGGTGGCTTTCCTGAAAAGTGGTTTCTGTGAGAGGGAGAGAGAAGGAGAAGAAGAAAAGGAAAAAGAAGGGTGAACCCCAATCTCAAACCCTCTTAACACCCCATCCTTTTATCTGTCCCACTTCTGCAAACACTAAAGGCCTCTGGGTGTGATTTAATGTTTCCAGCCTGACATTCAAGGACTGCTACAGTCACAAAGCATTTGCACCTTAAAAAAACAAGAGCTTCGAAGGGTGATTCTTTCTTACCTTTGGCAGCGTCCAGTGGAAAAGAGAAGTTTTCTACATGGGTGAGCCTGAGAGAACTGCTTTAAACTCTTGTCTATTTGAGGTTTAAAAATGAAGACAAAACAGGAACAATCATAACAGGATAGTGAGCGGCCACTACTGGGGAAAAGGGACTGTTTATTTTTGTGAGGAAAATCCTTATAAGGAAGCCAATTTTTTTTTATTAAAAAACAAACAAACCCAAAATGTCTGGAGGGGACCTCATAAAAAGAGCTACAATGGCGCCAGGAAGTGGAGAAACCATTTGGCTCCAAGAGGCCATATCTTTATTTATCCTTATCAGGGCTAGCCTCATGGGGCCAAATATGACAAGTGAGCAAGTCTGCCAGTCACCACAATGGTGTCAAGTGATTGGGCTCCTTGAAGTCCCAATGTCGGGACTTCAAAACACCACACATAGCTGCATCGCCAAAGCCTGCTTTCTGCTGACCTTCGCTCAACCACCCATCAATCCATCAGCATGCATGATAAGGAGCCTAATGTAAGTCTGCCCCATACTGTCATCACATATATAGAGTGGGACTGGGGTGTGTGGTTTTAGGGGGAATAGCCCTGCAGGCAAAATTTGAACCCCTGGTGACTCACATTTGGCCTACAGGTCAGAGGGACCCCACCCATTCCGCATGTGCTACAAACTAAAAAAATATCACTCCAGGCATTCTTAATTGGTATCCATGGCGATGAGAGGGACTCAGGCTGAATGCTAAGTTTATCGTACCAGGTAACTTGGTCCCAGATCTCTATCTTGACCTCATTTGTAGCCTGTTAGCATTGAAGTCCCAAATCCAGGGTTTCATGGGTTGTCATTATCTTCAATGAGCCTGGTCCTCCTTTCTTGACCTTGGGAGAAAATTTTGACGGTGCCACTGAAGATGTCACCCCTAAGGTCGTATTCTCCGTGCACAAAAAAATTGAGGTATACTTTGCCCCGCCCCCAGGCCCAGGCCCTGTTTCATTTGATCCAGTGGTAAAATGTGGGCTTCTCCAAGGAGGTTGTATCTACTCTCATGTGCAAGCCATAGCTGGGTTACACATAATATATGGACAGCTAACCTCTATGGAGCATATTCCAGGAGTTTCTTAACCCAATGAATTGAAGTGTGCCTTTTCAAGAGCAAAGGGAGAAACTAGAAAAAAATATTGTAGTTTCATCCTGCAGAGTAATTCAAACCCATCTTCTAGGGGAGTCCTTCAAACCCCTTACGGACTCACGAGGTAATTATTTATTTCAAATGGCAGCTATTCAGAAGTGCCAACCCCCCTTGTAAATGTTTCCACAAATAGGAGCCTGTATATCTTGTTCTGCTTTTCTCTGGACCATATCAGCAAGGCCGAGAGTGGGGGCCTGTCATCTGGGCATGCTCACTGTCCAGGCTTGCACACCACTGAATATCACTTCAGGGCTGCTAATGCCGCAGTTCGACTTCACCCCCGGAAGCATACTCCATTGACTTTTAAGACAGATGGGTGCCGACAACAACAACCCCCCGCCCCTAGGGTGGAAAACATTTTGATCCTGAAATTCTTCATAGCGGAGGGGGAAAGTGGGGAAACTGCTCAGCTAGGATATTATCCCCATACCTCTACCCAGTTTGCTCACCTCCATGTCTCTTTTGAGAACTGTCCAAACTCTCAACATAAACAATATCGGAACTTGTTAGATTCCTCACCACACATCTCACCCCTTCAGTCTTTGAGGGAGGACCTGACAGAGATAACCTGAAGGTTTGAGGAAACTGCTTTGTTTTTTTGTAACCCTTCAAGATAGAGAAAAAAACACTGGATGTTCTGATGAAAGACATTATCTCTCTCTCTCTCTCTCTCTCTCTCTCTCTCTCTCTCTCACACACACACACACACACACACACACACACACACTGTAGCAATATTTCATTTTGGTGCTTTCAGCAAAGAAAACAGAGCAGTTGTGCAACAACAGAGAACTGGAATGTTTCCCCTTGTCTTTTATTATTTAAGCCAGGAATTTTCGTTTCATATCCAGAGAAACACATGACAGACCACAAGGCTGAAGCAGGCTGTGTTGTGAACAGAGCTGAAACAGAGCAGAATACACTCAGCAATTATTTGTAAACAAACCTTTCAGCTAAAAAGCCCAGCTATGCAGTGACTTTATTCCGGATTTTGGTAAAAGCTTCTAAATCTAATCACATTAGAAGCTAAAGGGGGGGGGGGAATAAGAACAATAATGATGATGATGATAATAATAATAATAATAATAATAATAATAATAATAATAATAATAATAATTTATACCCCACCCATCTGGCTGGGTTTCCCCAGCCACTCTGGGCGGCTTCCAACAGAAAAATGAAATAAAATAATCTATTAAACATTAAAAGCCTCCCTAAACAGGGATGCCTTCAGATGTCTTCTAAAAATCTGGTAGCTGTTTTTCTCTTTGACATCTGATGGGAGGGCATTCCACAGGGCGGGCGCCACCACCGAGAAGGCCCTCTGCCTGGTTCCCTGCAACTTGGCTTCTCGCAACAAGGGAACCGCCAGAAGGCCCTTGGTACTGGACCTCAGTGTCCGGGCAGAACGATGGGGGTGGAGATGCTCCTTCAGGTATACTGGACCGAGGCCATTTAGGGCTTTAAAGGTCAGCACCAACACTTTGAACTGTGCTCGGAAACGTACTGGGAGCCAATGTAGATCTTTCAAGACACTTGCATCAGAGAGAGTGCAGTCACAGGATTTGCCCTTTGCTACATCCCACCTCAGATGTTGGTGGGACACCCAAAAGAGCCTCCATAGGAAATCACTATTCATGGACCATGTCTGTATGGATGAAGCTGCTTCTTTAGGTATCCTGGTCCAAAGCCATGTACAAGTGAAACTCGGGAAATTAGAATATCGTCAAAAAGTGCATTTATTTCAGTAATGCAACTCAAAAGGTGAAACCAATACACGAGACAGATGCATGACATGAAAAGCAAGATATGTCAAGCCTTTATTTGTTGTAATTGTAATTATTTGTCGTTAGGCGGGTCAATTATAAACGGAGTGTAATTCATGAAATGTAATAGCGATGTTGTTTTTTGTTTATTTTTGTATTATTGTAACTATTTGTTTTATTACTGTGGAATTTCCAAAAGAAAGCATTTGTAAAAATTAAAAGAAAAATAAAAAACGATAAGTTGCATTACTGAAATAAATGCACTTTTCGACGCTATTCTAATTTTCCGAGTTTCACCTGTATAGCCTTGGAAATCACAACCAGCACTTCTGAGTTCCTCCCAGAAACTAAGGCATGTGTCACCGTGACCAGAGCTATATTCTCAAGGAACAGGAGTAACTGTTGAACCATCCTCATTTGGGCAATGGGCTCCCCTGACCATGGCTGTCCCCTACATATTCAGATTCAGCAACATAACCCTGTCCACCTATCAAATCTGGCCTGTGAGGCTCAAACTGATAAACATCTGCAGAGCCAGAAGGCCCTTCACCCCTGGCAGGGAGCATTCACATTGCAACTCTTTTTTATGAGGCCGCCTCCAGATTTTAATTTTTTAACAATGGCTTCTTTATAAATCGGAATTTCTCACATAAACAAAAGATTCCTTCCCTTCCTTCTGGGGGCCTTTATCCCTGCATGATTGTTCCTGTTTTCCTGGTCTGACTGGAATTTCCAAACCCAAAAAGAAAAGGGTTCGAAGCGGTCCTCTCAGGCTTGCCAAATTGGCAAGTCTCTGTCCTTGCCACTGAGCTCTGCTATGGGGAACAAAGATCAAACTGCCCCAAATCCATTTTGGGGAAAATCTGGAAAGGAAGGCCTTCTTGACGCCATGATTTTAGCAGTCCTTGTTTCAAGCTGGGAATGGCAGAATGGTTAAGTTGCACCCAGATACCTTTAGTGTTTGCGAAGTAGAATGGATAAGGATAGGGGGCTGAGGGGGCTCAACATTGGGGTTCACCACTCTTCGTCTTCTCTTACACACACACACACACACACACACACACACACACACACACACACAACGTTTCAGAGAAGCTGCCAAGGAAGCCCTTCCTCCTCTCACCCCCACATCCAGCCTTTGTGACTCACTTATAATTCAACCCTTGTTTTCCAGAATTGAAAATCGCTGGAAAGGAGGCAAGTAATAAGGCAGAGTCATCTTAATCCTGTTTGATTAGGGGAACCATTGTCCCCGTTGTATCCCATGTGTTGTGCCTTTGGCATGGGCAAAGTTCATAAATGTATTTAGTTTGTATGGGCTGTTATTGTACTGGGTAGCGCAGCTCCACCTACTGGCCAAAAAGAATATTGCAAGAATATTGCAGTTGCTGACACACGCCTGCATACGACAATAGCAAGCTCAAACAGTCAGACATCTCCGTAACAACATGTCTCAGAGTCGGGCATCTTCGGGAAAGGCAAGGTCCCAAGTCTCTGGTACTTCTAAATCTTCCACTATGAGTAATGCACTTGCCATCGCTCGAGCCAAGGCTGAAGCGGCTAAAACACGAGCAGCCTTCGCAGAGCAAGAAATAAAGATGAAACAGGAAAAGGCTAGGTTGGAAGCAAGCCTAGAAAACCTCATTGTAGAAAAAGAAACAGCAGCCGCCATAGCTGAGGCAGACGCCTTAGAAGCGACTTTAATTCCTGGCAGTGAATGCAACAGTGTACTCAGCCCGGATCCGGGACTACAAGATTCCCTGCAACGGACTTCAGAGTACGTTTATCAGCATTCCAAATCAAGTGACTATGTACCTCTGCAACAACCTAGAGAATAGGACATCAAAACGTCAACCCAAGACTTTTACACGGTGCCGCTGCAAAACAGAGACAAGCCTATTACTATGAGCAACCCGGCAAACTCAACCTTCGAACCGGAGCAGTACAACAGAGATCACATGAAATCAGAATCATCAGAAAGGTACGATTATCCCATACCTTTACATCGTAGTGACCCTCACCACACTGATCCAACCACAATAGACTTTGCCAAGTTCCTTGCTAAACGTGAACTAGTCACAAAGGGACTTGAAAAGTTTAACGACCAACCTGAAAGTTACAGAGCCTGGCGCGCTTCCTTTCAAAATGCTATCGAAGGCCTAGACTTATCGTGCTGCAAAGAGATGGATCTCTTAAACAAGTGGCTTGGCAAAGAGTCTGTCGAACACACCAAAAGAATTAGAACAATAAACATTAATTACCCAGGCATCGGCCTTAAAATGATTTGGAATAGACTTGAGGAGTGTTACGGTTCAATAGAAGCTATAGAGAACGCACTATTTAAAAGACTCGATAGTGTTCCTAAGGTACCTGCCAAAGCTTACCAGAAACTCAGAGAATTGAGTGATTTACTAATGGAACTTCAAGTAGCTAAATCTGAAGGAGACTTACCTGGACTTACGTTTTTAGACACAGCTAGAGGTGTCAACCCCATTGTACAAAAGTTACCTTACAATCTACAAGAACAATGGATTGCACATGGTTCTAAATTTAAGAGAAAACACAACGTTCCATATCCTACCTTTTCTGTTTTCGTGGACTTCGTGAACCAGCAAGCTAAGATGAGGAATGATCCCAGTTTTGATTTCTCACTGTCATGTGTTATTCCCCACGGACTGAACAAGCCCCCAATATCAGTACACAAAATTAATGTAGACTCTCCAGATTCTCCTTTCAGGTCTGCTAACTCTTCTCTCAGGGAGGCAAGAATTAAGGATCCTGGTAAACAGTGTCCTCTACACCGCAAGCCTCATCCTCTGCAGAATTGTAGAACCTTCAGAGAGAAGCCTTTAGAAGAACGTAAGGCCTTCCTGAAGCAGAACAACCTTTGCTACAAGTGCTGCTCAGCCTTTCACTTCGCTAAGGATTGTAAGGTCAGTCTGGAATGCCGAGAATGTGATAGTTCAGATCACAATACGGCTCTACACACTGGGTCTGCCCCATGGTCCTTACAACACACAGACAGCTTCACTGAGCATGGCGGGGAGCAAAAACACACTACTACAACTACGCCAGAGATTATCTCAAAATGCACTGAGGTCTGTAAAGGAACCATAACTGGCAAGTCCTGCTCCAAAATCTGTTTAGTTAGAGTCTACCCTGCAGGTAACAAGAATAAAGATATCAAACTATATGCCATTCTAGACGACCAGAGTAATAAGTCTCTAGCCAGCCCAACCTTCTTTGATATGTTTGATATCAAAGGCCCTAGCTTTCCATACTCCTTGAAAACGTGTTCAGGTAACGTTGAGACAGTGGGGAGAAGAGCATCCGGCTACAAAGTAGAGTCCTTAGACAGCCAAACTTCTTTAACTCTACCAACCTTCATTGAATGCAACCAGATTCCCGATCAAAGATCTGAGATTCCGACCCCAGATGCAGCACGTCACCACCTACATTTAAAATGCATAGTGAATCTAATACCTCAACTAGACCCGCAGGCTCAGATTATCTTACTCCCAGGGAGAGATATCTTACAAGTCCATAAAGCAAGAGCCCAGATTAATGGTCCTCACACTGCCCCTTACGCCCAGAAGCTGGATTTAGGATGGGTCATTATAGGAGACGTCTGCCTTGGAAGCATGCACAAACCAAACTCTGTCAACAGCATGCTCACGAATACACTAGAGAATGGACGCCTTTCTCTTTTCCAACCAAGTCACAACCACTTCCTTATAAAGGAATTACCTCAAAAAAATCATTCAATTTGCCCTGTCGTCAACCTCCTTAACGAGGACGTCGATTGTGACAGCGACACAGATCATTTAGGGTATATCTACAACGAGAGTAGACGCTTTTATGTCTATGTTAACAACAGAATTCTACGGATTAGGAGATCCACTGGTCCAACTCAATGGCATTACGTACCTACTGAACACAATCCTGCAGATCATGCTACAAGGGCTGTAGCAGCTAGTCATCTCAGAAACACTACATGGTTGACAGGACCTGCTTTCTTGTACAAGACAGAGCTGACTGCCCCCCAGAATGACATATTTGAACTAGTGGACTCAGACCTTGATTCTGAAGTCCGTCCTGAAGTTTCTACACTTCAGACAATGACTACAGTCAGTCATCTCGAGTCTCACAGGTTCAGTAGTTTCTCGACCTGGAAGTTACTCATTAGAGCCATTGTTAGCCTAACCCACATAGCTCATTCATTTAAACATGTCACACCTCTAGTAGAGAGTAATTGTAAAGGCTGGCATCTGTGTCCCAACATCCGCACACCATCAGAGCATCAACATGCGCAAAATGTGATCATTTGCATTGTGCAACATGAAGTCTATGCCAGAGAGATCAACTGTATCTTGAACAAAAATGTTATCTCTAAGGACAGTACTCCTAGGAAACTTGACCCATTCCTCGGTCGAAATGGCCTGTTAAGAGTAGGTGGTCGTCTCAAGCAAGCTAAATTAGAGTTAAATGAAAGAAACCCTCTAATTATACCTGGTCAGCACCACATCGCTTCTCTGATTGTACTGCATTACCACCACCAAGTCAGACACCAAGGACGTCTATTTACAGAAGGAGCTTTACGTTCTGCTGGTTTTTGGATAGTGGGAGCCAAACGACTTGTGAGTACTGAAATTTATAAATGTATTACTTGCCATAAGCTTCATGGCATACTCCAAACACAAAAGATGGCCAATCTTCCAGCTGACAGACTCAGCACAGACCCTCCCTTTACCAATATAGGCCTCGATGTCTTCGGCCCCTGGTCTGTTTCCGCACGTCGTACTAGAGGAGGTTATGCAAGCAGCAAGTGCTGGGCAGTCTTGTTCACCTGCATGTCTATTAGAGCTGTCCACATCGAAGTGATTGAGTCTATGGACACGTCTAGCTTTATTAATGCTTTAAGACGTTTTATTGCTATTAGAGGCCCTATAAAACACATTCGCTCTGACAGAGGCACTAATTTCATTGGTGCCACCAAAGAACTGAGCATTCTCTCAAACTTAGACACAAAACAAGTAGAAACATATTTGAGCAGTCAAGCTTGTACATGGACCTTCAATCCACTGCATTCTTCCCACATGGGAGGAGCTTGGGAAAGAATGATAGGAGTGGCTCGTAGAATCTTAGATTCCATCTTCCTACAAATAGGGAATACTAGGCGTACGAGTCTGACAACCTTCATGGCAGAAGTTGCAGCAATTATTAATGCTAGACCTTTGACCCCTGTCTCCAATGACCCAGAAGAACCTTTTTTGTTGACACTGGCAACTCTCCTTACTCAAAAAATTGAAGTAGTCAGTACACCTCCTGGTGAGTTCACTAACAAAGACTTGCATTTGCGTCAATGGAGACAGGTTCAAAGTCTTGCAAACACCTTCTGGGATAGGTGGAAGAAACAGTACATCGCTATTCTACAATCAAGATCTAAATGGCAAACTGCCAAGCCTAATCTAAACGTTGGTGACATCGTTCTTGTTAAAGACTGTCAGTCTCAAAGGAATGAATGGCCATTAGCCTGCATCACCAAAGTCTTTCCAAGTGAAGATGGAAGAGTCAGGAAAGTGGAAATTAAAGTATGCAAAAACCAACAACCAAAGTTGTTTCTTAGACTGGTTCTACTGTTGTCATCGGGGGAATCAAATAGTGGTATCCATTGATACCAAGCGGGGAGTGTCGTGCCTTTGGCACGGGCAAAGTTCATAAATGTATTTAGTTTGTATGGGCTGTTATTGTACTGGGTAGCGCGGCTCCACCTACTGGCCAAAAAGAATATTGCAAGAACGGCAGTTGCTGACAGTTGGGGACAGTTGGTGGCTGAGGTTAGAGAGGAGGAGTTCAGTGGGTGTGAGGGTACCAGAGGGAGTGCTGTTACATGTTCTCCACCTGCAAGATTGTATTGTTGTTTTACCATTTAATACTAGTCTTCACACTTATTATTTGTCTTATTCGATTTGTTTTACCTCGTTCTTGACTGTTAATAAAGTATAGGATTAAAAGTAAAAAAAGGTCTCTTTTTTCTGTCGAAGACAAGAAGGTTTAGCTGTATGTCGAGCTACCTAGGTCACCAGGCATGGCAGTGAGGACAGAACACCATGTAACTATCAGAATTTTAGCTTGGGGTTTGAAACTGGAGATCTGTGCTAGACCTGCCTAGAGCTCATGATTTCCAGAAATCATGAGCTCAGCCCAAAAATGTTTAGCTCAAATCACACAGAGTTTAAGGGGTTCTGCCCTCCTTTCTGTCTGTCCACCACTATTCATTCTTGCATATTGCATGAGGTCCATATTTGCTTCTGTTGTTCAATCAGTTTTTCAGAAATCCTTAATGCACTCTATCTTAAAGGTTGTTTATGTATGCTACTACTTGCGGCTTGTGTTTTGTTAGCCCCCAAATGGAAAATGAGCAAGGTCCTGACCAAAGAAGAATGGCAACTTAAATTGACAGTATATGCGCAGCTTGGAGACTTAACATATTGAATAAGAGAGAAAGAAGAACATGCATTTATAGAAGATTGGAAAACGTTTATTGAATTTATGGAAAATAATTGTGAACAGCTGAAAATGCTGACAGCATTAAGATAAATTCAACAGAGTAAACAAGTTTTGATGGATGCAATAATGGAATACTGAATGGTATAGTTTTTGCAAAAATATGCAGGGATTTATAATATGTAAAATGAAGCATGGAAAGAGAAGAAGGGAAGTCATTGATATCTTAAGAATGTAAAATGAGTATTTTAAATTGTAAAACAAAACAAAATTATACACATACTAGCTGACCCGGCCACGCGTTGCTGTGGTTCTTTCCTGTGATCCCCCACCCCACCCTGTCCCGATCCATGACGTATCCTGCCCCTCCTCCCTCCACCCCGGCGCATCCCTGTGTTTCGGTAGGATATCCTTCCCTCTGTTGTCCCTGGGGAGTGTTGGCCCCTCCCCCCTGTATCTCCATACCTTGGCCCTCACCCTTTGAAAAGGAACTGTTAGGTTCTGGGTTCTATTTCCCAGCATGCACTTTTGTCTGAACCCTCTGTTGTCCCTGGGGAGTGTTGGCCCCTACCCCCGGTATCTTCAGGAGGCTACATAAAACAGAGGCCGTGCTGCTGGCCGTGCTGGTTTCAGTTGCTTGGTTGATGATGTCATTTGGTTTGTGAGTGTGGCTTAGATTTCACAGGAAGGGAGGGGGTGGAGGAGGGTATAACACCACTTGAGGGCGCTGTTTGACTTGGTGAAAATCCAGGTCTGTACCTGCCCAGGTGTGTGATTTGAGGGATTTTTGCCCCCAACAACGCTCGGGGAGTGGCCTGGATCGTTGTGTCAAAATTTCAGGACGATCGGTCAAGAGGTTACGGAGAAAAGTGTAGAACGCAGTTTCATGATTTTTACATTTTCTATATATATAAAAATGTAAAAATCGTGAAACTGCGTTTGACGATTGGCTCCATTTTACATACTAGGCCTAAGGTCTACAGCCCATTAAATACTATCCCAAATGGAGCCCTGGGTGGGAGGTGGGGGGAGGAGGAGCCCAAATAGGTCATGGGCTGACGTAGGGTGGGGGGGTAGATAACCCACAGCAACGCACTTGGCACGGCAAGGGGTTTTTACTTTACAATTTAGCACCACTACCCCCCCAAAATCCACAAGACAAAAATAAATACCATCCTTCAAAATGTCATGAGATATGCCAGTCATGGGGGGGGGGACAGAATAGATCATGGATCGGGACACGTGGGGGCAGTCACAGGGATTAGCCACAGTCGTGCCCCTTTTAACCTTACCGTCTTTCTCCAAAAATAAGACACCGTCTTATATTTATTATTCCTAAAATAACCCCACATTGGCTTATTTTCAGGGGATGTCTTATTTTTTATTACGCGTCCAGCCTTACCTCTTCCTTGGGGCCCTCCAGAACTGCGCCTATCACTATGTCTTTTTTTCGGGGTATGGCTTATATTGCACAAATCTCTTATTTTAGGAGAAACAACTGATTGTTAAAAAAACCCCATGCACTTTCTCTCCCCAGTCTAAGTCCTCAGATATTTGCAGTGGCCACCCCCACCCCATTTACAATCCCCTACCTTCCCCTTGCCACTTCCTGGGTTTTTTATGGAACTGAACAACTCGGGTGCTTCAGAACCTGCCTTCTGTTGCCAGGCCCTTACAGGGCCCGGGCCAGGTAGATAATGTGGCCCTGTTTTTAACCCTTTTGTTACTTTTTTCATTTTAATGATTGTGAATAGATTCGGAGGCCCTCCTTCTGTCTGAGCCTGTCTGTTGCTACGGGGCTATGGGGCTTCGCTAATTGACCCCCCCCCCGGTTGGGATTCTTTAAGTAGTTCTCTGGGTCCCAGGGCACATCATCAGCCCCAGTCCTTAATCTAAATATATATGTTCACGATGCGTGCGCAGGGGCCAATGTATGGAGATACAGGGGGGAGGGGACAACAGAGGGCTCAGACAAAAGTAAATACTGGGAAATGGAACCCAGAAACTGACAACTCCTTCTCCAATGATGGGGGCCAATGTAGGCAGATACTGGGGGTAGGGGCCAACACTCCCCAGGAACAACAGAGGGTTTGGACAAAAGTGCATGCTGGGAAATAGAACCCAGAACCTAACAGTTCCTTTTCGAAGGGTGGGGGGGTCACAGGAAAGAACCACAGCAACGCGTGGCCGGGTCAGCTAGTTATATATATAGATCAGACAGATTGTCATTGTTGACATGATCCAAAGGGTGACATAATGTGACTTTGGAAATTCTTTATCTCTCTAGACACATTCAAATTTTGGCAGTGTGGAGCAGGTGTTTCTGAAAATGTAGTTTTATTTATTTATTATTTCAGAAACAATTTTATACTTAATTGACCAACAATACTTGGTTGTCATCAGAAACAGTCACAAATGGATTGTCTACCTTAAGAGAAGACAGGACATCATGTGTTCCCAGTGCTATTTGTATTTGTCATGGAAACTCTGGATAATAGAATTAGATCCACTTCTAATATCAAGAGGGATGCATTCTGGGAGTAGAACATTCACTTTGCAGGTAAGATTCACCTTCCGTTGTGTGGGCAGGTCGGTCCCTCCCCCTACCTGGCCAATCCCCTGGCAACGCCTCCCCAGGCGGGATTGGGCGATTGGCTGAGGTATGCGGAGACATCCAGATATCCAGCCTGGGGAGGACGAAGTCAACCCGTACTACCGGGATCCGCACTGGGATCGGGGGGGGGGCTGCGCGCAACCATGCAAAAGGCACCCCCCATTTGATGTGGGGGCGGTCATTCTGGGAGTAGAACATTCCATCAATTTATTTGCTGATGACATCATTGTAATGTTGTCTAATCCCAAGCAATCTCTCCCCATTTGTGAAAAATTATATGGTTTTTATGCCATTGCTAATCTTGAAGTTATTACATATTGCAATTTCCCCATATTAGAACAAAATCATATATTTGCTAATTCAGAGTTTCATCCTGAACAATCCTGGGATTTGTTATTTATTAAGGGTGCTTTGTGAGGGGGAAACTGCAGTTCCCTGGCTTCATTTAAAGTCATGTACTTTAAATGTTTGGTGTATACACAGCCCAGGGCTCTTCCTCCTCCCAAAGATCCTTCTCCCCCTCATAAAGGCTTCCCTGGAATTCTCGCAACTCAGAAAATGAAAACACAAAAATACGGATTTTACCTAAAACACATGTATCAATTTTCTGCTGTCAAATGCTGGTAACTTTACAGCACATTACGCTGCAAAGAAACGGGCTGTCTCTATCAAGGACCCCATCTCATTACAGTGGTACCTCGGTTTAAGTACACAATTGGTTCCGGAAGTCCGTACTTAACCTGAAGTGCACTTAACCTGAAGTGAACTTTCCCATTGAAAGTAATGGAAAGTGGATTAATCCGTTCCAGACAGGTCCGCGGAGTACTTAAACTGAAAGTACTCAAACCGAGGCGTACTTAAACCGAGCAGCATCACATATATAGTGGGCCTCTACAGGCTTTGCCCCTACCTTTGAGTGATACTGATGCTGAGTGGCCGCCGGTGTCATCTGAAGAAGTTCATAGGCTCATTCAATCTCTTAAACCCGGCAAAGCCCCTGGTGCTGACATCATTTCATCTGAGCTTCTTCTTTTTTAAAAATATTTTTTATTGCAAAATGTTTCAATGTACACATTTATAGAAAAAACAAAATATCACAAAAAATGAAAAAGTCCAAAGGAGGAAGGAAAAAGAAAAAGAAGGACAAAAGGAAAAAAGAGAAAACAAAAAAACAATTTCAACATACTCACAAAATACATAATCAAAATCCCGAATATTTCCAATACATTTCTAATACACCGATTTAAAAAGGTAAAGGTAAAGGGACCCCTGACCATTAGGTCCAGTCGTGACCGACTCTGGGGTTGCGCGCTCATCTCGCATTATTGGCCGAGGGAGCCAGCGTATAACTTCCAGGTCATGTGGCCAGCATGACAAAGCCGCTTCTGGCAAACCAGAGCAGCACATGGAAATGCCGTTTACCTTCCCGCTGTAGCGGTTCCTATTTATCTACTTGCATTTCGACGTGCTTTCGAACTGCTAGGTTGGCAGGAGCTGGGACCCAGCAATGGGAGCTCACCCCGTCACAGGGATTCGAACCGCCGACCTTCTGATCAGCAAGCCCTAGGCTCAGTGGTTTAACCTCAGCGCCACCTGGGTCCCTAATACACCGATTTACAAATAAATAAATACACTGTTACTGTCACGGTCCGGTCGGCGGGCGTCAGGACCAGAGGCAAGATGGTGGTGTAGAAGCAGGAACAGGTGCAGGGCTGAGGGTCCAGCAGCAGGCAGTCGCAGGGTCAAGGAGCAAGGCAGAGGCGAAGGTCTGGGAGTCAAGGAGCAAGGCGTCGGCAAGGCAAAGGTCCAAGGAGCAAGGAGCAAGGCGAAGGCTCAAGGAACAAGAAGCAAGGCGAAGGTCCAAGGGTCAAGAAGCAAGGCGAAGGTCCAAGGAGCAAGAATCAAGGCGTCGGCAAGGCATGGGTCCAAGGAGCAAGAATCAAGGCGTCGGCAAGGCAAGGGTCCAAGGAGCAAGAATCAAGGCGTCGGCAAGGCAAGGGTCCAAGGAGCAAGAATCAAGACGTCGACAAGGCAAGGGTCCACGGAGCAAGAATCAAGACGTCGACAAGGCAAGGGTCCACGGAGCAAGAATCAAGATGTCGGCAAGGCAAGGATCCACGGAGCAAAAATCAAGGCGTCGGCGAGGCAAGGGTCCAAGGAGCAAGAATCAAGGTGTCGGCAAGGCAAGGGTCCAAGGAGCAAGAATCAAGGCGTCGGCAAGGCATGGGTCCAAGGAGCAAGAATCAAGAGGCCAGATGCAACCAGGCAGGGATAGCGTTGCTGTGGCAAAGAGCTGAAGGGAAATGCTGAGCTTTTATCCCTCCCAGCTCCTGCCACCAGGTGCAGTGAGGTATCAAGTGGCCTCACCTGAGTGACCACTCCTTGCCTCTCCAGCACAAGCTGAGGTCTTCACCTGTGTGGCCACGCCTTGCTTCTCCAGCACAAGCTGAGGCAGCCCCCAGTCCTGCAAAGCACTACAGGCCCCAGAGCCTGACTTCTGCCCATACTCCTGACAGTTACCCCCCACCCCTTCCTTTCCCTCCCCCCGTCCCCACCCGTCCACTTTCCCCTCCCCCTCCCGTTTCATCCATTTTTACTTATCTTGCCAATTATTCGATGACAGTTACAATTTGAATGTCACCCATATTAATAAAATCTTTATCTATCCAAATCATTTTGTTGTTGTTTATTATTAGCATTATTATTTTCATATATATATTATTTAAGGAGTGGGATGGGGAGGTGGGCCTATTTAATATCTTCTATATTTAAATTTGTTTTATTCCTCGAACTTCCTGTCATTCCCCGATGCATTTCTTTGTCTTAACATTGAACGTACGTAACATAGTACATTTCTCTATGTCAAATGTCAGATGCGTTCTTATTTCTTAGTGCACCAATGTTTTACTATCAGGTATTTCCTTCTTCCCGCCAATCTTCAATTTCAATCCAGTATTAATATAGGCAGTGTACCTTTACTGTATTTTTCCACATATATCTTATATTTTTCCCACTTTGCAGCAATTTTTTGTCTTGATTTGCCCCGTAAGCTGTTAGGAAAGGCCATCTCCGCCAATTCTTGTAGTTTGCCTTGCCATTCCAAAATTGTAGGAACCTCAGTTTCTTTCCAGCTTTTGGCGACCAAAATCCTGGCCGCCGCAGTTGCATAAAGAAATAGTTCTTACATTGGATTTGGTATGTCTTTCCCTATTATGCTTAATAGTAGCGCCTCAGCTCTTTTTTGAAATGTTATTCCTAACATTTTTTAAATTTCTTCCACCACATGTGGTATAGATCGCCCTTACTCCCTCCACACCTCCAGCACAGGTTTGACAGATTCTTGTAAATCTTGGAGAGTCTGGAGGGAGCAAGGTACCATTGGTGTTGCATTTTTAACATGTTTTCTCTACTATTATAACTCGCGGTAAAATTTATTTCCGATTTCCAACGGTGTTCCCACTCTTCCATCGTTACGGGCCGTCCAATATCTGAGCTTCTTAAAGCCAATGCTGATTGGTGGGCTCCAGTGCTTGCTGACTTGTTCACCAGCATAGACAAATCGGCTATCATCCCAGAGGACTGGGGACTAGCAATTATTATTCCAATACATAAGAAAGGGAGTAGGTTGGACCTTCCTAATTACAGGACAATTAGTCTTCTAAGCATTATCAGTAAATTATATGCTGCCCATTTATGTAATAAACGAGATCTGGATGGAGCGAGAACACTTTCCATTTGTATTGATGGTGAATAGATTGGATTAAGAATGTTCATGAAAGTGATAAAAGTTAAGTTTAAAAAATTTATAAGGAATAAAAGCAATTATCATATTTAAATCAAGGTTAAAACAATTGTTAAAGATTAAGGAGATTTGGAAAATGAAAATTGTCAAAGATGATTTAAAAATGAAAACCGGGAAGGGGGAGATTGGGGAAGCCCCCTAAAATAATGTTTATTAGCATAGAAATGAGTGTGTGTGTGTGTATAATTTTTATTTTTTTATTTTTCTCTTTTTTCTCTTTTTTATTTCTTTTTCTTTCTTTTTTCTTTTTTGGAAAAGTGGTTGGATGGATACTCCCCTGGTTTCTCCCTTGTATCTCTGGAGCTCCCCGGTGGCAGGGGGGGGGCTTTGGGACGGGGGAGAGGGGGAGAGGGGGGGAGGATAAACCCAATCCTAAATTGAACCATCATCGGCTGTCCACCTTCATGGGACCCGCTCGTGGCAGGAGGGGGCTTGTGGAGGGAAGGATGGAAGTAGGTGGAACCATGTTATGTTACCTTGTTTTCTATTGTAAAATTAATAAAAATCATTTTTTTAAAAAAAATGTATTGATAGGAATCCAGTAGGGTTAAGGGTGCCAACCCAACAGGGAAAAGGATAACTTTTAACCAATAATGGATCTTTAGAATCCATATCCGAGCACTGACAGAAATTTGTCCAACCTCCAGGCGGACAGCTATGTTAGACAAACCGGAAGGGATTCCTAGTAGACAGCGATAAAACTTAGTTTGAAACAAAGGGAAGGAATCATTTGTTTATGTGAGAAATTCCGATTTATAAAGAAGCCATTGTTAAAAAATTTGGAGGCAGCCTCATAAAAAGAGTTGCAATGTGAATGCTCCATGCCAGGGGGAAAGGGCCTTTTGGCTCTGCAGATGTTTATCCGTTTGAGCCTCACAGGCCAAATTTGATAGGTGGACAGGGTTATGTTGCTGAATCTGGCTTTGAACCTGAATATGTAGGGGACAGCCATGGTCAGGGCTGCCATCATGCCTAGTAGCCATTGATAACCTTCACCTCCATGAATCTTTCTAATCCTCTTTCAGAGCCTCTTTTAAAAGCCATAGCTACCTCTTTTGCTAGCAAATTGTTCCAGAAGAGGAGCAACTGGACCCAGCTGAGACTATGGTGTGGAATTCTACCTCTTCCTCTACAGGTCTAAAAACAAATTCACTTTTGTTATTCTGGGCATCTGTATTGAAATATACTTGGAGTCGAGAGTGAATTTCATGCTCTTTATTCAGCTCATAGTCATCAAAGAGAAGAAGAGAAGAATGCCCTTTTCCCAAAACCATCTGCTTATATACATTATTTACACAATGGGCTTTGCGTGATTGGCTACTTCAGGGCTACACCTGTGGGCCAATCAGTTTGTGGATTGACTTCTGCCAGCAGCCTGATTGGCTGCTCCTGCAGGCCAATCAGTTTGTGGATTGACTTCTGCCAGCCGCCTGATTGGCTGCTCCTGCAGGCCAATCAGGTTGAGGATTCACTTCCACCTGGAGTTGGATTGGGTGGCTCCTGCGGACCAATCAGACTGCTGTAACACAGGAGTTGTAACACAGGAGTTGGAGAGACAGAAACTGGTGATTCGCCCACTTTTGTAGGGCTGGGAATCTCCAGACACTGACTCATAGCTTCAGGGAAACAGCAGAGATAGGAAACAGTCAGAGATTTTCTCTGCCTGCGGGATCCTGAGAGCCTGGCCTCTACCAGGCAGAGTATAAGGCCAGACAAACCAGTGGTCTCAATCTGCATAAAGATGCTTTGTATGTTTATAACAATGTGGACCAACGAGGCCCCAACCCCAGATCTGCCAGATTTCTTTTGAATCTGTCTCAATAGGGTCTGTCCCAACTCTGCCCTCAGTGGGTGGGGGAACCTGTGGCCTTCTGGCCATTGTTGGACTACGAAACCCATCGTCCTGAAATAAATGGAACAAAGAAAAAGCACTGAATTAGGAGGGTGTGGCTAGTTGAAATGAGAAGTTGGCAGTCGTAGGGGGACATAATTTTGACAGCTGGGGCCACCCAAAGTGTGGCCACATTCCAGCAAGTAGTAATACTCGATGTATCCATGAGGCGCGTAACACCTGTGCCGGAAAGTCCCAACCCTGGCCTCCAACCGATGGAAACAGCTCTGCAGAAGGTCATCATGCCAGACGTCTTCATCCCAGAGCTCAACCTCAAAAGAATTGTGGTCTGCCAATGTGACCGTCCCATAGTCCAGGGTTTCCGACCACTGAGGGTTGTCGTTGTCTGTGATGATGCTGGTTCTCATTTCTTGACCTTGGAAGAAAATCCTGACATAAGCGTCAGTGGCCGTGAAGTGGTCGCCCCAAAGCCTGGATCCCTTGACCACAACAAACTTGAGGCGTGCCCTGCCTCGCTGCCAGGCACAGCACATCTCATTGTTGAGGCCGTCCTGCTGACACAAGCAGGTGCATTGCTCACCTGAGCTCTGGGAGCTCCAGCGTGGACACTGTTGTGGACAGTCCCTCTTGAGGGCTCTCTGGTTTATATGGCCCACAATGGCTTGCTTCAGCAAATCCCTTCTTGGATCTCTTTGGTTCAACAAGGTGTGTAAGGGTAGGAGGGAGTAGGAAACCAGGTCAGGGTTTGTTTTTGCACTCTCCATCCATGCGGAGAAGTTCTGGCTTTCTCCAGGTTTAGAGAAGAGAATCTCTGCTTGCTTCTCTCCTCCCACAATTTTAGTGTGCTGCTTGGCGTAAGTATCGTAGAAGATTCCACGATCGTAAGTCCTCCGGAGATCTTCGCACTTAGAACTCAGGGAATCAGACCCAAATAACCACTTGTGTCCCAGAGAAACCTCCCAGTTCAAGCAGCTCTTAAAGCTGGAAGCGGTAATCCCCCACAGGGCCATCTTGCATGTCTGCACAGCCAGCAGGCGGCGCAATCGCCCGCCCACCTGCACATTGCTGATGTAGTGGGTGCCATAGATGTCGATAAAATGCTGGTATTCCTCAGAGTTATTCCTCCTTGGCAGCCTGGCCACAGCGCGGGAGAAGTGGGAGGCCAGCAGTGAGGGTCTATGGCGGAGTCTCAGCCTGCTCAGGAAGACAAAAGGTGGAGCAGAATAAGCCAAGATTAATAGTGTTACCCACAACCACTTACTTCCATCTACAGGTGAAACTTGGAAAATTGGAATATCGTCAAAAAGTGCATTTATTTCAGTAATGCAACTTAAAAGGTGAAACCAATATATGAGATAGATGCATGACATGCAAAGCAAGATATGTCAAGCCTTTATTTGTTGTAATTGTAATTATTTGTCGTTAGGCGGGTCAATTATAAATGGAATGTAATTAATGAAATGTAATAGTGATGTTTATTTTTGTTTATTTTTGTATTATTGTAACTATTTGTTTTATTACTGTGGAATTTCCAAAAGAAAGCATTTGTAAAAATTAAATGAAAAACAAAAAATAGTTAAGTTGCATTACTGAAATAAATGCACTTTTCAATGATATTCTAATTTTCCGATTTTCACCTGTATATGACAGAAGAGAAGCCTGAGGGGTCCATTTTTAAATTTTATTCTAGCTCCCATCTGCCCAAGCCAGCATGGCCAATGGTCAGGGATGCAGCCTGATAAATTGTTATTGGCAGTTATAGTTTGCAGGAAAAAATGCACATATTAGTTGATTTATATCTACTGATCAGACTTTATTCCTAAACGGAACATTGTTGATGTGATCCAAAGGGTAAAGATAAATAATTTGGAAATTCTTTATCTCTCTAGACCCATTCATTTGGAAATTCTTTATCTCTCTAGACACATTCAAAGTTTGACAGTGTGTAATGGGTGTTTCTGAAAATGTTGTTTTATTTTTTTTATTTCAGAAGCCATTTTATACTTAATTGACCAACAATACTTGGGGTTGTCATCAGAAACAGTCACAAATGGGCTCTCTACCTTAAGAGAAGACAGAGTATCCTGTGTTCCCAGTGCTATTTGCATTCATCATAGAAACTCTGGATAATAGATTTAGATCCACTTCTTATATCAAGGGAGTATGCCTTCAGGGGGTAGACTCAGCATTCCATCGGTTCATTTGCTGATGACATCATAATGTTGTCCAATCCCGAGCAAGCAATCTCTCCCCTTTGTGAAAATTTATATGGTTTTTATGCCATTGCTGGCCTTGAAATTAATTGCTCCATATCTGTTAAGCATTTCAGTCTCCCCATATTAGAACAAAACATATATTTGCCAATTCAGAGTTATTGTTATTTATTAAGGGTGCTGGGAATTGTAGCTTTGTGAGGGGGGAACTACAGTTCCCTGGCTTCTTTGGGGGAAGTCATGTGTTCTTCCTCCTCCCAAAGATACTTCTTCCCCTCGTAAAGGCTTCTTTGAAATTCTTGCAACTCAAAAAACGAGAAGCACAAAAATACTGATTTTACATGTATCAATTTTCTGCTGTCAGATGCTGGTAACTTTACAGCATATTGTGCTGCAAAGAAACAGGCTGTCTCTAGCTCATTACTTACTCTGACCAGCCAACCGTGGCTCTGTAGGGTACCGATACCCATGCTCACCTGTAGTATGGGCAGGAGACCTCTTGCCTCACAAAAATATGGCTGTCCTGACGGGATTTCTCATGTGCATAAATAGCCATCCAGGAGTGAGATCCAGCAAAGGCCACCCGCATCTTAGGCAGCTCCAGCCCTAACCCCAGCTCTACTTTCCAGTCGTTCTTCACCTCCTTGGCCATTGAATTTGCGACATCCACATCCAAATTCTCAACGGAACTGCTGACATCCCGATGACACGTATGGAGTACTCGCCAGTCCACGCCAGCCAAGGGGAGTTTCTGCAGCTTCCCCTTCTGCAAGGGATTCCGG
Source organism: Zootoca vivipara (assembly GCF_965207765.1). NCBI lineage: Eukaryota > Metazoa > Chordata > Lepidosauria > Squamata > Lacertidae > Zootoca > Zootoca vivipara. The sequence continues at coordinate 41,351,714 of NC_142595.1, forward strand.
CAGAGGATGCATGTCCCGTTGGGGCCCTGCCATTGGCTGGTGTCCACCACATATGCTCCCTTTCTCTCCAGAGAGGTGATGTCCACCCCCTCGCCAATGAAGCTATGGCCAGGCACAAAGCTGTCCTGCTTCATGCAGATGGATCTGTGGAATATTTGGCAGGGGCTGGGAGTTGTCGGTGGAAGTTGGAGGAGGAGGAGGAAGGCTGCTAGGAAGAGACGCTGTTTGGACATGATTATTCTGCTATGATCCTTCCCACCAGTGAGACAGATGTCTTCATATTACCATGAGGAATAAAACAGAGAAGACTTATTTGTACCATTCAGACATTTCCGACTTTTGAGTCCCTCTTTTCTAATAAGGGGCACGGCCTTGCTCAGAAAAAACTTTATTTCATTGTACCTGGTGCTGGGTACAATCTTTTATGAGGTCACACTATTGGTCTATCTTGTGCAATATTTTCTGATTGGCAGAGGCTCCCTAGGGTCTCAGGTGGAGTGTTTTTTCACATCACCTGTTGCTACCTGACCCTTTTTAACTGGAGGGGACCCAGGTGGCACTGTGGTTAAACCACTGAGCCTAGGGCTTGCTGATCAGAAGGTCGGCGGTTCGAATCCCTGTGACGGGGTGAGCTCCCGTTGCTTGGTCCCAGCTCCTGCCAACCTAGCAGTTTGAAAGCACGTCAAAGTGCAAGTAGATAAATAGGTACCGCTCTGGCGGGAAGGTAAACGGTGTTTCCATGTGCTGCTCTGGTTTGCCAGAAGCAGCTTTGTCATGCTGGCCACATGACCCGGAAGCTGTACGCCGGCTCCCTCGGCCAATAATGCGAGATGAGCGCGCAACCCCAGAGTCGGTCCCGACTGGACCTAATGGTCAGGGGTCCCTTTACCTTTACTTTACCAGGAACTGAACCTGTTGGCTTCTACACACAAAATATATGCTCTACCACTGGCCATGGCCACTCCTAATGGTATATGCTGGGCCAGGTGTGGGGAACCGTTGGCCTTGCAGATGTTGCTGAGCTAAAGCTCTCATCAGTCCTAGCAACCATGGCTCAATTGCCAGGAATGTAGGAGCTATTGTTCAGCTAGCAGTCCTTGTTCAGCAACAGCCTGGAGGACTACAGGCTGGGTCACCAGCATGGAGCTCTTCAGATGTTGCTGGACTTGCAACTCCCATCAACCACAGTCAATGATCAGGGATGTTTCTTTAGCTGAGCAATGTCTGAACATTGGCTATTCCATAATGATGGCCACCCAGTGAACTTCATGGCTGAGGAGGCGACTGAATGCACAGCAGGAACATAAATATGAAGAGAAAGCCCTGGAACTACCATAACCATAAAAGTCCCGAATTCCATCTAAAAGCAGACATGTATAATCTGGGCACCAGGTATTCTTCCTGGCCTAGTACGGTTGCCTTTTCTTCCCTAGCTTGGTGACAAGTAGAAGACCAACATTTGTCACTTCCCCCGGGATAGAGCTGCAGAAAGGAGGAAAACTCTAACTGTTGCATCTCTTCACATCTTGGGAATGCAGAACATCAGTCTGGTGTAAGCCCAGATACACTCTGCATGTTAATCTTTTAAGCTGGGAGCGTCTGTGGGTTGGTAGGGGCTTCCAGCTTCCAGTACATGGTGGACTATACACTCATTTACAATAATAAATAATGAATATAGCAGCAAGCTTACCCGCTCTGTACTTTCCGAACTGCTTTGCCTTCTCAGTGTAGTAGGTGGCACTACAAGGAGCTGTTCTTCCAGTTCCCTCCCTTGCCAACTGATCTGCTTTGTCTTTTGCATGTCTCTAAACCAGACTGGATTGGTGGACACTCACTCACCCCTCCACCCCTGAACGAACAGGACCGCACCCAGTGGCATTCTCAGAAAACTGGATAATAAATAATTTTTGGGGGAGGGATTGTTCTTTCCTACGTTTGGCAGAGCTCCAGTGGCGAGGAAAGGTTTCTGCAGGTTGGTGAGCCTGAGAGGACTTGCTTCAGACTTCTTTCTTTTGAGGTTGAAAATTCAAGACAAAACTGAAACCATCATTTCAGGCTGCTAGGAAGAGGTACTGTTTGGACATGGCTGCTCCGATCAAAAAGCTTGTAAATTACCCTAGGGAATAAAACAGAGAGTTCTTGTTTGCACCGTGTGGGCATTTCTCACCTTTTTAAGTTTAGCTCATGAGGGACGTTCAGCCTGTGGTTCTCATCAGGGGTATTTGGTGAGGTATGCATTCATTCATAAACAGCAGCAACAGTAGTGGAATTAGCAATAATAATAATAATAATAATAATAATAATAATAATAATGGCAACCTTACCTGTTCCCTGTTTCCCAAATTGCTTCTCCCTCTCAGTGTATTACACTGCACTACAAGTTGCTTTTATCCCATGTTCTTACCCACATGTTGTTGTTTTTTGTCAGTTCCCAGCCTCTCCCACCGACCTTTCATATTCTCTATGAACCAATACTGGATATGTGAACATTCGCTCACCCCTCCTCCCCTACACAAACAGGACATTCACAACAAATAAGATTAATCTGCCTTGCTGCTTTTCTCCTTTCTAGCTGTTTCCAATTCTGGACAACAAGGAGTGAGAGAACCACAATGGCTGGATGTGTGGTGGTGAGAGGATGGCTTCCTTGGCGGCTTCTCTGAAAACATTGTGTGTGTGTGTGTGTGTGTGTGTGTGTAAGACAAGACGAAGGATGGTGAACCCCAATGTTGAGCCCCCTCAGCACCCTTGTCCTGATCCATTCTACTACAGTGGAACCTCGGTTTATGAACACCTCGGTTTACTAATTTTTGGTTTACGAACGCCGCGGACCCATCTGGAACGGATTAATTCACTTTCCATTTACTTTCAGTGGGAAAGTTCGCTTCAGTTTATGAACGCTTCAGTTTATGAACAGACCTCCGGAACCAATTACACCCATGCTTCGGGTTAAGTACGCTTCAGGTTGAGTACTCCGCGGACCCGTCTGGAACACATTAATCCACTTTCCATTACTTTCAATGGGAAAGTTCGCTTCAGTTTATGAACGCTTCAGTTTATAAACAGACTTCTGGAACCAATTGTGTTCATAAACTGAGGTACCACTGTATTGCACTAAAGGCATCTGGGAACAATTTAATGCTTCCAGTGTGCCGTTCCTGGTTCAAAAGAAGGACTGTGACAATCATGGAGTCAGGAACATCTTCCTTTGCACATTAAAAAAAACAAAACAAAAGATTTTGTAAGGGCTATTCTTTGTTTGCCTTACCAGATCCCAGTGACTACGAAAGGTTCCTTGGGCTAGCAAGTCTGAGAGGACCACTTCAAATTCTTCTCTTTTGGGGTTCAAAATTTAAGAAAACAAGAACAATCATACTGAAATAGAGAGAGGCCCCTGGTGTGAAAAAAACCTTTTTTGTGAGAAACTTCCTTATAAAGAAGCCATTGTTTTTGTTTGTTTTTAATGGAAGAGGCATCATACGCCTCATAAAAAGAGTGGCACTGCCAATGCCAGGGCGTGGGGAACATTTTTGGTTCCACAGGCTAAATTCTTATCAGATCTAGCCTAGTGGGTGAAATCTGACAGGGCAGGGCTGAAAGTGGCACTTCCTTTGAAAATGTTCTTTCACAGTCTGGGAATGCTGCTGATTCTGGCTTGAAACCTGAATAACCAGGTGACAACCATGGTCAGGGGAGCCATTCACCCAAAGTTTCTTGGAGGAACTCAAAAGTGCAGATTAATGATTTCCAAGGCCATGTATAGCTTTGGACCAGAATACTTAAAGGACTACCTTCCTCCATATTGACATGTCCATGAATGGGTGATTTCCTGTGGAGGCCATTTTGTGTGTCCCACCAACATCTGCAGTGTGTTTGAAGGACATTTTCTGTGACTGCACTCTCTCTGGTGCAAATTCTCCTTTTCCACTTCAGCTTCTAATAATGTGATTAGATTTAGAAGCGTATATCACAATCTAGAATGAAATCATTGCACAGCTGGACTTTTTAACCTGAAAGGTTTGTTTACAAATAATTGCCGGGTGTATTCCGCTCTGTTTCAACCATGTTCATAAAACTGCATAAACAGCACACAGCCTGCCTCAGCCCTATGGTTTGTCATGTGTTTCTGTGGACAATATGAAATAGAAATTCCTGGCTTAAAAAATAAAAGACAGGGAGGCACATTCCAGTTCCCTGCTGATGCACAGTGGCTCCGTTTCCTTAGCCAAAATCAGCAAAATAAAAACTGCTACACATCGACCCATTAGGATTCTGGTTATCTGAACATCCAGTGTATTCCATCTGTGTTGAGGGGTTACAAAGAGATTCCTCTAAGCCTTCCGCCTTTCTGTGTCTGTTCTCTCCTACCTCAGGGACTTAAAGGGTGGGATGTGAGGATTCTTAACAAGTTCCAGCGTTGTCTATGTGGAGAGGTTATGGTTGCCATATTTCAAAAAGTGAAAACGGTTGTTGAGCTTTTCTTGGCAAAGTTGTTGAGCTTTTCCAGATTTATGGCAACCCTGTCTCCTCAGAACAAAGAGGGATGTGAGCAAACTGGGCAGAGACATTGGGATTGTCTTTTAGTTGAGGAGCCTTCCCATTTTCCTCCACTATGATGTTACAAAAATTTCTGGATCAAGACGTTTCTCTCAACAAGAGAGCTGCTTCTCTCTCTCTCTCCCAAGACAACAGCCTCTGGAGGGCCACCGTCAAATAAATGTAAAAACACCTCATTCACCCAGGATTTTTTCCCCCACGAGGCTTCAAAAGGTCTCACCCCTCTCTTTTCACGCTAGGGGTATGTCCTAGGCCCCTATAGGTGGAAGCATTTCCAAGGGCTATTGGCCCTTGTAAGTAGCTGCAGTTTGAAATAAATAAATATGATTGCCTAATGAGTCTGTAAGAAGTTTGAAGGGATCGCCTAGAAGGTGGATTGGAATGACCAACTACAAGACAGGGCTGTCCTTTTTCTAGTGAAGCTTCTCCTTTAGCTTTTGTAAAGGTACAGTTGCCCCTCTTTCCTCAGGGTTTTCAATTCATTGTCATAAGGAATTCCTGGAATATGCTCGGTAGAGGTTAGTTGTCTGCGCAGTATGCTTAACTTGGCTATGGCTTACACATGGAAATGTTAGTGGGTTTTTTTGACAGCTCAGTATTAAATTAAGTGTGCTCTTTAAATGTAAAATAATTTGTCTTCATTCCTCCTTTATTCGACAAATAATCCCCTTTGGAAAACTTGGGAAACATTTCTGATAGATCGGGTCCTCCCTCAAAGAGGGCACGTGTTGTGGTGAGACCTGGAAACCGACACCCTGTGGGTAAAATTGGTCAGCCACAACACCCGATTGGTAGGTCCCTCAATGTTGGGTTCAATCTGGCCAATGGGGCGCAGTCCAAACGGATCGAGGGACCTATATATGTCCATGCACGTGACCCAGAGCTTCCTCTTTCGGTGCGTGCATTCAGAACACCCTCCCACCTCTCCCTACTTTTAGGGCTTGTTGCGCTTGACCTTGCTAGGCCATTGCAATAAAATGAACCAGGTGAGCAGCCTGGGAGTCATTTTGGACTCACAGCTGTCCATGGAGGCGCAGGTCAATTCTGTGTCCAGGGCAGCTGTTTTTCAGCTCCATCTGGTACGCAGGCTGAGACCCTACCTGCCCGCAGACTGTCTCGCCAGAGTGGTGCATGCTCTGTTTATCACCCACTTGGACTACTGCAACACGCTCTACGTGGGGCTACCTTTGAAGGTGACCTGGAAACTGCAACTAATCCAAAATGCGGCAGCCAGACTTGTGACTGGGAGTGGCCGGCGAGACCATATTACACCCATCCTGAAAGACCTACATTGGCTCCCAGTACATTTCCGAGCACAATTCAGTGTTGGTGCTGACCTTTAAAGCCCTAAACAGTCGTGGCCTAGTATGGGGCATCTCCACCCCCATCGTTCAACCCAGACACTGAGGACCAGCACTGAGGGCCTTCTGGCGGTTCCCTCACTGCGAGAAGCAAAGCTACAGGGAACCAGGCAGAGGGCCTTCTTGGTAGTGGCGCCTGCCCTGTGGAAAGCCCTCCCATCAGATGTCAAGGAAATAAACAACTATCTGACTTTTAGAAGACATCTTGAGGCAGCCCTGTTTAGGGAAGTTTTTAATGTTTGAAGTTTTATTCCGTTTTTAATGTTCTGTTGGGAGCCGCCAAGAAATAATAATAATAATAATAATAATAATAATAATAATAATAATAATAGATGGATGAATGCACTGGTTCTTATGGCATGGCAAGATCTTGCCAATGCACAGAGATCTGAGAAGCTTCCTCTCGATGGAGAAGTATCTGGTATCTGAAGAAGTGTGCATGCACACGAAAGCTCATACCAATGACAAACTTAGTTGGTCTCTAAGGTGCTACTGGAAGGAATTTTTTAATTTTGTTTCAACTACATCAAACCAACACGGCTACCTACCTGTAACTAGATGGAGAAGGTTCTTCCATATAGTTTTGTCTGTTGCTAAAATGGTCAGGGGCATGGGTAGCTTCATGTACTGGCGCCCGTTATGCATGTTCTTTCTCTTGCAATGTCTCCTCAGGCGACAAGATCTATAAGGCTATAGTGGTATCAAGTGACAACTTGAACTCATGGCTGTAGTTTTCACTCTTGGTTCCCTTCAGCAACTTTGTTTGCATTCCAAGTTCCCTTCCCAGTGAAGATGGGAATCCAGACCTGGAATGAAGTGAGCTGGAGCAGTAGTTCCTTCCTCACCACTTGTTTTTTTGTCAAATGCAAGTGTTCTTTGAGGATTAAAAGGCAACAGCAACACAAGTGGAGGGAAGTTCAATGCTTTTATTAAATAGCCAGCACGACCAAAATAGTCTTTAAGCAAGATAACACACAGCACAAACAAGATAGTATACTTCCCCATTCATTTATCAGGCGCTCCAGGGATCGATAACAGACTCCAGTCGCTGGAGTCTGGGTCTACATCAAAGCTCAAGGATTAGAGCCCATTTGAGAAATTTATTTTCCCTCATCCTGGTGCAACTTTTCCCTGGAGCCCAAGCAGTAAATCCAATCCAAAAACGATTGTCAGTTCCCAGGGTGCTAATAAGCAGGGAGGAAGATTTGTACAAACCAATACCTATCTCCTCGAGATACAAAAGTCTTCCTCAGAGGTTTCCCTACAATGGTAGTGCAGTGGATGGAGAGACCTCATATTACTCATTTATTTGTTTATGTTGTAAAATTTGTTTTTTAAAAAATATAAATTTTATTTATAGTTTTCAATATTACAATATCCAAAACCACATTCACATTAAATATGAAGTTCTTTATCCTTCTTTAAAATGAAACCATTTCTATACCGCTTGACTGTTTACGAAAAAGATAAAATAATAAAATTAGCACTAAAGATTTTCCAACCATAATTTAAAACAGAAAATTAAGGCCACAATAAAATAGACTAAAACAGATTGCTTTCCCCTCCAAAATTAATAAATCAAATTTCTTGATTGTTATCAAAGATGTGCAAACGTAACAAAAACAAAGGAAACACAGAGTCAAAACAATTAAACCATAAAGCACAAGAGTCTGGAAAGGCAAAAGTACAAAGATACAATGCAGCTCCAAAGGGATGACAAAATAGTAACACATACAAAATTCGCTTTGCAAATAGGAAAATCAGCCCAGACTTTGTTTTTGCAGTTTCCATCCAGGCTGGACAAGTTCTGGGCTTCTCCGGGTTTTGAGAAGAGCATTTCCACCTGATTATCTCCTCCCACAATTTCAGTGCACTGCTTGGCATAAGCATCATGGAAGATTCCAAGAATGTAGTTCCTCCAGCATTCTGGGAAGTACACTCAAATAACCAGGTGTTTCCCAGAGCAACCTCCAAGCTCAGGCAGTGCTCTAATTTGGAAGCTGCAATCCCCCCCCAGCCATCTTGCATGTCTGCACAGCCAGCAGGTGACACACCCAGCTGCACATCATTGATGTAAAGGTAAAGGCACCCCTGACCGTTAGGTCCACTTGCGGACGACTCTGGGCTTGTGGTGCTCATCTCACATTATTGGCCGAGAGCAGTGCACGGAAACGTCGTTTACCTTCCTGCCGGAGCGGTCCCTATTTATCTACTTGCAGTTTGACATGCTTTCGCTGATAAAATGTTGATAAAATGCTGCTATTCCTCAAAATTTTTCTTCCTTGGCAGCCTGGCTACATCCCAGAAAAAGTGGGTGGCCAGCAGTGAATGCCTCTTGCAAAGTCGCAGCCTCCTCAATAAGAGAAAAAAGAGCAGAAGAATATTATCAGCAAAGGCTGTAAGTGTTAATCAAACCACCGACACTCACAAACCTCCATCTTTATAAGGGAAGGGAAGCCTGCAAATTCCATATGTTGTTGGACACTTAATTCCCATCAAACTCAGGCAGCATGGCCAATAGTCAGGGATGCAGACCCACAAACTGTTAGCAGCTGTTATAGTTCTCAGGTTAAATGTATTGGTCAGCTTATATCTATAGATCAGACAGGAACTAAGCAGGGCATCCTTTGATCTCACTGCTATTTGTATCAGTCACTGGAACTCTGGAGAATAAAACTAGATCCAGTTGTAATAAGAAGCAGGTAGGCATTCAGGGAGCGGAATGTTCCATCAATTCATTTGCTGATGAGATGGTTTTTATGTTGTCTAATCTAAGGAAAGCAATTCCTCCACTTCCTGAAACTTTAATTGTATCTGAAGAAGTGTGCATGCACACGAAAGCTCATATGGTACTAATGACAAACTTAGTTGGTCTTTTAGGTGCTAGTGGAAGGATTTTTTTAATTTTGTTTCGACTACGTCAGACCAACACGGCTACCTACCTGTAACTTTAATTGTTTATGCAGGTAAACAGTTTATGCAGTTGCCAGACTTGATATTAATTTTGTGCTTAAATCTTCCCAAAGGATAACAAAAACTAGTATTTGCTAAGTAAAAAAATTCCTTCAGTCACACCTTAAAGACCAACTAAGTTTTTATTTTGGTATGAGCTTTCGTGTGCATGCACACTTCTTTACGAAAGCTCATACCAAAATAAAAACTTAGTTGGTCTTTAAGGTGCTACTGAAGGAATTTTTTTATTTTGCTTCGACTCAGACCAACACGACTACCTACCTGTAACTAGTATTTGCTAATTCAGGGTTTCAGTCTGAAGAATTTTGGAAATTATAGCTTATTAAGGGTGCTGGGAATTGTATTACAGAGAGGCAGAAACTACAGTTCCCAGGACTCTTTGGGCGAAATTATGTGCTTTAAATGTATAGTGTGTACGCAGCTCAGGGCACTTCCTCCTCCCAAAGATACTTGCTCCCCCCATAAAGACATAAAGACCTCCCTGAACTTCCTGCTACATTGAAAATCGGAAGGACAAAATAGGATACCATGCAGCTCAGCACCCACATCTCTCTCTTGGAAGATGGTCTGGAGAGAGGACACATAGCCCACCCTGGGACTAGACATGGGTCAATTTTCCGGCTCTTTTCAGGCACTCATAAACGTGCATGATGAATGTGGTTGGCTCAGAGCATCTTGGCGGCAGGCTCCATCCCTCTCATAGAAGCATGGAATTGTAGACTTGGAAGGGACCCAAAGGGTCGTCTAATCCCACCCCCTGCAATGCACTCTGTCCTAAGTGTGGTGTCTCACTACACGAGTGCCTGCAGGTTAGGAGCAGAGCCTATTTCAAAGAGACCATCCCTCATATTCCTGTTAATAGCCCACATCTAGAATGCCCCAAAAGAGCATCAGTGGAGTGTTCAGCTATGCTAGGCTTAGGGCATGATGACTCAGGCCGGGGGATGCGGTTTGTTGTCATCTCTTGGACTGTCCTCTCAACTTTCCATTCAGCAGCAGAAACAAATAGTATAAACCATCTGTCTTCATTTGCAAAGCTGGCAGAGCTGCATCACAAGTGGTGGGCAGCATGAGGCATGACTGATCCCGGTGACTGTGATCATATCTGTGTGTGCAAATCCGTCACGCACATGAATCTCCTGCATAAGTCAGGAAACGAAATTAAGAAAAGGCATTCAGAACTGAACAAATGCAGGCAGGAAAAACAGATAGCAACACCCGCCTAAGACATTTTGCTACCTGATGCAGAATAGCATATGGACACCCTGCCCCCGCCATTTCAACCACAGATTACCCAGGACTGGTCATGTTACTGTGGCACCTGAAGCAGAATCCCACAAGCACCTCTCCCTTAGAAGAGAAATGTAGCAGCAGCAGCAGCAGCAGCAGCAGCAGCAGCAGCAGCAGCAGCAGCAGCAGCAGCAGAAGCAACAACATTAAAGAAACAAGCATTAAATTTCCTAATGCTCAGAATCAGTTGCTGGTAATTAGGTAAATCCTCCCTTTACCTAATGGTAGGACTGTTCCTTCCCCATTTTTAAGGTAACTGTATTGCAAGTACCCTGTTTCTCATATTTTAAGACATACCCATAAAATAAGCCATAGCAGGATTTTTAAGCATTCAAGGAATATAAGCCATACCCCGAAAATAAGACATAGTGATAGGCGCAGCAGCAATGCCGGCCGTGGCAGGAGGAGGAGGGAAAAAATAATACATCCCTTAAAAATAAGCCATAGTGTGTTTTTTTGAGGAAAAAATAAATATAAGACATGTCTTATAATATGAGAAACACGGTAACAGAAATGTATTCCTTCAAATATACTGTTATGAGCTTGTGGGGTGGGGCAGATCTCACTAAATCTCTGGGTCTAATTAAAGTTAGACCACAAATCAAAGTTTGGGGCATTGAAAATACAAGACCAGCCAAACCAGTTTTTCCCCATCCAGGAAGCTGCCTGACAGAGAAACCATTAAGGAGAACAAAGCCTGCTGCTGGTGCATTAAAGATGAAACAAAATTAAAAAATTCCTTCCAGTAGCACCTTAGAGACCAACTAAGTTTGTCATTGGTATGAGCACACTTCTTCATGCACACTTCTTCAGATACCTGCAACATTAAAGATAAGTCATTTAGCTGGGACAATGGAGTGTCTCTGTGCCAGAGGGCAAATGGGAGAGCCTCCCTCCTTCAACAGGAGGTTAGTTAGAAAGAAAAAAGGCCAGGAGGGAGGGTCAGAATTGCAGTGGGTGAAGATGTAAGCAGAAGAGGGAAAACAGCTGCATTTTGCAAGAGAGAGCTGGGGAGGCGGTCGGAACACCAAGGGGGCTGGCAGCTTTAGATCCAATGTGGCACCCATGAGAGACACAGGACCCGCTTGGGGTATAATGCTGGAAGTCCTTCCAGTGCAGATCCAGGCTGTAAATGTGTAAATAAACCATACATCATAAACACACCACCGTTTCCACTGTGCCTAATTTCCAAAGGACACATGGACCCTGGGTAAGCGCCTGGAACTCCCTGGAGGTTGCGGGTGGCATGTGGTTGAACTACTCAACAGCTTTATAGGGAAGGAGCTTCTCCATGGATGCTCCCAGACTCTGGATCTCCCTCCTTGCTGCCTTTCTGCTGGCAAGTATAGACCAACAGGCTTGAGGAACAAGTTCAAACTGTGTACATTTGCACAGAGTCAAAACTTTTTGTCTACCTCCGGCTTAAAATGTAGAGTGATTATAACCAAATTCATCCACTAAGCGTCAGTGTAGGCACATTTGTTGCCTCTTAGTTGTACAGATTGCGGAAAGGGAGAAGGATCAGTTTGCGGAGAGGGAGCGCTTCTCTTTGCCGACAGATAATATGTAACATTTTGGCTGTCTGATTAGACTGGTTAGAATTATGCAGAAATCCACTGCAACCATATCATTATAATATTTGGCAGCCTCCTGTCTCTTTTGAACTCATTGCATCTTGTGTGAGAGGATTTTTTAAAAAAGGTTTCCTCTCCACCTCTTGGTTTCAATGTTCACAACATTTTAAAAATTGCCTGACAGCACATTATCTTGAAGGGAATAAATAATCTGCCCAGGTTTTTAAAACTTATTTCCGTACTTCAAATGTGTGGAGGTTGAGGCCGAAAGAAGTTATGTCCATGTTTCAGTAGGTAAGGCGGGGGGGGGGAGCGGCTTGCAACAATTCTGCAATGTAGTTTATATCCTAATCGTTACATTGAAGATTTGGGTGTGAAGGGAATCTGAGACAAGGAAAGAGTGGCTTGCAACACCTGTGTAATGAGTCTTTATGCTGGATCAGGAAGTCAGCTAGGTTAGTGCTTCCAGTTCTGATGAGCAGCGATTCTCAAAGATCTAGGGCAGAGCTGCCAGAAACTGAACTGGCAGCCTTCATGTAAAAGTATGGGTTGTGTCCAACTAAGTTCTACTCAAGAGTGCAACCACTGAAAATAATAGACCTCAGGCATGCCCGTTAGGTCTATGCAGAATAAACTCTGGACACAACCCCATGTGTTGTACAACAAGCTACATCCCATTCTCCTTTCCCAATTCCTAAAGTTCAGCATCCATGAACAATAAACATGGAAATCAGACCCCTTTTGTGTTAAAGTGGTGCTGATGTCTTCCTCAGGAGTACGTGACACTGCTGCTGGTCTTTATATGTTCATTATTTAGCCTAGGTAAAGGTACCCCTGATAGGGACCCAGGTGGCGCTGTGGGTTAAACCACAGAGTCTAGGGCTTGCTGATCAGAAGGTCGGCGGTTCGAATCCCTGCGACGGGGTGATCTCCCGTTGCTCGGTCCCAGCTCCTGTCCACCTAGCAGTTCGAAAGCACATCAAAGTGCAAGTAGATAAATGGCGGGAAGGGAAACGGCGCTTCCGTGCGCTGCTCTGGTTTGCCAGAAGCAGCTTTGTCATGCTGGCCACATGACCCGGAAGCTGTCTGCGGACAAACGCTGGCTCCCTCGACTGGACCTGATGGGGCCCCTTTACCTTTAAAGGTACCCCTGACCATTAGGTCCAGTCGCAGACGACTCTGGGGTTGCGGCGCTCATCTCGCTCTATAGGCCGAGGGAGCTGGCGTTTGTCCACAGACAGCTTCCGGGTCATGTGGCCAGCATGACTAAGCCGCTTCTGGTGAACCAGAGCAGCGCACAGAAATGCCGTTTACCTTCCCACCAGAGCGGTACCTATTTATCTACTTGCACTTGACGTGCAAAAGGTTATATCTCCCGGGAAGAGAATGACATGGCCCGATGGCAAATTCTTCTCATGCAGAGAGGTGGTGGTAGGTTATGTAAGCCGGCTCTGCCCCACAATCTTCCCTCTTCTTGATTGGGCCTTTGGGGTGTGGGGGTGTGCAGTGAGCGCCTGCCTATTTTAGGTCAACGCTAAAGCCTTTCCATGGTATTTGATTTAATATGGGTTAGCTATGGTCCATGAGGTCACGAAGAGTCGGACACGACTAAACGACTAAACAACAACAACAACGGGTTAGCTGGCAAACTCCAGTAACCCTTAGTCCAAAGAAACTGAACTCTGAGTATGTGCAGCAACTTCTGGAGCCTCTCACCGCTCACAGATTGGGGTGCCTCAGCCTTACCTAACTTCTAGAGTAGTTGTGGGTGGAAAATGGGGTTGTGGATCTTCTTGGACATTGAAAGGTTGGATCAAAATCCTGTTGCACACACCCCACCTCAAAACAGAAGTTCAGGGTCCCTGCTTCTTCTTCTTTGTGGTCCAGTCTACCCCATCTTTTGCCACATATTCCAAATCCAAATCTTGCCACTGGGCTTTACCTGGGGGCACTTTATGAAAAATTCCTTGACCCACGCCCACCCCCACCTTGGTGGCCAGAATCCTCCCCCCCTTTGCCTGATGATGGGGCTAAACAAAGGCATGCAACTTCCCTATCTCCTAAACCCGTGGAGTCTGAGTGACCTTGGGATCTGCTTGGCACTCAACCTCCTTTTAAGAATTGAAGACAGGATGGACAGCTTTACGAAACTGGATTTTTTCACATATTTACACAGGAATTTAGTTGGAGGGAATCCATCTAACAAGCCCCTAACAAGCGCCAAGAGGGGCTTGTTTTCTACAGCAGTTCAGCACTGGAATCCAAATAAAAAAATTCCTTCCAGTAGCACCTTAGAGACCAACTAAGTTTGTCATTGGTATGGGCTTTCATGTGCATGCACACTTCTTCAGAATCCAAGGCATCTCTCACAAAATGTCTTCATCCAGTCAGCACAGATTGTTCTGCCTCCTCCACTGCCATTCTAGTCTTGTGCCAAAGCCCCCCCCCCAACTCTTCCTGTGGCATCACACCCAATGACCCTAGCAACCTCCCAACCCCCCTGTCTCTGTCACAGCTCAGGGCAGCAGGGGAAGTACAGTTCTCTTGCATTTCCAAGGGCCCTTAATAGCCCTGTATTGGTTCTTAATGGTTCTAGTTTGGCCAGGTCATTTTCCATAGGCTAATTCCTCTGCTGCTTGTATTTATCCTGTCCTATCCCAATAAGTCAAAATACTACCATTTTTAATATCTAGAGCTTAGGGGGGGGAGTCCCATGGCCAGCCCAGTATGTGCATGAGTATGGTAATTGTGCATGAGTATGGTACAATTATGGTGCTGGAGGAGACTCTTGAGAGGCCCATGGACTGCAAGAAGATCAAACCTATCCATTCTGAAGGAAATCAGCCCTGAATGCTCACTGGAAGGACAGATCCTGAAGCTGAGGCTCCAATACTCTGGCCACCTCATGAGAAGAGAAGAATCCTTGGAAAAGACCCTGATGTTGGGAAAGATTGAGGGAACTTGCAGAAGGGGATGGCAGAGGACAAGATGGTTGGACAGTGTTCTCGAAGCTACGAACATGAGTTTGACCAAACTGCGGGAGGCAGTGGAAGACAGGAGTGCCTGGCGTGCTATGGTCCATGGGGTCACGAAGAGTCGGACACGACTAAACGACTAAACAACAACAACATGGTAATTAATAACTTAATTTTAAAATTCAAAATTAGTTGTTGAAATACATGGTCTGTTTTAGTAGGCCCATTGTTGGATTAATAAAAAGAACCATAGAATCCTAGAATTGTAGAGTTGGAACTTCATTTACCTTGTATTGTTATTGTTGAAATAAAAACATTAGAGTGAGGAATAGTTCCTGTGTTCTTGGGTGTCTCCCCCCCCCCCGCCTCTCTCTCCACAATCCCCTCTCACAAATTATGGCTGGTGGAACCTTCTCCCACAAGATGTTAGGCAGACACTACTTTCAGAGGTGTAGTGTAAGCTGTTTTATTTCAGAGGGCCTTTGCATCCTGAATGCTTCTCGGAAGTTTAAAATGGTCACTGCTGGTGGTTGTTTTACTTTTCTGAGAGAGGTTTTAAAATCTTGAGGTTTTAAATTGTGTATATGGTACAGTTTATTGTTACAGACCACTTGAGACCTATGATGTGGAAAGTGGGATACAATTTCTTAAAATAAATAAAATAAAAGGAATAGATAAAAATTGCATCAATTCAAAGAAACAGAAGCCAGGAGAAAAATGTATGTGCCTGGCATTCAAAAGCAAATGACATCACTGGTGGGTAAGATTAATGAGGGAGAGCTACCACAACCAGGGACTACCACTAGCAAGGCCTCTTCTCTTTCTGCCCCCCTCACCACCTCCGTTGAAGGGGGTGCACAGAGAAGGGCTTGAAGGGATCACTGCAGTGCTCAGGTAGGTTGATGTGGGAAGGGGAGGTCCTTGAGATGCTGAGATTCTGAACCACAAAAGTCAAAACCAGCATTTGAATTGGGGCTAGTAATCAATTGGCAGGCAGAGTAAAGAGAATGTTCCTCCCTAGTACCTCTAGGACAGGGAGGGGGAGGGCTAAAAGAGCTATTGCTTTTTAGCTCTAAGGGCACATTCACCCTTAGGAAGCTCTCCAGGACCAGCATGTCTTCGGTGAGTGACCCAAAGTGGCTGTGGTCACCTCACACTCTCATGCCTGTGAAAACAGGACACATGCATAAGTCTCTCTGACCAGCTGAACACGGTGTCTAGTTTTAGATTGGTTTTGCTGCCGCCGAATTAGTGGGATTTGGGGTTGGGTATGGAAGGGGACACAAAAAGTTGCTTGTGGGGCTAGATCAGGCCCCTGGGCCTATCCTCATCTTAGGCCAACCCTCAAAATTGGAGCCAGCTAAAAACTATGATGTAAAAAATTGAGGGTTTCTGATGGCACCCCAGCATGAAATCGTACAGAGTGCTCCCCACTTCCTCAATACAAAGCTTCTGGAAAAGGAAGAAGGTATTTATGTCTTCTGCAGAATATATGTTGTAAATCATTTTGTCACAAGAGTGAAAAGCGCACTGCGCACATTTTTTAACCACTAGCTGACCCGGCCACGCGTTGCTGTGGTTCTTTCCTGTGATCCCCCGTCCCGTCCCGGTCCATGACGTATCCTGCCCCCCCCTGCACCCCGGCTCATCCCTGTGTTTCGGTAGGATACCCTTCCCTCTGTTGTCCCTGAGGAGTGTTGGCCCCTCCCCCATGTATCTCCATACCTTGGCCCCCACCCTTGGAGAAGGAACTGTTAGGTTCTGGGTTCTATTTCCCAGCATGCACTTTTGTCTGAGCCCTCTGTTGTCCCTGGGGAGTGTTGGCCCCTACCCCCCAGTATCTTCCTACATTGGCCCCCACCCATAGCTGCCAAGTCTCCTGTATTCCCCAGGAAAACCCCGTTTTTCCAGCTGTTCCCAGCCGAAAAACACGGAATTTTTTGTTTCTTCCCGGTTTATTGTGGTGCGGTGGCCATTTTGGAACTGGGCAGAGCATGCTCAGAGGCAACTTTTGATGCTGCTTTGCCCAATTCCAAAATGGCTGCAGCGTGACTTCTGGTGCGGTGGCCATTTTGGAACAGGGCAGGGCAGCATCAAAAGTAGCTTCTGAGCATGCTCTGCCCAGTTCCAAAATGGCGGCAGCGCTACTTCCGGTCTGCTACTTCCGGTCCAGTCTCTTATTTCTCAGGCCCGAACTTGGCAGCTATGTTTGGAGAAGGAACTGTCAGTTTCTGGGTTCCAATTCCCAGTATTTACTTTTGTGTGAGCCCTCTGTTGTCCACTCCCCCCTGTATCTCCATACATTGGCCCCTGTGCACGCATCGTGAACATTTCTATATATTTAGATTAAGGATTGGGGGTGATGATGCGCCCTGGGACCCAGAGAACTACTTTTAAAATCCTGACCGGGGTGTGGGGTCAAATAGCGAAGCCCCACAGCCCTGTAGCAACAGACTGGCCCAGACAGAAGGAGGGGGATCATATGGGCCACTTGGCGCGGGCCTCCGAATCCAAAGGGGGCCTCGGTCAACATATTCACAATCAGTAAAATAAAAAAGTAACAAAAGGGTTAAAAACAGGGTCACATTATCTACCTGGCCCCGGCCTCTGTCTGGCCCTGCAAGGGCCTGGCAACAGAAGTTGCGTTCTGAAGCAACCAAGTTGTTCAGTTCCATTAAAAAAAAAACCCAGGAAGTGGCAAGGGGAAGGTAGGGGATTGTAAATCGAGGGGGTTGGAATTGGGCACTGCAAATATCTGAGGACTTAAACTGGGGAGAGAAAGTGCATGGTTGTTTTTTTTAAAAAAAAGACACAGAGGGTTGCATTCAGTCTTAGTATATGTGAAATGGAGAGTAATAGCCCCCCTTCAGATCCCCCTGAGCCTCAGAGTTCCCCTGAGTCGAGGCGAGATACTGTGGAGAAGGCAGGTTTCATCCCTGTGTCTCCCCCTCACCCTGTTCTGACCCATTACGTATCCCTGCCTTCTATTCATTGGACCTTGTTTCTGGAAAAGGCCTGTTTTCAGTTGAAACAAAATAAAAATATTCCTTCCAGCAGCACCTTAAAGACCAACTAAGGTGCTGCTGGAAGGATTTTTTTTATTTTGTTTTGACTACGTCAGACGTTGTGCCTAATCCCTGTGACTGCCCCCACGTGTCCCGATCCATGATCTATTCTGTTTGTCTCCCCCCCCCCTCCGTGACCGGCGTATCTCATGACGTTTTGAAGGATGGTATTTATTTTTTTCTTGTGGTTATTGGGTGGGGGATTTTGGGGGGTAGTGGTGCTAAAATGTAAAGTAAAAACCCCTTGCCGTGCCCCCAAGTGCGTTGCTGTGGGTTATCCCCCTCCCCGGGCCTAGTGGAGGCCTGTCAGCCTGTCAGGAGCCTAAAACAAAGGCCTAGATAATGGCCGCCTTGGTGTGTTTCAGTTGCTTGGTTGATGATGATGTCATTCGGTTTGTGGGTGTGGCTTAGATTTCTCAGGAAGGGAGGGGGTGTACTGTGGGAGGAATTCCACTTGAGGGTGCTGTTTGACTTGGTGGAAAAGCAGGTCTAAACCTGCCGAGGTGTGTGATTTGAGGTTTTTCTTGTCCCCTACAACCCTCGGGGAGTGGCCTGGATCGTTGTGTCAAAATTTCAGGACGATCGGTCAAGCGGTTACGGAGAACATAGCGGCCGACAATTTCAAGATTTTTACATTTTTATATATATAGATTGATTCTTCATTTTATTTGATTAGATAACAAGAGTGGGATAAGTTCCAGAGTGAAGCAGGTACAAAGCAAAATGAAAGCACAAATTTGGCAAAGGGATTTAGAGTTTATAAATAGTTGCTTATCTAGAAGACATTCAGCTTGGGTCACCTGCATTGTGCACAAACTAGGATATACTTTGTAAACTGTAGCCTAGCAAGATGTGTATGTCTATATGAGAGTATATAATATGTCTAGTGTTGTGTTGTGTATTAAAGTAATAGCACAACCAAGTATGTATTGTAATATAGAGTTTATTGTATTGTATTACAGAGTTTATTTGAATGTATAAGTTCCAGCGGGAACGTATATAATTTGCTGGTTCAGAGTGCAGGATTTGGATCCGCTGCTGGATTGGTTTACGCTGGAGGGAATCCTTGCCAATGGTTCCCGCCAAAATGTATCTTTTCCCTGCTAGTTCTCTGTTACTATATGAGGCCCAGTTTTCCCCATTCCCTGCGTTCTGGCTCTTACTTGTTATTTGAAGTAAAGAGATGTTGTACCAGATCCTCGCCTCCTGTTTCTTATTTGCACTGAGCTGAAATCACTGAAGACCCACTACACAACATGCTGGCGACGAAGATGGGATCCGGCTTGCTGTGAATGGATGTCAGAGGTCGGCATCCAGAATCAGAAGAAGAGGAGGAAGAAGTCGTAGACGCTCCTGAGTACACCATGGCAGGAAGTAAAATCATTGAGCCATTTTATTCCGGAACTGCAGAAGCCTGGGATTCATATCTCCAACGTTTTGGTTTCGCTGCTACAGCGCAAGGAATCACCAACGACGACAGGAAAAAGGCAGTCTTCCTGCGTTGCTGTGGGGTTGAGGTTTTCGAGTTGGCCCGAGGCTTGGTGGCTCCTCTCATGCTAGAAACAGCAACCCTGAAGCAGATCACGGACCAGCTCACGAGACACCTTGCCCTAGCAGCAACCACGACAACACGCCGCATCGAGTTCCATAAAAGGAGGCAGAAGGATGGTGAATCAGTCTCCAGATTCCTTGCAGAGCTGAAGGTCCTGGCGAGGCACTGTAATTTCGTGGCCCTTGAGGAAGCGCTGCTTGACCAGTTCATTGGAGGTCTGAGCAGCAGTAAAGCCCGACGTCGGATCGCCGCAAGGGAAGAGGTGGATCTAGCAACGGCTGTGCGCGAGGCTATAGCCACTGAGACCACAGAGGGGGAGAAACAAAAAACCCCACAACGAAGTGCCAGGCCAGCAGCAGAGGCAGCTCATGCTTTGAGCAGTCAGGAGTCCAGCCCGCCCCAGAGTCCACCCCACAGAGTTGGATCCCTGAGGCTTGGTTCATCTGGGAAAAAGGGGAAAAGCTAGAATGCCCTGGTTGCGGTGGGGCGCATGAATGCCGGAACTGCTGATTCCGGAACGCCACGTGCTGAGCATGCAATAAAACGGGCCACATCGCTCGGGTATGCAGGTTGGCTACCGGAGGAACATCGGAATCCCCGCGACCATTCCGGCAACAGGCAAGTGCATCAACGCACGTGTTGGACGAGTGCAACGACCTCACCGAGATAGAGGGCAAGACCGTCCAGTTCCCTGCTCAGGGGAAAGCATCAATCCGGGTCAGCATTGAGGGCCATCCTTGCCAGATGGAGGTAGATTCCGTTCGGGGTTTACGATCGTCTCGGACGAGACAGCGAGGTCGTTTTTCTCAGTGGGTAAGTTTCCTCCATTGGAGCCTTTCCCCGCCACATTACAATCTTACTCTGCCGGCCGAATACACATCCTTAGAATGTGTTCCATCAAAGTTAACTTTAAAGACAAAAGGGCCGTACTTAAGCTGGTGATCGCCAAAGGGTTAGGGTTCCAGCCTCTTGGGAACAGACTGGTTTCCTGCTTTAGGGCTGGGCATCTCTGGACTGAACGCAATAACAATAGTCCCAGGATCATTTGATAAACTTTATGGGGAGTTCACATCATTATTTGATGGCAGTCTGGGGTGCTATAAAGGGCCTCCCATTGACTTCAAGTTGGACCAAGGGGTGGCTCCAGTTCGCCTCAAGCCAAGACGCGTGCCATTCGCTTTGCAGCCCAACTCAACAAGCTCATCCAGCAAGGGGTGTTGGCACCAGTTGACTCAGCAAGATGGGAAATCCCAATAGTGACCCCACTAAAAGCAAATGGGGAAGTGCGCATCTGCGCAGATTATGAATGCATAATAAATAAGGCAATTCGGGGAAATTCCTACCCCATTTCAGTGGTGTCTCAACTGCTGGCAAAATTGGCTGGGGGCAAGGTATTTGCAAAGATCGATCTTGCTCAGGCATACCAGCAGCTACCTGTAATGCCACAAACAGCAGAAGCTCAAACTATTGTAACCCACAAAGGGGCATTTAAGGTGAACCAATTGCAATTTGGAGTAAGAGTGTCCCCAGGAATATTTCAGGGCATTATGGAGAGATTATTAAGGGGGGTGCCTGGCACCCTCACATATTTTGATGATGTTTTAATATCTGGGAGGGACCCCCACGAGCTGGAAAGCCGTATCAATCAGACTGGTACTCAAAAAGTTCCAGGGAGCTGGGCTCCATCTAAAAAAGGAAAAATGTAGCTTTGGAATTCCTGTGGTGGAGTGCACCCCATGGAAAGCAAGGTTAAGGGCATCGCCAATGCCCCCAGGCCCAACAATAAAACTGAACTCCAATCTTTCTTGGGTCTGGTGAATTTTTACCATGCGGTTTTACCGCACAAAGCGGCAGTGGCAGGACCTTTGCACAGGCTTCTGCAAAAGAAGTGCGTCTGGCATTGGGGAAAGCTACAACAAAAGGCTTTCGAAACCATTAGGGGAATGTTGTCTGCTGAGAGCATGTTGGCCCATTATGATGAAACGAAACCCCTTGTACTCGCTTGCGACGCATCTCAATATGGACTGGGAGCTGTGCTCAGCCACAGAGAGGCGGATGGGTCAGACAGACCCATTTCATTCTACTCAAGGACTCTTACTTCCACCGAGAGGAACTACGCACAGATAGACAGAGAGGCTTTGGCTGTGGTAGCGGGTGTAAAGAAATTCTACGACTATGTGTATGGATGATCGTTCTTAATTGAAACGGACCACAAGCCATTGCTGGGCCTTTTCAACCCCCACAAACAAACCCCTCAAATCCTGTCCCCTAGAATGCTCAGGTGGTCGATTTTTTTAAACGGGTTCCAATATGAGATATGCCATGTGTAACGGACTGGGCTGGCTTGCGATAGAACTCCAGGGTGGAAAGTGTTAATCCCAACCTCCTTGTTGAGTGACGCATTCCATTCCTGAGGGGCGGGACTGCCATGAGTTTAAAAGGAATGGGGAGCAGTTATTTCAGTTGATAGAGTTGAGAGGGGTTTTGGGGAGCGGGAGCGGGTGGGTAGGAGATCTTAGAGTGTTCTGAGGAGTTTACTAGAATTATATTATCTAGCCAGTGTTATATGAAACTAAGAATATGATCTAAGAGCTTATACGCATGAAACCGTTACGCATTTTACATGTCCTCTACTTTATTAAAGCTTTCTTAAATGTTATATTAAAAATGGATGTGCCTTGTTATTCCAGTGAAGTATCCTAACTCAAAAGGGTAGTGACTGTAGAGAGGAGGTTAGACTTAACCTGAGGAGCAGGAAAATAGTTTAAAACCTCAAGGTCAAGCCCAGGGAAGACAAGTGCCAGGAAGAAGGTGCCACAAAGTAGCAACAGGCTGCTGAGGTGAACCTTAGGGAAAAGGGAATCCTTACTGTGAGCACAAGGTGGTTCCTGATACACTTGCCGGGAGTTAAAAGGGATACGGTGCCACGTTATTGGGAGAACTGGAACTGCATTTCGATTACTAGCAGACCCCAAACCTAAACAGGCAGTTTATTTGGGAGTAAGAAGGATTAGTGGGTTCTTTGTGAAATAACCAATTTCCTTCAACACTCTGCTAGTGGTAAAAAAAAAAAGGAGGCACATTGCATTGGTGGGATCCGCACATGTTAGGTGGGATCATCGCAAGTTTAGTGACAACGCCGGGATTGTCATATTAATTGGTGGCAACGTCCCGGGTTTGTCGCACCATGTGAAAGGGAAATTGCTTTGTCACGCAGACGCCCTCAGCCGGCTTCCACTCCAGGGGGCTAGTAATTGTGACCCGGCACCAGCCGAACAGGTCATGATGTTAGAGACATTGCCAAGGGCTCCTATGACTGCGGAAGAAGTTGCGGCCAGGACTCGAAAGGACCCCACACTCTCCCATGTCCTTGCCTGGGTAGGGAGGGGGTGGCCCAGTGGGGGCCAAGAAGAGAAGTTCCGTCCATTTTTAATGCGGCAGCATGAGCTATCCCTTCATAAGGGGTGCGTACTCTGGGGGGACAGGGTAGTCATCCCTAACCCACTTAGGAACCAACCGCATTCTAGAAACCTTGCATATGGGGTACCCAGGGATGGTCAGAATGAAATCCCTGGCCCGCTGTTATGTGTGGTGGCCAGGGATGGATAAGGAGATAGAAATGTGGGTACGCACGTGCAAGGCATGCCAAGTGGTTCGACCTGAGGTTCCCAGGGCACAGCCCTGGACTTTGTGCATCCAGATAGGATGCCCTCCCGTTCGGCACGGGAGCCACCACAACCCGAAGGAGACAGAACGAGATACTTTAATCCAGAGGATCTCGTTTGGGTGAGGAATTATGCCAGAGGTCCAACTTGGGTTCCAGGGGTAATTTCGCGGGCCAGCGGTCCCGTGTCATATTATGTCACGTTGTCACAGGGTCAGGTCTGGCGTAGGCATGTGGATCAGCTGAGGCGCAGGATACCCAGCAGGAGTGATGATGAGGGAAGAAACACCCCCAAATTAAATGAAGAGTTGCCGCCCCCGAGTCAGGTGGAGACACCTTCACTGATTAATGACCCACCGGGGCAGTCAGAAGGTGAGCTCCCTGCTGGGAATACAGAGCTGGCAGAAGATAATGAGTTGGGGGGGGGCTTTAGGAGGGACAGCTGTAGCAGATACTCCCAAGGAGACCCCTCAGCCTCAAACCCCTAGTGTCACAACACCTGAAGTGAGATGATCTAGTAGAAGTCGCAGGAAGCCACAGTCCCTGAAAGACTTTGTGTGTAGTTCTCACTAAGTATGGGTGTGTGTGTTGTGTATTAAAGTAATAGCACAGCCAAGTATGTATTGGAATATAGAGTTTATTGTATTGTATTACAGTTTATTTGAATGTATAAGTTCCAGCGAAAACGTATATCATTTGCTGGTTCAGAGTGCAGGACTTGGATCTGCTGCTGGATTGGTTTACGCTGGAGGGAATCCTTGCCATTGGTTCCCGTCAAAATGTATCTTTTCCCTGCTAGTTCTCTGTTACTATATAAGCCCCAGTTTTCCCCATTCCCTGCGTTCTGGCTCTTACTTGTTCTTTGAAGTAAAGAGATGTTGTACCAGATCCTCGCCTCCTGTTTCTTATTTGCACTGAGCTGAAATAATTGAAGACCCACTACACAACATTTAGTTTATGCATCTCTATATACTACTCAGGTAACTCCCCCTAAGCTTGTGAGAGCTCTATATTGTTTAAGTATAAGCCCATAGAAATCAATCAAATTTTATAATAGGAAGCCTTTGAAGGTGCCTTTTGGCCTAACACTTTTCTTTTCACTTATTAGAAGGTGGCAAAGGAATATCTGTAGGTGGAGTAGAATTATCCGTAAATTTCATATCGCGGCAGAACAAGACCGTTTCCTTGCCCAAACCCAGCTGGTATTGCCATATGTACATCTTCTCCTTGGGCTTCAGGGTCATGTTAAGAGATTCTTCAATCTCAGTGGCTTCATTCCAGTCTTCCTGCTCTGTGTTGACACTCTTCCCACCATACTGAGCAGTGAGAGAGAACTGGTACTTGGCAATGGCCTCAGTGAGAGCGCCTGACTGATATGAGGCAGTCATGGATACGTTCCAGTTGTGCTCCACACTGCTCATCTTCTGCTTGTTGTATCCCACTTTCTTAGTGATCTTCTTATTCCATACAATGGGAGTGCTGGAGTCATTGGAGATGGTCTTGATAGCTTCCCATCTACCATAACATGGGCCTTGGGTAACAGCCATTCCTCCAGGGAGCATGTTCACAACATCACTATGGAAGGAGTAGGTAACAGGATCCACATTTTCATGGAAGTTGGTGCATCTATAATACTGGACTCCCCATTCATCTTGGGGTTTTACAAAGTAATAGTAATCCTTGATGCCCCAGTAATAGAGACCATCCTTGCAAGCTGGGTGAAGTGTGTATTCGACTGCATCTGCATCTTCATGCATATTAGTGACCCGACGGTAAACACCTCTTTTCTGGAAAATGATATAGAAGCATCCAAAGGCTGAGAGGTAATGGTCCCCTCCACGGCAGTTGGGATGGAGGCTGTAGACGATAGCACCTGAGTCTTCATTCATGTTGCTGACACGGCGATAGTTGTCTCCTTTGATGATGTAGAATAGGTCATCCTCATGGGCTAAGTAGTGATCTCCTCCCTGGCAAGATCTGTGCAGGCTAAACACGTTGAGGTCCTTGCCCTCTTTGAAATTGGTGGACCTCATGTAGCAGCCCAGGTCTGAGCGGACAATGTAGTAATATTCATTTACCCCACAGAAATCAACCCCTGGGGCTTTATTCTTAGGGACTATCTCTGGCATGGTGCTTGATTCTAGGAAAAGAAAGTGATATATTCAGTTAGATCAGAAGATTCCACAAATAGATCATTTATTTACTCTTTGCAATTACTTTATTATTTATGATAATGAAAGAATTAACTGAATTTGCTGACCTCTTGGAAAACAGTCTCTCTCTTTTTTTATAAAACATTTTATTAAATTTTCCAATCAAAACACATTAAACAAAACAAACACACATTAAAAAACAATACAACACATACATTCATCTTTTTAACAATTCTCTCCAAATCTCTCATTCTCAATGCTCCGCCGAGCTTGACTTCCCTCCCTCATTTGGTTTTCTATTCAGTTCTTTTATACATCCCGTTTAAAGTCAATTCGTAGGATTTATTTCAGACTGCAAGTGTCTTTAAACTTCTACAGTTCTTTTCCATATAGTCCACAAATTTACTCCAGTCTCTTTGAAAACTTGCTTCCCCCTGGTTCCAGATCCTGATAGCCAGTCTTGCCATTTCCGCATAGTCTATCATTTTTGTCTGCCACTCTTCAATCGTCGGTAACTCCTGGGTTTTCCATTTTTGGGCTAACAATGTCCTAGCCGCAGTTGTCGCATACAAAAATAATATATTGTCCTCTTTTATGATCTCTTGTCCTATAATTCCCAACAAAAATGCTTCTGGTTTTTTGGGAAAAGTATACTTAAAAACCTTTTTCAATTCATTATATATCATTTCCCAAAATTCTTTAACTTTTTCGCATTTCCACCACATATGATAAAAATCCCCTTCTTTCTCTTTACTTTTCCAGCACATTCTACTACTCGTTCTATACATTTTAGATAATTTCACTGGGGTTAAATACCATCTATACATCATTTTCCAAACATTCTCTTTCAGGGCGGTACATGCAGTAAACTTCCAACGTTTGATTCCATAATTTCAACCACGCATCATATTCAATATTAATCTTGGAAAACAGTCTCAATGATTTAACACTATATACCTGCGAGTGCCAAATATAATTCCAAAGGTAAATGATTACTAATAATTGTGAGGCGCTTTGAAAGAAAGACCTAACATCTTCTGCTTCTCAAGACATGTTTCTTTATCTACTTTCTCTCATGTTTCTTTCTCTCTCCATCTGATAGGAGTCCCACCCCCCCTTGAAGGAATATACGGTAATACAGCATTTGACAGGCTGATCAGTTTTGAAAGCAGTTTGCCCTATGATTTTAGGGAATGGCTGTTTGAGAAACAAAAGATCAAGATTTTGCTGAAAACCAATGCTAGTTTGAAGGCTCAGTGTGGCTAAAACACCTGTATCCACCACTGCTGTGCTTCCTCACAAAGAGAAACTCTTTGCAACTCTCCCTTGTTCAGAACATCTGAGAGAGTGGGCATTCAGTACTCTATTCCCATTAAATGTTGCCAAGTTTAAGGAGAGGCTGGGACAGAGGATTTTGAGGGGGTACTTACTGAGACCTTTTGTGAGCACCCACGAGTGCCATGTTGGAGACAGCTCTTCTAATCAATTTCCTATCTCAGCTGTGATGAGAAGAGACTGCCTAACACCTCAGAATATCTTTGAAATAAGTGCAAAATTTGGAACTGGAACTTCTTATCTTCCTAAAATGGTGGCGCGTGGAGACGCAACGGCTGGTTGCTCCCTAACTCAGAATTTGGCTTTTTTTGTCCTGCCAAAATAGACTTGTTTATAGTCGACAGGATATGCTATCTATTCGGCTACGGAGTGAGCACTGCATAAATTGTGAGTGTCTCCGCATCTGCAAGGAAGATTTTTTGACTTCAAAGAACCGGGGAGGAAAGAGGCACAGGAGAGACCGTAAACAGAAGAGAGGGTGCAGGGGAGGAAGGCGACTAAGGCAATTAAGGTTAAAGACACAGCACTATAACTTACCACTTCCCAGCATTTTTTATGCGAATGTGAGATCCTTGGTGAACAAGCTGGAGGAGTGGAAGCTGTGGGTGGCAACTGAGAGAACTGTGAGTGAATGCTGTCTTCTGCTGATTACAGAAACTTGGCTGACACCACTTATATCTGACTCAGCCATAGAACTAACAGGCTATACAGTGTTCCGTCATGATAGAACAGAGGACTCTGGTAAAAGAATGTGTGCATATGTAAACAACTGCTGGTGCACAAACCACACGTTGATAGCTAGTCATTGTTCCCCAACTGTGGAATTTATGACGCTCAAATGCAGACCTATTTACATCCCCCGAGAATTTACAGTAGTACTGATAACTATAGTATATATTGCACCTGATGTGAACATCAATGAGGCATTGAGTCTCCTGCACGAAGCTGTTAATAGACAACAATGCAAGTATCCTGAGGCTGCATTTATTGTAAGCGGGGATTTTGACCAAGCAGATTTGAAAGTGGTCCTACCTAAATTTTATCAACATATAAAGTGTGCAACCAGGGGGGAAAGGACCCTGGACAGACTGTACACAAATGTCAAGCAAGCCTATAAAGCTGAACCGCTGGCACACCTAGGTCAATCTGATCACGTGTCCCTGCTTCTGACTCCTGTATACATTCCACTGAGGAAACGGATTCCAACAACAAAGAGGAGTATTACAATATGGCCGGCTGAAGCATCTCAACAGCTACAGGACTGTTTTCATGACACAGACTGGGAGGTGTTTAACCAACAGGACGTAGAGACTCTTACTGAGGAAGTGTTGGATTACATCAGGTTCTGCACTGGCAATGTAACACAGAGGCACGGATAAAGATCTACCCAAACAGGAAGCCCTGGATGACAAGGGAGGTACAGGGGTTGCTAAAGGCAAGAAATACTGCTTTTAGAAGTGGAAATAGGATGCTGTACAGCTCAGCCAGAGCGGATTTAAAGAGAGGTATCCGGGTGGCCAAAGAGGCGTACAGACAGCGGCTGGGGGATCACCTACAGAGTAATAACACCAGGCAGGTGTGGCAAGGTGTACAGGAATTGACGGGGCAAAAATCCAAAGATTCCTTGGTGGACGAGGGAGGGGCATCCCTCGCAGAGGAGTTGAATGCCTTTTCCCCCCGCTTTGAAGCAACATCTGCAGCGACACCTGCGGAGGCTAGGCCAACATCACCACCGTCGCCATCATCGGTGCAAAGGAATGTGGTATTCAACGTGGAGGAAGGAGAGATGAGGAAGGTGCTGAAGGGAATCAACTCAAGGAAGGCTACAGGGCCAGATGGAGTAGCTGGAAGGGTCTTGAGAGACTGCGCAGACCAACTAGCAGGAGTCTTCACTGGGATTTTAAATCGATCCCTAGCCCAGGCTACTGTACCATCTTGCCTGAAGTCTTCTATTATTGTTCCAGTACCAAAAAAATCCAATCCGGAGAATCCGAATGACTTTCGTCCAGTAGCACTTACACCCATAATTATGAAGTGCTTTGAAAAGCTGGTATGAAATTATGTCATTGCCTGTCTACCAGAGGGATTGGACACATTCCAATTTGCCTACAAAACGAAAAGATCAACAGAGGATGCCGTGGCAATTGCCCTCCAAGCTGTTCTTGCACATTTGGAGCAGCGGGGTAGCTATGCCAGACTGCTTTTTGTAGATTTCAGCTCGGCATTCAATACCATTCTACCGCGATGTCTGATAACTAAATTGGGAAATCTGGGGCTCCCACTATCACTCTGTGGGTGGATACTGGACTTTCTCTCAGATCGCTCCCAGAGGGTCCGGTTGGGCCCTTATATGTCTAACATGCTTAGGACTAACACAGGAACACCACAAGGATGTGTGCTTAGTCCGCTCCTTTATACTCCTTATACGTATGATTGTGTCGCTGCCCACCCTAGAAATAGGGTTGTCAAATTTGCAGATGACACAACCGTGATCGGGCTCATCTCTGATAAGGAGGGTGAAACGGACTATAGAGATAGTTAATAACTTGCTCATAAATACAAAGAAAACAAAGGAGCTTGTGGTGGACTTTAGGAGACAGAAGAACGAGGTCCAGCCACTTTTGATTGACGGAATTTGTGTGGAGAGGGTAACAACGTTTAGATTTCTAGGCATTGAGTTACAGGAGGATCTGTCCTGGAGTGTTAATACAAGGGGGCTTGTGAAGAAGGCGCAGCAGAGACTGTATTTTTTGAGAATTTTAAGGAAAAACCATCTTCCACAAAAGCTGCTGCTTGCCTTCTATCACTGTGCCATACAGAGCGTGCTCACGTACGGTTTATGTGTGTGCAGGGGCGTACCCAGGATCAAAACTAGGGGGGGGGGGCAAGCCATGGTTCAGGAGGCTGGGTGCTCCAAGTCAGTTCCCTGTTGGCCTGATGCAGTGGTGAACTTTCCACCTAGGTGGCGGAAGAGCCCCCTTCTTGCCGCGCCCTCCCCGCATTGGCACCCAGGGCCGTCTTAAGCATATCTGGCGATCCCTCTGGCACCCACCCTTTCCCAGAGCTGTTTACCTTTTTTAAGGGAGCTGACACCACGCTTACACTCAATCTTGGCAACCCCAGAGGGGCCTGTGTTGATGGCCTGCTTCTGGAATGAAATCACATTTAATGGGCTTTAAACTTTTGATAACTAAGATTCCAATGAGGTGCAATAATTTAGTAGGTTGTAACTGGGTGGAATCATAGAATCATAGAATTGGAAGAGACCACAAGGGCCATCCAGTCCAACCCCCTGCCAAGCAGGAAACACCATCAAAGCATTCTTGACATATGCCTGTCAAGCCTCTGCTTAAAGACCTCCAAAGAAGGAGACTCCACCACACTCCTTGGTAGCAAATTCCACTGCCGAACAGCTCTTACTGTGAGGAAGTTCTTCCTAATGTTTAGGTGGAATCTTCTTTCTTGAAGTTTGAATCCATTGCTCCGTGTCCGCTTCTCTGGAGCAGCAGAAAACAATCTTTCTCCCTCCTCCATATGACATCCTTTCATATATTTGAACATGGCTATCATATCACCCCTTAACCTTCTCTTCTCTTCCAAGCCCCATGTTGGGCAAAAGATTCCTGCATTGGAGGGGGTTGGACTAGATGACCCTGGTGGTTCCCTTCCAACTCTGTGAATGGTTCTGTTATTCTGTTGTATCTGAAGGCCTGTTCACAGGGAAGATGGAGCAAACTTGTTTTGTGAGAGATGCTTGTGGTGTGATTCCTGCACTGGAGGGGGTTGGTCTAGAGGACCCTTGGGGGTCCCTTCCAACCATCCAGTTCTGTGATACTATGATTAAAATACTCAGCAAAGGTGTGCAGAAGAGAGACAGATACATATTATTTCCATCTGAAAAGTTGGTATTGAGGCAAATGTGAAGAATAACCAACAGAAACAAAACCACGGTGTGTGCATTTTTATAACAAAATAAATCTACATTAGAATTGTTGTTTTAGTTGCAGGATACACCCCCCTTTTGTGGTTTTGAGTGATCTATATCCATACCTTTGAATTGATAAACATGTTTTAAGTTTGCTTCAGAAAATTAAGAATTCACAGCTCCCCAAACCCATTTGGGAAATTTCTTGATATTGATGTTTATGTAATCACGAGGCGCAGTTTAGATACATTCTGGGGGAGGGGGATTTGTTATCCAATTTCTCTATCTTCTTACTTTAGTTTCCCAGGGCTTTGTTTATTTATTCTTAAAGCATTCAAAAACAGCAACTGTTTTTTGCAGTACAAATTTGATGAAAAGATGATCTACATGCAGCACTCTTCTCTGGTGCTCAGTGATGGAGGGGAGAAACACATGTTAACAAAGGGGGGGAACACTTCTCAGTTAGCTCATAATGTCCCCTGCTGTTCAATTGGGATCGTAAAGGGTATGCCTTAATGAAGGCAGGTGAGGTGAAAAAAAACCTAATGAGTGTGTTCCTTCTGCATTGAAAAATCACTTAGGAGCTGCAAGAACTTTTGTGTTAGCAGAATGCACAAATTAGGTCTGAAATCATCATACGCACACCAAGATCACAAAGGCCTGACACTTGGTGCAGCTTTCTCTCCCTCATAACCAATTTTGCACCTTGTGTCTTTTTTCTTTTCTTTTTCCTCAAGGTTTGAATTTATGGTGATCTAATAAAAAAAAGGGACCCAATTTTATTGTCCCTTTTTTTTTTGCTTAGTGCATAAGGAATGTGGGAGAGAGAGTGTTCTCTATTTCAGTAGCCTGTGCAGTTTTTAAACTCCTGGAACAGTCCCCAGGGTGAGTCACACCATTTAAGATAGAACTTTGTTGTTGTTGTTGTTTAGTCGTTTAGTCGTGTCCGACTCTTCGTGACCCCATGGACCATAGCACGCCAGGCACTCCTGTCTTGCACTGCCTCCCGTAGTTTGGTCAAACTCATGTTCGTAGCTTCGAGAACACTGTCCAACCATCTTGTCCTCTGTCGTCCCCTTCTCCTAGTGCCCTCAATCTTTCCCAACATCAGGGTCTTTTCCAAGGATTCTTCTCTTCTCATGAGGTGGCCAAAGTATTGGAGCCTCAGCTTCACGATCTGTCCTTCCAGGGAGCACTCAGGGCTGATTTCCTTAAGAATTGATAGGTTTGATCTTCTAGCAGTCCATGGGACTCTCAAGAGTCTCCTCCAGCACCATAATTCAAAAGCATCAATTCTTCGGCGATCAGCCTTCTTTATGGTCCAGCTCTCACTTCCATACATCACTACTGGGAAAACCATAACTTTAACTATACGGACCTTTGTTGGCAAGGTGATGTCTCTGCTTTTTAAGATGCTATCTATCTTAAGATAGAACTTAAGATACGTTAAAAAGCAGCTTAATTGGCTTTGGCTACAGTGCAGAAGTTTCTGTTCTTAAAGACCAACTAAGTTTTTATTTTGGTATGAGCTTTCGTGTGCATGCACACTTCTTCAGATGAAGAAATCCCTCTGAAACCCTGGTTGCTAGGCGACAAGAATGATAGGCAATTGACAGGCAATTGACGCTGCAAGCTCAGACAATGATATCTATTAAGAGCAATTTAGGTGGCTGGGCAAAAGGACAACAGAGCAGGCAAGATAAAGTCACAGTAAAGCTAACTACTGTACTTGCCCCAACGAGCTAGGCTGACTTTCACGGGCCGAAGATGGGGGGGGGGAAGCTCCACTCCCACAAAGACAACTAAAATAAAATAAAACAGCCGTGCAGCCGGGACACGCTTCCCTCAGCCACACACACGCCCCACAAAGATATGTTATTAATTCCAACAGAGGCAAAGACGGGGAGTGAGGAGTAAGGGGGGAGGAGCCAAGCAGCAGCAGGAAGGGAAAAAACGCTCAGCCACGCTCCCAGATGCACCCCTCCCCACCAAAAGCCTTTGCTAAACTGTAAAGCAGTTAAAAGGCAGAACATGCCCAATTAGGAAGTAATCAGCAAAGAAAAAAGCCTCCGAAACAAGACCCCCCCCCCGCAGGTACAAGCCCTGATCCCCGAACGTTACCACTCCCAGGGAGAAGGAACCTATTCCGCTTCTGTGGACAAGCCAGGAAAAGCCAAAAGGGGCGAGCGGCAAGGTGCTGTCGGCTCAAAGTCCAAGGTAGTCAGCTGAGCGAAGGAGGACTGGAGGCAATAAGGAAGGATGGCTCAGGGCTGCCGCGGCTGTTTGAATGCAACTAGCCCCCGCCCCCGAGCCAGCCCTAAAAGCTGGGTGCAGTAGGCAGGGCGTGGCAGCTGGGACGGCTAAGGCAAGGAGCCGATAGCCCCCTTGCCGACACAGGGAACCGGCTCCCGCTCACAACTCCTCCCCTTTGAGAGGCTTTGCCAGAGAGACAGCCAGGGAGGGAGTGGGGAGGAGGACGGGGAGCCGCTTTTGCCACGCTTATTTTTTGCTTCGGGGGGCGCGGCCCCCCTCTAGGGAGGGGCAGCGGCCCCTCCCTGCCACACGCTGGGTACGCCCTTGTGTGTGTGGTACGGAAGCTGTACTTCTCAGGACAGAGCAGGGCTGTGTAGAATTATTAAAACAGCAGAGAACATTATTGGCTGCTCACTCACCACCTTAGAACAAATTTACACCACCAGGTGCCATAGAAAAGCACTAGACATATCAAGAGATCCAACGCACCCTGGTCACCATTTCTTTCAGCTCCTGCCATCGGGACGGAGATATAGAACTATGCAGGCAAGAACGAGCCATCTCAGGAACAGTTTCTTCTCTAGAGCGATTTTGGCCTTAAATGGAAAGCCTGGACTTTGAAGTCATCTTATTTTACTTGTTATTTGTATTATATTTACTGTTTTTAATTAGGTTTGTAATTTTGGATTATGCGGAATGCTTTATCTGAGTGGATGTAGCAACCGAGTAATTTCGTTGTTCCCGCAAGGGGACAATGACAATAAAGATATCTTATCTTATCTTATCTTATTCTTATCTCATAGTGTGCATAAACCAACACCACACTTTCTCCCATTCAGCACTGGAAGGGGCAGATAAACTTACTTGGCTACCCTCAACCTCAGTAGTTAATGCTCTACAGCAACAGTACTATAGTGCCAGACTTTTGAGTTTCAGAGCTAGGAGAGGAGGAAGGCACAAATTTACGGTGTGTGTGTGTGTGTGTGTGTGTAAGGGGCGGGGAGAGAAGAGATTTCCCAATTCTTTATTCCCCCTTGGATTCTCTTGTAGAATCTGATTTGTTCCTTCTAACACCAACGTTGTTCATGGTCCTCCAGAAGGTTAATACTGTTAAGACCAGATGAGCATCCCTTCTTGGGATTACCATGCTGTAATATCTGTACTCCCTCCATGTGGACTCAAGGTTTAAATATGGGTATAAATCATATTTCTTAAAGCTACGACAGTCTCTACCGTGTCTTTGATTCTCCAAGGGAGCCCAGCCCCAGGGTCTATACCCAGACTTGGTTGGATGATGCACCAGGCATCGTATTGGAAAGACCAAGTTTTCTGAGTGCATGTTCTGGAAGTTGGGCAATAGGGGCAGTACTGGATTCCTTTAGGTGTACCGACCTCCCCGCTGCACCAAGGATTCCCTGCCTTAGCTGCTTCAGGTCGTGGCGGATGTCCTCCTGGAGACACCCAGCTTGGTTGTTTTAGGGGATTTTAACTTCCATGCCGACACAACCTTACAAGGGGCGGCTCAGGACTTTGTGGAAAGCATGGCCTCCATGGGGCTGTCCCTGAATAAGTTTGGCCCAACTCATACCGGTAGCCGCGGACATGCCTTAGACCTGATGTTTAACTCTATGGATGTTGGGGATCTGACACTAAGAAAAAGCAAAACAAAAGAAGTGCCATGGTCAGATCACTTCCTGGTGCAACTGGACTTCTCTGCGACCCTTCCCCTCAGCTGGGAGGTGGGACTGATTCGGATGGTCTGCCCCCCACTACTTAATGGATCCAATTGGTTTCCAGAGAGTGGTAGGGGATGTTTTATCCCGTGCTGATGGCCTTTCAGCTGATTCCCTGGTGGCCCACTGGAATGTGGAGTTAACCAGGGCATGGGCATAGGCAGGGGGGCAGGAGGGGGCAATTGCCCCCCCTAGAAGCAAAGGCTGAGGGGCGCAGCAGTGTGGCAGCCCCAGGCTCCCGCTCCCGGCGCGAAGCTCCAGAGTTGCGCAGGGAACGCGAGCCTGTGGCTGCGTCCTCCGTGCCTCCCAGGTCTTCGGAGGAGGTGGCGCCAGGCTCCCGTTCCCAACGCGAGCCTGGGGCCGCCTCCTCCAAAGACCTGGGAGGCGCGGAGGACGCAGCCACAGGCCCGCGTTCCCTGCACGACTCTGGAGCTTCGCGCCGGGAGCGGGAGCCTGGGGCCACCGCCTCGGAAGACCTTGGAGACGCGGGCCACATGGCCCCGCCCACATTTCCACTGTGGCCCCTCCCCTCCCGCCCCTTGCCCCCGCCCCTTGCCCCCCCTAATTTTGATCCTGGCTACACCCCTGAACCAGGGCTATTGACTGTCTGGCTCCGAAGTGCCCTCTCCAGTTGCATGGAGCCCGGACAGCCCCATGGTTTTCTCTGGAGCTGAGGGCGATGAAACAGTTGCTGAGACGGCTAGAGCGTCGATGGCGGAGAACTCGTTCTGAATCAGGCTGGACATGGGCTAGAGCTCAAGTTTGAGCCTACCAAGTGGCAATGGCGACGGCAAAGAGGACCTTCTTCACTGTTTCCATTGCATCTGCAGAAAACAGCAGCAGGAGACTCTTCCAGGTGGTTCGTAATCTATCAGAACCACCTTCGTCATCGGGGCCTGGTAGGGACCCCAAGATCTTCTGCAGTGCTTCTGCAAAGTTTTTTTGCAGATAAAGTCGCTCAGATTCGAAAAGAGGTAGACTCCACTGTGGGAGCAGGGCCGGGGCGGGAGAGTGCTAGAGCCCTGTCTAGTCATGTTTCATGGGATCAATTCCAATCTGTTACCTCTGAGGATGTGGGCAGGCTGCTTGGACGAGTGAAACTGACCACCTCTCTCCTTGATCCTTGCCCATCCTGGCTAATAAAAGCGAGCCGGGAAGGGCTGGGCGATGGGCTCCGTGGGGAGGTGAATGCAATACAATACAATATACTTTATTCGACCAATAGTCAGAAGAAAAACATTTCTCAATACAAATATAAAAATATAAAACTAAAGGCATCAGAGGGATACATAAATGAAGTATAACCTCCTACAGGCAACCCACATCAAGGCATTCGATTATACATTTCCGACACTTGAGCGCCAGGAAGAGGAATTGAGCCACTGAGAAGGTTATTTTCCCAGTGGGCTTGTTTAGCAAATATGCTGCTTGCCGTTCTCTTAGTTGGGAACTAAACTGAGATAAATATGAGGCTATAAGATATTGCCGTAAATCAGGGGTCAGCAAACTTTTTCAGCAGGGGGCCGGTCCCCTGTCCCTCAGACCTTGTGGGGGGCCGGACTATATTTTGAAAAAAAATATGAACAAATTCCTATGCCCCACAAATAAACCAGAGATGCATTTTAAATAAAAGCACACATTCTACTCATGTAAAAACATCAGGCAGGCCCCACAAATAACCGAGAGATGCATTTTAAATAAAAGGACACAGTCTACTCATGTAAAAACATGCTGATTCCCGGACCGTCCACGGGCCGGATTTAGAAGGTGATTGGGCCGCATCCGGCCCCCGGGCCTTAGTTTGGGGACTCCTGCCATAAATCATTATAAAAGGGACAACTCAGTAAAATGTGTTCTGTGGATTCTACCTCACCCAAGGCACAATGACACATTCTCTGACCGTATGGGACTCCTCCAAATCTTCCCCTCAAAACCGCCGAATCAAGGACATTCAGTCTAGCCGCAGTAAGTAGTCTGCGGTATTCCACGTAGTGGATATCTGCCAGGTAATGGGCTGGTGCAGCCCAATACACCTGCTCCCCTAGAAACATCCCAGATTTCACGCGGGCTATGTCCTCCTGTCTGGCTATCGCCCAATCTCTGAGCAATCACCGCTTTAGCACGGCTGTACGTCATGAACTCAATATAAAGGGAGGACAGACCTCACTTCTGCACTTCCTCTACCACTTCCCGTTCCCATGGAGATTTAAAATTATCCCTCAGAATCAGGCTGGTGGTGAATGCTTCCCTCTGTGAGGGAGTCTTCCCAGACCCGCTGAAAGAGGCGGTCATTAAACCACTTCTTAAAAAAACATCTTTAGACCCGGCAAATATGGCTAATCATCGCCCAGTTTCAAATATTCCATTTTTGGGCAAGGTGATTGAGCGGGTGGTTGCTGAACAACTCCAGGCACTCCTGGAAGAAGCAAACCATTTGGATCCCTTCCAGTCAGGATTCAGGCCTCATCATGGGACTGAAACTGCCTTGGTTGCACTGGCTAGGGACAAAGGTGAGAGCTGTTTCCTAGTTCTGCTGGATCTCTCAGCAGCCTCTGACTCCACTGACCATAACATCCTTCTAGACCGTCTAGAGGGGCTGGGAGCTGGGGGCACTGTCAGGGCCGGTGAATCCATTTAGGCGAACTAGGCAGTTGCCTAGGGCGCCAAAATGGAGGGGGCGCTGGCCAGCCTGCACCCCGCCTGCCACCACCCAGGGCCGCCTCCCACATCTGCAGGGGAGCGTAGTTGGCCCCCCTGCACAGCCCCTCCCCGCCGCCACATCATACCCCTCTGCCAGCCAATAGGGCTCAGGGGGGTGGAGTCCAGCTGCAGCGGGAGAATCTTTCCAGCTTCCTGCTGGACTTCCGGCGAGGCATCACTGGCACGTACCGCGGCGCCACAGTGCTCCTGAGGGCAGCCAGCATGTTCGCGCTGCCTGAAGGGCTCCTGAGCTGCTGAGACCGCCACCGCGTGTGTGCCGGGGGTGCCTGCTGGACCAGCCGCGAAGTCGCCCCCCCCCAGCGAATGCAACAGGCTGGAATCAAGGGCACCCGGCTGCCGATCAGCCGCCGATCAGTAGATCTCTTCTACTGAAACCGTTGAGGCATAGTTTGCCAAGCTATAGAAAACATGTTTGAATAAAAATGATGGTGGCACTCGTTATATAGCACTTGAGATGGAATTTGTTTAGCCAGTTTAGCCAATAGGATTGCATTGGCTAAGGTCATCAAGTCATCTTAAGTAAAGGATGGGCCTATGGGTGGGCATAATTTGAGCTATAGTGGTTTCTAGAGCCTATAATAAGTGGCTATAAATGAAAGAAATGGTGGCTTATTCAGCTAGCCAAACGAACTGCACGGTCTGCACTTTGGAGCCTGTGAATGCGCTGTGCTGGAGCCATAGAATGAGACCATACCCAGTATTTGGAACATATGGAGGGCAATCTCAGAGTAACCAGATGCACAATGCCGCCACCACCACCATGGGCGGGTGTCACGGTCCTGCCTGGACCTGTACAGCACCACTGGATGTTTTTAAGATCAATTGATGCTGCACCAATGACACTTTGTATCCCAGGTTGCAGCTCCCCTCAGACTGCCAGCTGGATACTTGCTATTTCCCTTCTCATATGACACAGACCAGGATATGATTTAAAAACAACAAGTTTAGTTTATTTATTGGTACATATGCGTGTGGTTACTGGATTGATAATATTGTACATGAACTTAAAACTGTTGCCTATACCAGCCTATACCTTCTAAGTTATACAACACAACTAGTTTTATATCAAACTGCTATCCTGTCTGTCTGTTCCTTCCCCCCAATGGTGCTGGAGGAGACTCTTGAGAGTCCCATGGACTGCTAGAAGATCAAACCTATCCATTCTTAAGGAAATCAGCCCTGAGTGCTCCCTGGAAGGACAGATCGTGAAGCTGAGGCTCCAATACTTTGGCCACCTCATGAGAAGAGAAGAATCCTTGGAAAAGACCCTGATGTTGGGAAAGATTGACGGCACTAGGAGAAGGGGACGACAGAGGACAAGATGGTTGGACAGTGTTCTCGAAGCTACGAACATGAGTTTGACCAAACTGCGGGAGGCAGTGGAAGACAGGAGTGCCTGGCGTGCTATGGTCCATGGGGTCACGAAGAGTCGGACACGACTAAACGACTAAACAACAACATACCAGCCTATACCTTCTAAGTTATACAACACAACTAGTTTTATATCAAACTGCTATCCTGTCTGTCTGTTCCTTCCCCCCAATACTCCACCAAGCTCTCTGACTCTCACCCCGCAACCAACTCTGACTTCACTAATTCACTCAACTCCAACTGCAACTGCAACTGCAACTGCCACTGCAACTCGGGAGGGGTTTTTATCCCTTCGCTGAACCTGCCCCTGAGGGTTCTAACTGTCCCCAGCTTAACGCCTTACACTCTGGGTCCTGACTCAGGGTGAATCGCCACAGCGGGTAGCAGCCCAGCAGCGTGCCAGCCTTGTGGCCTGCTTGCCCAATGCACAATGCCACCACCATCCTCAGAGAAAGCTAAGACCCAACCCATAAATATGGCATCACCCACAGCCTTAATTCCCTGATTGGGGAAGCGGAAGAGGGGAGAGTGCAAGCACCACCAGCATTATGGCATGGGGACGTAAAGGCATATTGGGTCTGCGGTACTAAAGCCTACCATGTCCTACCAAGAGCAGATGTATGGCATCTGCTACCCTGCATGGCTAATTCCCCATATGTGGATTTATGAGTTGCTTGCCACCACACCCCGTGAGAGGAAAACAACCAGCTGACGTAGCAGCAGTTGCAGGAGAAAGCTCTCAGCAGTGGGGAAAAGATCAGTGGTCTCCAGAGCAGATAGTCGCCCATGTGCGGATTCAAACCTGGAACGTATGGGATATGTCTGGATTGATTGATTGACTGGTTCCCCAATTGAGGATGGTTCTCTGCTAATCTTATTGCTCATTTGCTTGTGTATCCCCTGCTTTTTGCAACGTGTGCAAATTATGATGCATAAGATGGTGCATTGAATGCTAAGGCCCCAATTTATTGCCCTGGTACAGGAATATCAACCAGTACCATCATGGGACGCGACGGAAGGCTCTGTCAGTCCGAAGACAAGAGGTGGGAATGTGGAGAGAGATTTGCTAATTGTATTATTGAGCTAAATCTGATCCTATAGTTTGCATTACCTGCATTGTATAATTCTGATTGTGTGGCTTAGCCCCCATATTCCTGGGATGCTTTTCTCCTTAAAATGCTTTTAGTGCCTCTGTGTCTCTGTGTTAAAGTGTAATGAAAACATTCGACAGCTAGACAGGATGGCCTTGCCAGAGAGCACAAGGTCTGCAGTCTGTATCAGGAGATGCTCAAGGTCTACACCAGGAGATGACGCATATATCAGGCACAAGAGGCAAGATAGATAGGAACTCAAGCCCCCACTCAAGGCTGCTTGAGGATGCTACCGGGGTAAGCATGAGTCGGCATGTGTTTATGAGAAGGACAGGATACAGATCTTCCTTATATGTAGTTGTGACCCCCTTGTGTTTATGAGAAGAACCGGACACAGGAAGATCCTTATATGGACTTGTAACTTGTGACCCCCCCTTGCGTGCGCACATTTACAGAGGAGGGGGAAAGGAGTCCAAGAAGTGTATACGAATCTT
This sequence comes from Zootoca vivipara, assembly GCF_965207765.1. Classification (NCBI taxonomy): domain Eukaryota; kingdom Metazoa; phylum Chordata; class Lepidosauria; order Squamata; family Lacertidae; genus Zootoca; species Zootoca vivipara. Next base: position 41,391,801 of record NC_142595.1, read on the forward strand.
TGCAAATTTGTGTTTCTTTACTCTTGTCTTGAGCTGATCACCAAGAGTCTCTTAAATTTAAGAATTAACTTCTTTCTCTGAATTCAACCCTCGGTGTCGTTGTTGACTGTCTCTGTCCCTGCCTGGGCGCAACTTAAGGACCCTTATCAGCTAATAAGGCTACAAACACAGGACACATGCATAAGTCTCTCTGACAACCTGAACACTGTGTCTAATCTTTAGATTGGTTTTGCCGCCGCCAAATTAGTGGGGTCTTGGGTTGGGAAGGGGACTGGTTCAGGGCCCTGGACCCATCCCTGTCCTAGGCCAACTCTCAAAATTGGAGGTAACTAAAAACTATGACGTAAAAAAGTGAGGTTTTCTGACTACACCAGCATGCAGGCGGTGCTGTGGTCTAAACCACTGAGCCTTGGGCTTGCCGATCGGAAGGTCGGTGGTTCGAATCCCCATGATGGGGTGAGCTCCCATTGTTTAGTCCCAGCTCCTGCCAGCCTAGCAGTTCGAAAGCATGTCAAAGTGCAAGTAGACAAATAGGTACCGCTCTGGCGGGAAGGTAAACGGTGTTTCCGTGTACTGCTCTGGTTATATCATGCTGGCACATGACAAGAAAAAAACTGTCTGCGGACAAACGTCAGCTCCCTTGGCCAGTAAAGCGAGATGAGCACCGAAACCCCAGAGTCATTCGCGACTGGACTTAACTGTCGGGGGGCCTTTAACTTCCCCTTTTACCCCACTTCCTCAATACAAAGCTTCTGGAAAAGGAAGAAGGTTTTTGTGTCTTCTGGAAAATATATGTTGTAAATGATTTTGTCACAAGAGTGAAAAGCGCAGTGCACACATTTTTAAACCATTGATTCTTCATTTTATTTGATTTGTATAACAGCAGTGGGACAGGATCAGGAGTTCAGCAGCTACAAAGCAAAATGAAGGCACAAATTTGGCAAAGGGATTCATGGGGACCAGGAAATAGTAGCTTATCTAGAAGGCATTCAGCTTGGGTCACCTGCATCGTGCACAAACTAGGATATACTTTTCTAACTGTAGCCTAGCAAGATGTGTATGTCTATATGAGAGTATATAATATGTCTAGTAATCATTAATGTAACTTCGTGTTTAGCTTATACATCTCTATATACTACTCAGGTAACTCACCCTAAGTTTGTGGGAGCTCTATATTGTTGAAGTATAAGCCCATGGAAATCAATCAAATTTTATAATAGGAAGCCTTTGAAGGTGCCTTTTGGCCTAACACATTTCTTTTCACTTATTAGAAGGTGGCAAAGGAATATCTGTAGGTGGAGTAGAATTATCCGTAAATTTCATATCGCGGCAGAACAAGACCGTTTCCTTGCCCAAACCCAGCTGGTATTGCCATATGTACATCTTCTCCTTGGGCTTCAGGGTCACGTTAAGAGATTCTTCAATCTCAGTGGCTTCATTCCAGTCTTCCTGCTCTGTGTTGACACTCTTCCCACCATACTGAGCAGTGAGAGAGAACTGGTACTTGGCAATGGCCTCAGTGAGAGCGCCTGACTGATATGAGGCAGTCATGGATACGTTCCAGTTGTGCTCCACACTGCTCATCTTCTGCTTGTTGTATCCCACTTTCTTAGTGATCTTCTTATTCCATACAATGGGAGTGCTGGAGTCATTGGAGATGGTCTTGATAGCTTCCCATCTACCATAACATGGGCCTTGGGTAACAGCCATTCCTCCAGGGAGCATGTTCACAACATCACTATGGAAGGAGTAGGTAACAGGATCCACATTTTCATGGAAGTTGGTGCATCTATAATACTGGACTCCCCATTCATCTTGGGGTTTTACAAAGTAATAGTAATCCTTGATGCCCCAGTAATAGAGACCATCCTTGCAAGCTGGGTGAAGTGTGTATTCGACTGCATCTGCATCTTCATGCATATTAGTGACCCGACGGTAAACACCTCTTTTCTGGAAAATGATATAGAAGCATCCAAAGGCTGAGAGGTAATGGTCCCCTCCACGGCAGTTGGGATGGAGGCTGTAGACGATAGCACCTGAGTCTTCATTCATGTTGCTGACACGGCGATAGTTGTCTCCTTTGATGATGTAGAATAGGTCATCCTCATGGGCTAAGTAGTGATCTCCTCCCTGGCAAGATCTGTGCAGGCTAAACACGTTGAGGTCCTTGCCCTCTTTGAAATTGGTGGACCTCATGTAGCAGCCCAGGTCTGAGCGGACAATGTAGTAATATTCATTTACCCCACAGAAATCAACCCCTGGGGCTTTATTCTTAGGGACTATCTCTGGCATGGTGCTTGATTCTAGGAAAAGAAAGCGATGTATTCAGTTAGATCACAAGATTCCACAAATAGATCATTTATTTACTCTTTGTAATTTCTTTATTACCGTGTTTCTCATATTATAAGACATGTCTTATATTTATTTTTTCCTCAAAAAAACACACTATGGCTTATTTTCAAGGGATGTCTTATTTTTTTCCTCCTCCTCCTGCCGCGGCCAGCATTGCTGCTGCGCCTATCACTATGTCTTATTTTCGGGGTATGGCTTATATTCCTTGAATGCTTAAAAATCCTGCTATGGCTTATTTTATGGGTATGTCTTAAAATATGAGAAACAGGGTATTTATGATAATAATGAAGTTTCAATGCTTTAACACAATATACCTGCGAGTGCCAAATAGAATTCCAAAGGTAAATGATTACTAATTAATTGTGAGGTGCTTTGAAAGAAAAACCTAACATCTTCTGCTTCTCAAGACATGTTTCTCTATCTATTTCTCTCTCCATCTGATAGGAGACCCACCCACCCACCCTCTGCTGCCGTCTTTACAGCGCTCAAGCAGCGCCATCAGCAAACCGACCGGCGGCACATGGGCAAACTGATCGGTGGCGCATGTGCAGCGCCGCTCAAGCGCCATACGGTGTACCCTAACCCTCCACCGCCACTGCAGCCGCGAGCAAAGGATCCCATCGCCATACATACGGTGTGCATGCATGCGTGGTATGTAGCGGAACACATGTGGTATATACTGTAGTGGCATATGCGCTGGTGGGTGGTTTGCCCTGCCCCCCCCCGCCCCTGGTGCCTGTTCTCCTTCCGTCGCCACTGGTCTTCCCAAAGGCTTTAGGGATTGGTATCTTTGGTCCCTCCAGCGACCCCAAACTCCCTTTCTTTACTCACTCTCTTCTAAATGTCAAGAAACACCTTGCAGGGAGAGATCATGATGTGATCCAGAGGCAGCATTCTCATTCCTACCAGATTCTCAACTCATATGCAACCTCTTGAGTTTGGAAGGGGCCCATGGGTATCTTTGAGAATGCTCTCTGTTTCCGTGGGTTGTGCTCAAAAGAACCAGATAGGACTGGAAGGGGCCTCTGGGTAGGGGAAGGATTCAGCAACAGAGAAGTCAGAGCTCCCTGGAACATTTATTTTGTAAATAGTTCCTAAATCTTATATTAGGAACATCCATCCCGACCTCCAGATCTTTTTCAGAATGCAATCCTATTACAAACTGAGTGTTTCTTGAATAGCAATGAGTAGGGCTGCTTTGTAATGCTTTACAATTGTTATATATTTCTTTTCTCTTTATTTCGGTTTCTTTATGTTTTGAAATTTTTAGTTCTTGATGTTTTTGATGTTTATGTTATCATTTTTGTTATATTTTGTAACATTTTAAAAAGTGGAAATAAATATCTATTTTAAAATTATTATTATTTTTTAAAAAAAACCATGAGTAGGGCTGCGTAAAGTCACTAGGAGACAATGGCTATCCCAATGCTTTGTGACAATTTATTTCATGGGGGAGTTTTGCATTGTGTGGAAATGCGTATTCTTTTGCCTATGCACTGACTCTGCTGTGAGTCTATTTTAATTAGGACCTCTTCAGCTCTAGAGTTATGCAGCAGAAGAGGGAGAGAGAAATAGCCACTTCTTTAGTGTCATGCATAATCTTATAAACTTCTATTATGCCCCTCTTTTTATATTCCTGAATCAAAAACACCCAAATGGTGGAGTTTAGTGGCTGATCAGACCACCAGCCCTTGTTGTGCAGAGTGAGGAAGAGCCCCAAGAACACAGGATCTATACCTCACTCTAAGGTTTTTATTTCAGCAATAACAGTACAAGTTAAATGAAGTTCCTTTTAATAATGCAACCAGTCTACTAAAACAAACCATGTATTCCAGCAGCAGAGTTTGAATTTAAAAATGACATTCATGCATACTCAAGAACACTTTCCTCTGCCGAGCTGTAGCAAGATCCCAAGGTGTTCCAGGCACTCGCCCAGTGCTCCTTTGGAGAATTGAAGACATGGTAGAGACTGTCATAGCTTTAAGAAATATGATTTATACACTTATTTAAACCTTCAGTCTGCATGGAGGGAGTGCAGGTCTTACAGCAAGGGGATCCTCCACCCGCGACTGCGGAGGCGCGATGGCGGTGGGCACCCAGGGGTGGCAGGGCAAGGCCCCCCATGGGGAGCCTTGTCACCCCTCCTCAGAGATGGCACTCAGGGCGGGGGGCCCTCAACCCCCTTCAAGGTCTGTTGCAGGAATACATGGTCTGTTTTAGTAGACTGGTTGTTGGATTATTAAAAGGAACTTCATACCAATGACAAACTTAGTTGGTCTCTAAGGTGCTACTGGAAGGAATTTTTTTATTTTGTTTCGACTACGTCAGACCAACATGGCTACCCACCTGTAACAATTAAAAAGTAGCTAGACTGCAGGTCTAAAAATGTTAGACTGCAGGTCCAAAAGAAGCACCCTCTCCCTTATGCCCCAGAGTCGAAACTAGTCACTCTCTGCTCCTGCCCAGTAGCCCTCCAAGACTTACCGGTTTTCGCACAGATGGTTTTGTAAGAGGTGACAGCTGCTTCTCTTGGTGGAGAATGAGGGAAATGTGTGAACAGTTACTGTTTATATAGGATACAAGGGGCTATTGGTTAATGAGAAACTACACACTGCTCCACCTACTTTGGAACTAAAAACACATTTATTGGTTTTTCCAGAAGATAAGCAGAGACAACAACCACAAGAAAACCCTCCCACTCCCCTTCTCAGAGTGCAGAGTCTTCCAGAACCAAAAATATAGCACCAGCGGAACTTAGCATATCTACCATTTTCTAGTGTTGTGGTCAAACAAATGAACTGTTCCATAATATTTCATGTGATGCTGGTGGACACAAACCATGTTCAGTGGATTGTGTATATTCAATAAAATCAAACCATTTCGTAAGAAATGAATATCCCTCCGCCCTCGGTATGATGTTCTCATTGTACTGCAGTTAGTTTTTCCATAAGGGTTAAATCCCAGGTCTGTAAAATCCATGCTTCAAATATATCCGAATTAAGTTCTCTCCAGTAAGTGCTCTTCCTCTCCTCCAAAACCTTTGGCTAATTAAACAACCTATAGCCTTTTAAATTGGGGTGTGTATTGTTTTGTTTATTAGTATGTCATGTAGTTTTCTGATTTTATGAAGTGAACTGTCCCGTGATCTTAGGATGACGGCTGATATAGAGTTTTAATAAATAATAATAATACCTGAATGCATTTTTACACATGTATGCTGTGGCCATATTTGGAATACTTAGTTCTCAACCCCTCTTCTCACATTATTGGGGGACCTAATGAGGTAATCTTGCCATTAATTGTATTAAGTTTGAATGGATTCATGTACCAGTGCTGTGGAACTTTCAACAAATTTTATTAGGTTCAAACTGATGTTGAAGCAAAAGGAGGACCAGATCAGGGACAACTGAAATTCTATTTGAATCTGATGAGTTGGAATAGACCTAGGAGGCCACCTGCTACAACCTACTGCTAGATGCATGATTTGCAGCCACAGTCCCAGACTCTGCTTAAACACCCCCAACAAAGCTGGACTATATTCCCCATGGGGAAAGGGATATGAAATAATCTGATATGGGTATGGATAAAGCTACTGTGAGTGTGTGTTGCCCTGGGCAAAATAAAGCAACTAACAAATTGACTTATTTTGCATCTTCTGTTGCTTGTCCCTGAGAGATTTACTGGGTGAACAACTGACCCCTTCCAAGGAATATAATATTGTGTTTGATCAGTTTTGAAAGCAGTTTGCCTTGTGACTTTTGAGGGGATATTTACTGAGACCTTTTGTGCGCAGCCATGCAACCACTGCTGTTCTAATTAATTTCCTATCTCAGCTATGATGGGAAGAGCAAAATTCAGATCTGAAGCTGCTTATCTCATTGTGTGCATAAACCGACACAGTCTTTTCTCCCATACAGCACTGGAAGGGGCAGATAAACTTACTTGCCCACCCACCCCTTCCAAGGAATATAATCTTGTGTTTGACAGCATGGGCGTACCCAGCATGGGGCAGCTGCCCCACCCTAGAGAAGCAAAAAAAAGTGGGGGAAAGCTCCTGCGCAGCAAAAAAACCAGCCGGCAGCGGAGAGCGGAGTTGCAGTGTTCATCCTCAGTGTGGACCATTCCCTGGGACAGGGAAGGATTGCAGGGTCACCTCTGTTGGTTTTTGCATCGTAAAGGTTCCCTCTAAGTCCCTTTCTAGCCAGCAGCTAAATCACTCTAATCCTAGTTTCTTTGTTTCCCTGATCTCCGTGCCGTCCTGTGTTGGGCTGAACTGCTGCTTAAGGGCTTGGCAGTTTCTAGCCAGCAGCTAAATTACCCTAATCCTAGTTTCTTTGTTTCCCTGATTGCAGTGCAATACCCCCTCTTTGTGCATAGCCTTGGGCCCTTTTATTAGATTTATTTTGGCTCTTTCACCCCTGCTACCACGTTTTCCTCCCCGGTTTAGATTCTTGGGTTGCTGTCCTGCCGCAAGCTAAACTAGCTCTGGGGCTGGTGTTTTCAGGGTCCTTTTACCGGTACCTCTGCTGTTTAAATTCCTGGCTCTTCTCCACTCAGAGGTTTGTGTTCCATTGAGTGCGTGAGACTGAACTGAGGGGTGTGTGTGTTGTTTTACTGTTGTGTGTGGGCTGTGCTGTTACTGTGTTTGGTGTGTTCAGCGTGTAGGGAAGGCTGAGTGTAAAACACCTCATCCTCCTCTCCCCGCCCACGCTCCTTTGGTGCTCCCCAGCCTCTTTGATAGCCGCTTCTAATTTGGAGTCGGCTTAGAGGGGACTGCTGCCTGTCTGCCCCCCCACCCAGCTTCCTACCTTTAAAAAACCCTTAACTGTGAGCTGCTGTCCTCACGTGGGTGTCCTAAGGGGCTGAGTGTGTGTGCTAAAGGTCAAGGAGTGTTGCCAGGACAATCGTTTCTCAACAACAAGCCCCTGCTGTGTGTTTCTTAATTGTGATCTGCTATAGGCCTTGCAGGCTAAGCTGCCCCTTGATTGCTTCCATTCATTACCTGCTGATTTAATGAAGATTGGCATAGTTTACGTTGCTATGATATTGAGGCTTCCACTGCCCCTTTTGATTTGATACTTTGTGGCTACATTATAAATACTGCTGGTACTCCTGACTTTGTGTTGTCTGTATGAGGGACCTGGTGTTGTTACCTCAGATCAGGGGTTCCCAACAAAATTTTCTCGAGGACCCCTCATCGAGCCGCTATTGTGACAAGGACCCCCATTAATTCCTAATCCTAAAATTAAAAAGTGAGAGCCAAATTAAGAGTCTTTTTATATTTTATATTTATACGTTTTTTACAGTTACAACAGAGTACTCCATCAGTATACAGTTAGTTTTAATTTTCAGTTCTTAATGAGATGAGTTAAATCTGTCCTTTGAGTCCATTATTTCTGAAATATTAGGTTCCAAACTTGAAACTTTCACTCTGAAATCCGACCGCATGTCGAGCCGATTCCTATATTTGTTTTTCATGAAACACATGGAAGAAAATGCTTGCTTTGTTTACAAACACTACTGTTTTGCAAAGAGGCAGCGCATGCCAGGGAGGAGGGAGGGGAATGGAGAAGACAGGGTACCTGCGCAGTAGCGCACAAATGAAGCCGACGCACGCAAAGCATCTTGGGGAGGTGAGCGTTAGTAGAATGCGTGCGCTGCCTCTTTGCAAAACAGACTCTGCGCTAGACTCTGCTCATGCAGGAAGCGGCCAAAACAAAAAATCTGTTATCATACGAAATATATTTAATATATTTTTTATTCTAATAGCATCTTGCGGACCCCTCTGGCATAGCGGTGTGTTCGTTCCAAGTCTCTGGTCCAATCCCTGTGTCCCTGGGGCACATGCGCAGTAGCCCAGGGACACACGGGACAGCTTGGACGCAGGGACAACTTGCAAATTATTATATAGGATAAAATTTTGGTTTCATTCGCCTTTTCCATGCTGAAATGTCACAACCTGGATGACCATGGCTTGCTCCCCCCCCCCGCCTAGATTTGTTCCTGGGTACGCCCATGTTTGACAGGCTGATAAGTTTTGAAAGCAGTTTGCCTTGTGACTTTAGGGAATGGCTGTTTGAGAAACAAAAGATCAAGATTTTGCTGAAAACCAATGCTAGTTTGAATGCTCAGTGTGGCTAAAACACCTATATCCACCACTGCTGTGCTTCCTCACAAAGAGAAGCTCTTTGCACCTCTCCCTTCTTCACAACATATGAGAGAGTGGGCCTTCAATACTCAAGCCCCATTAAATGAAGAGGCTGAACCAGTTGATTTTGAGGGGATATTTACTGAGACCTTTTGTGGGCAACCATGCAACGACTGCTGTTCTAATTAATTTCCTATCTCAGCTCCTGGTGGGAAGAGCAAAATTCAGATCTGAAGCTGCTTATCTCATTGTGTGCATAAACCGACACCGTCCTTTCTCCCATACAGCACTGGAAGGGGCAGATAAACTTACTTGCCTACCCTCAACCTCAGTAGTTAACGCTCCACTCTACAGCAATAGTACTATAGTGCCAGACTGTTGAGGTTCAGAGCTAGGGAGGGAAGTACATATCTATGGGGGCTGTGGGGGAAGAGAAGAGATTTCCCAATTCTTTATTCCCCCTCGGATTTTCTTGTGGCATCTGATATGTTCCTTGTAACACCAACGTGTCCAGGAGGTCCACATTGTTAATACCAGATGAGCACCCCTGCTTGGGATCCCCTTGCTGTAAGACCTGCACTCCCTCCATGCAGACTGAAGGTTTAAATATGTGTATAAATCATATTTCTAAAAGCTACGACAGTCTCTACCATGTCTTCAATTCTCCAAAGGAGCCCTGGGCGAGTGCCTGGAACACCTTGGGATCTTGCTACAGCTCAGCAGAGGAAAGTGTTCTTGAGTATGCATGAATGTCATTTTAAAATTCAAACTCTGCTGCTGGAATACGTGGTTTGTTTTAGTAGACTGGTTGCATTATTAAAAGGAACTTCATTTAACTTGTACTGTTATTGCTGAAATAAAAACCTTAGAGTGAGGTATAGATCCTGTGTTCTTGGGGCTCTTCCTCATTCTGCACAACAAGGGCTGGTGGTCTGATCAGCCACTAAACTCCACCATTTGGGTGTTTTTGATTCGGGAATATAAAAAGAGGGGCATAATAGAAGTTTGTAAGATTATGCATGACACTAAAGAAGTGGCTATTTCTCTCCCCCTCTTCTGCTGCATAACTCTAGAGCTGAAGAGGTCCTAATTAAAATAGCCTGACAGCAGAGTCAGTGCATAGGCAAAAGAATACACATTTCCACACAATGCAAAACTCCCTCATGAAATAAATTGTCACAAAGCATTGGGATAGCCATTGTCTCCTGGTGACTTTACGCAGCCCTACTCATTGCTTTTAAAAAAAATAGTAATTTTAAAATAGATCTTTATTTCCACTTTTTAAAATGTTACCAAATATAACAAAAATGATAACATAAACATCAAAAACATCAAGAACTAAAAATTTCAAAACATAAAGAAACCGAAATAAAGAGAAAAGAAATTTATAACAATTGTAAAGCATTACAAAGCAGCCCTACTCATTGCTATTCAAGAAACACTCAGTTTGTAATAGGATTGCATTCTGAAAAAAGATCTGGAGGTCGGGATGGATGTTCCTAATATAAGATTTAGGAACTATTTACAAAATAAATGTTCCAGGGAGCTCTGACTTCTCTGTTGCTGAATCCTTCCCCTACCCAGAGGCCCCTTCCAGTCCTATCTGGTTCTTTTGAGCACAACCCACGGAAACAGAGAGCATTCTCAAAGATACCCATGGGCCCCTTCCAAACTCAAGATGTTGCATATGAGTTGAGAATCTTGTAGGAATGAGAATGCTGCCTCTGGATCACATCATGATCTCTCCCTGGAAAGGTGTTTCATGACATTTAGAGGAGAGTGAGTAAAGAAAGGAAGTTTTGGTCGCTGGAAGGACCAAAGATACCAATCCCTAAAGCCTTTGGGAAGACCAGTGGCGAAGGAAGGAGAACAGGCACCAGGGGCGGGGGGGGCAGGGCAAACCACCCACCAGCGCATGCGCATGTGCCACTATATACCACGTGTGTGCCGCTACATACCACACATGCATGCACACCGTATGTATGGCGATGGGATCCTTTGCTCGCGGCTGCAGCGGCGGTGGAGGGTTAGGGTACACCGTATGACGCTTGAGCGGCGCTGCACATGCGCCACCAGTCGGTTTGCTGATGGCGCTGCCTGAGCACTGTACAGCAGAGGGTGCAGCCGTGAGCAGAGGATCCTCCACCCGCGACTGCGGAGGCCCGATGGCGGTGGGCACCCAGGGGTGGCAGGGCAAGCCCCCCCATGGGGTGCCTTGTCATGCCTCCTCAGAGATGGCACCCGGGGCGGGGCCCCCTCAACCCCCTTCAAGGTCTGTTGCAGGAATACATGGTCTGTTTTAGTAGACTGGTTGTTGGATTATTAAAAGGAACTTCATTTAACTTGTACTGTTATTTCTGAAATAAAAACCTTAGAGTTTACAATTATAACCTTTATTATTATAAAGAAGTAGAAACCAATATCTGAAGAAGTGTGCATGCACACAAAAGCTCATACCAATGACAAACTTAGTTGGTCTCTAAGGTGCTACTGGAAGGATTTTTTTTATTTTGTTTCGACTACGTCAGACCAACATGGCTACCCACCTGTAACTATAAAAAAGTAGTTAGACTGCAGGTCTAAAAATGTTAGACTGCAGGTCCAAAAGAAGCACCCTCTCCCTTATGCCCCAAAGTCGAAACTAGTCACTCTCTGCTCCTGCCCAGTAGCCCTCCAAGACTTACCGGTTTTCGCACAGATGGTTTTGTAAGAGGTGACAGCTGCTTCGCTTGGTGGAGAATGAGGGAAATGTGTGAAACTACACACTGCTCCACCTACTTTGGAACTAAAAACACATTTATTGGTTTTTTCAGATGATAAGCAGAGACAACAACCACAAGAAAACCCTCCCAACTCCCCTTCTCAGAGTGCAGAGTCTTCCAGAACCAAAAATATAGCAGCAGCGGAACTTAGCATATCTACCATTTTCTAGTGTTGTGGTCAAACAAATGAACCGTTCCATAATATTCCATGTGATGCTGGTGGACACAAACCATGTTCAGTGGATTGTGTATATTCAATAAAATAAAACCATTTCGTAAGAAATGAATATCCCTCCGCCCTCGGTATGATGTTCTTGTTGTACTGCAGTTAGTTTTTCCATAAGGGTTAAATCCCAGGTCTGTAAAATCCATGCTTCAAATATATCCGAATTAAGTTCTCTCCAGTAAGTGCTCTTCCTCTCCTCCAAAACCTTTGGCTAATTAAACAACCTATAGCCTTTTAAATTGGGGTGTGTATTGTTTTGTTTATTAGTATGTCATGTAGTTTTCTGATTTTATGAAGTGAACTGTCCCGTGATCTTAGGATGAAGGGTGATATAGAGTTTTAATAAATAATAATACCTGAATGCATTTTTACACATGTATGCTGTGGCCATATTTGGAATACTTAGTTCTCAGCCCCTCTTCTCACATAGAGGATATTGGGGGACCTAATGAGGTAATCTTGCCATTAATTGTATTAAGTTTGAATGGATGCATGTACCAGTGCTGTAGAATTTTCAACTAATTTTATTAGGTTCAAACTGATGTTGAACAAAAGGAGGACTTTTTGCAAGGGCT